>NW_027361724.1:1430000-1820000 GCF_039654945.1 Dendrobates tinctorius
TAGGATAGACAAGGCATATGATGCTAGAGACAGCAAATACACAGTAGTTGGTATTTTGCAGCAATGCGGGAGATATAATAGGGTATCATCAACACTGAGATGTACTGGAAACCAAATTTGCAGATGGTTTGTCCATTATCAGCAGTACAGTATATAGAAAAAAGAGGAAAGGGCCTAGGACTCAACCTTGTGGAATCCCAACAATATAGGGAAGAGGATAAGAAGAACCAGCAAAAGATGCAGTGAATGAGCAGGCAGAGATAAAAGGGGAAACACAGGAGAGCAGTATCCTTGAGAAAAATATAGTGTAGCATAGCGAGGAAGAGCTGGTGATCCACAGTGCCGAATGCAGTAGAGAGATCCAGGAGAACCAGTAGGGAGTATTGACCATTAGATTTTGCTGAAAGTAGAATATTAGAGAGTTTAGTAAGGGCAGTTTCTCTAGACTGTAAAAAGCGGAAATTGGATTGTAAATGGCCAAGAAGAGAATTATCTGAGAGATAGCAGATTATACAAGAGCATTCCAGGAGTTAGGTGATGAAGCACAGATTAGAGACAGGTCTGTGGTTAGTAGAGTAGTTCTGGTCGAAGCATGGATTTTTTTAGTAAAGGGGTTATTATGTCACGTTTGCGAAATGAAAGAGAGGGGTTAAATGATTTATTTACGTGGGTAGTCACAGCCAGACAGATGGACTGAAGGAGATGTGAGGGAATTGGGTCATTGGGGTAGGTAGTAGAGTGAGATAAAGAGAGGAGCCTGGTAACATCTTCTTCTGTGTCTTATTTAAAAGCAGAACGTGAACTTAAGGAAGTGCAGGATGAAAGGGGATCCATGCTATTGGAGAATTAGAAAAAAAATTCCTATACGATATGATGATTTTTTTTCAGTGGCCAGATTGTCAGCACTGAGGTTGATGATCAGGGCCTTTAGTACTAAGGAGAGTGTGAAAGAGTAATTTTTGATTGTTAGATAATGAGGTGATGAGGCTGGTGAGGTAGGCTTGTTTGGCAAGTCGGAGGGCATAATCTTATAATGGATGAACTACCAAAACTGATTTTTTTTCAACAGATATTTGGGACAACAAGTGCAAAACGTGCTTCTAGTAGCATGTGCAAGGTTGCTTTTACCTGTATTCCCCATGAATCATAATGCTAGATAATATTTTCTTCATGTTTGCCATTCCTCTGTTAATCCTCCTAAAAATGTAGGAATAATTACACAACTGGGTGTTACCTTTCGGGTATCTGTGCAACTGGCAGTTGAGGCATACGGGAAACAAGTAGCAGAGGTCCTGGAGGCCACCTACAGGTAGCAGAGGTCCTTGAGGCTGCAAGCAGGCACTGAGCTGGTTGTGGAGGCTGCAGACAACTTGAAGTGTTAATACCAAGCCCCAGGTGTGTCAGTCTTGCTGGGTCTTATATAAGCTCAGGTAGATCATCACATGGGAGCATGCCGAGCTACTTGCAAAGCCCGACGTGGAGGACAAGAGAGTTTACGGACCAGGGTGAAGGGAGCAAAACCCAGAACCGAGACAGATATGTAATTCACAGTTTGCATGGTCAAAAGGCCCAAAAATGAAAGTTGCAGATGCTATATAGCAACATAACAAAATAGGAATGGGGTTGCTTTGTGACCTCCAAGAAAAATCTCTATATATAAAAATCAATGTGTGTGTGTGTGTGTATCACCAACCAATCACGAAGCATCTTTTATTTCACCAGAGCTGTTCAAAAGAAGCTAAGCTGTGATTGGTTGCTATGACCAACAGTTTTCCTTGCAACCAGTCACTAACCACCTCTCACTTCACCAGAGCTGGTTAAAAGTAGCTGAGCTGTGATTGGTTGCTATGCGCAAGTTTTCCCACTTGACTACACCTCAGCAGACACTGACATGGTGGGAGAAATCTAGCATCCCCAGGAACATAAGCTCCAGCCATCATCATCGCTGCGTGTGGCAGCGGAAGACGAACGATCAGCGAGCTCCCAGCGCTGTAAGCAGACACTGGGAGCTGGTATCCAAGGTAAATATCGGGTAACTAAGCACGCGCAGAGCTTAGCTATCCGCTATGTACCTTGGATACCAGCGTGCTCGCGCTGAGAGCTGGTATCCAAGGTAAACAACGGGTAACTAAGTGCCGCACGCGCTTAGTTACCCGATATTTACCTTGGATACCATTGTCCTCGCTGGTCCTGATCGCTGGTGTGTCTGCCTGTTTGGCAGCTCATCAGCGATCAAGTAGCGATGCACCAGCGATCCTGATCAGGTCGTATCGTTGTCGGGATCGCTGGTGCATCGCTTAGTGTGATGGGACCTTAAGTTGCAAAAAGTCTGTTTGAATTTTCTTGTGGCTTGTTTGTCAATGAAACGTGCGGTTTGCAATTGGATCACCCGCCCGGGCAGTGGGGTACTCGGTACCAGGCTGGTATCTCAGAGGGAAGTGTCACAGTAGCGGTGACTCGGTCAGTGGCCCTGGGTATCCATGTAAAAGGGGTTAAGAGTGGCTGGTTAAAGTTTATAAGTGGATGATACGTGACGCCACCTGTGGTGTTCAGCCATGAAGGGGTTAAGCCGACGCTGCAGGCAGATCCTCTGGGACAGATGGTATAAGGCAGCAAGATGTAATAGCTCCCCACAGGTAGAGCTGTAGTCCCAGGGCAGTGGTAATTAGTGTTGAAGAAGAGGGGTAGTGTCTGGCACAGAGATGTAGCAGTGCTGGAGGGTTTGCAGGAAGAATGCAATGACACAACAGGGTGCAGTTTCCGTTACCTTTACTATGCTTTGTAAGTGCAGTCCAGGGTCCAGATTACAAATGGAACAGAGGCTAGCCAGCTTGGAAGCAACTTAGGAATCTCTCTATGCAGATGGGTTGTGTAGTCTCCTTTCTAGCGCTTATTTGAGGTACTTGCAGTACTGTGTTACACTGAAGTTCCACTTGCTTGTTCTCTTTTAGAACTCCCTCGTATGGCAGACAGCTGTAGCCTCCTTCTTCTGGCTCACACGTTGCTGTTGTACCTCCGAGTCTTATGTGGGAGCAGAGCATTTACAACTTCCTATTCCTCCGGTTTCTGCTGCAGGAACATCAGTATCCGTACAACCTTGGAGACCAGACTCCAGTCCATGCGCTACAGCTAGAAGTGAGCCTGAACTCTGCTCAATCCTCCAGCTTGTCTCCTCACGTCCACACACGTTTCCCTCCTCACGCGCACTGACTAATTTCCCCTTCCTGGCCCCCAGAGAGCAGCTCCTCCCCCAGTTTTGGTTCGGAGCTCCCTCTGCTGGCCCGGAGAGGGAACTGTGCTGTGTGTTGTGTTTAACTGATAGAGAGACCCTTTATTGCTTCCAAGCATGACATCACACTCCCTAGGAGGAAGGTAATGCCACTGTGGCGACCATACTCCTGGGGGCGCCACACAATTTAACACAATTTACTTGCACTATGCTGCAATGTAACAGTGGCAATCTACAGTCTTTGTCCTATGAGCTACGTTGTGGCCAAGGTCACCTTGTAGTCCCAAACTAAATGCTACAATCATTGGCAATTTGATTTACGTGAATAAGCAGCTTCTTTGGTGTCAATAAAGCTACATTACATTCCCATTTCTCTTCCCTCCTCACAAATCAACAGAAAATATAGGATTTCAAGCAAAACCCGTTACATATGAGTTAACAGAGAAGAGATGAATAATAAGGGCAATTTACCTACATTGAAATGAACTAATAACCTATTATTGGCAGAACTCTCCATGGGCTGTGTTTTATCTTTATTATGTCTAATTATTGCGTGAACTTCAAGGCTGCGCTCTCATGTAAGAGGAAGAGTACCGTTACTGTCTACCTTGTGTTTCTTCAGATTTCTAATTCCACGAAACAATTAAAGTCTAAAACTCAGGAAGTTGATTTAGAGACAGGATGAAATTGTTTGAAGCCTAATAAGTAGCTGCAGGCGATGTGTGAACAGAGCCGCTCTCGCCTTGACCTTCCTGGATGCGCGGAACATGGTAAACATATTGTAACTTTGTTGTTGGGTGCAGTAGGGGAACGGTCTGCATCGATTCCTTGTGATTATTAGCTGAAGTGGGATAAGCCTCCTCCTTATTATGCAGATTAGTGGAGCTCTCAGTCCTAACATATTGTACAGATGTATGGGAGCAGCTGCTGATACAGATGGTAGGTACCGAGCTGCATTAGTATGTATCTATTGTCTGCTATCCCCTTGTTTGGGGGGATGGAAACACTCAGCGAAGAAGAATTGTTATGCCGTGTAATATAAAGCACGGCACATACACTTAATGCCCGCACCTCCAGAGACTATTTACGCAGCAGGGTAGGCAGTGATCAAATTAACAATGTACCCTAAATAAGGACTTATACATGTCACCGCTAAGCATGTGTATTTTTAAAGAGATTACCCATTAAACCAAAGTGCTATAAATCACCTTCTCCCGAGCTAAGTACCCAGATTAACATGCGGTATTGGGGGTTAAAACATTTTTATCTGCTGTCGAAATAGTATAGAGCAATTGGATGAAATAAAAAAAATGCTGTGCAGATTCTTTGTTTAGCAATCTCCGATGTTAAAGAAGTGCTGCACCATTTTTCTATAATAGATTTCAGAGCCATGAAATACAATATCTATTAAACCGGGTTCAAATGAGCAGATGCAAAATTGTCTGTTTTTTGTCCAGCAAAAAAACAGCCAATTTTTCATCGGTGTTGTCATCTGTATGTCAGTTTTTTACTTCCGTATAACATCCATTATAAAAACCAACAATTTAAATAATAATAGACGAAATACAGTTTACTATCTTAATAATTGCATTGGATCTGATGGCATGTGGTTGGTATCCTGCATGTGTCAATTTTTTGGCACACTCTTTGACTTATAATGGCGAGTCTAAGCCAAAAAACAGATCAAAGTAGTGAATGCTGCAATTTTTTATCTGAAGGTCATCTGTTCGTGTGTAAAACGTTCACGTGGACTAATACATTGAATTGCATTGGTACTTGTGTTGTCCGTTTATTGTCTGATTTGCTCACCTGAATATGCTCATTTGAACGAGCCCTTATTTGCCATTTTCTACTTGTGTAGCTAGTGAAGTGTCCTGGTGTGTGATTTGACCAGGGTCTGATATAGAGAGAGGGTCATTAGCAAATCTAAAAATATGCAAAAGCATAACTATCGGGAACAGAGAGGTTGTGGTTCACACATCCCTGAATCATGTCCATTTTTTATACGAATTATGGATCAAATGTGTCCATTCAAATCAATGGATTTGTGAAAAAAACAATGTCATTGGGTTTTTCTTACTTTTTAATGGGGAGCAAAAGATTTGAAAAAAATTTAAACATGGACGCCATATTGATGATAAGAAATAAGACACAGCCAAAAATCTTTCAAAATTAGATACAGCTCACTGTTGAAAACAGACATCTGAATGAGGCCTTACCTTTATAAAAATGCAACCACAATCTCGGTGCTGTTTGTTCCTCCACAAAACCTTAATCCCAAAGCCGTTGGACATATTTTCCCTCTGTTAATCACCCACAGTGCATAGGCTAGAGTCCATAAAAATGTAGGGCACCCATACCACATTCCCTGAAATTCTGATTTTCAGATACACTGATTTCTCCAGACCATGAAAATCAATGTTTAAATACATTTATTAAGGGTCCTTCTACTATAAATCAGGCCGGGCGGCTATCAGACACACTATTAGAATGTCTCATTTAATATGCAAGTTGTTAATTAGTACTCTTTATTATTATGACATACTTAATTATTAAAATTGTGAGCTCATTAACTCTTCAGTTTTTCAGTACAGAATTGTCCTTCAGAAGACGTACGAGCAGTATCTGACTAAAGTCTCAACCGTAATTCTTCATCCCTAATCTGTGATAGACCCAAGACAAGAAGGAAAAGACTTTAGACATTATCACATTGCAGCTTCCTGCTACCTGCCATTCCTGCAAAATTCAACTTTGAGGTTATATGCAAATTAGCTGTAAGTGCTTTGGGCGTTCCAGTGCACTTGTCCAACTCACTACTTATTTCCCATGTAGAGCCTTCTGTCTGCCTGTGACTGACATATTAATCCAGGCGACATTATCTGCCTACCCTTGCCAAGAACTCTTGCTACTCCCGTCTCTGCTCACGGCAGCAAAGTTAGGTCTCATCTATGTGCCAGCACCAGTCTGTAATACTGTGCCAACCCAGGCAGTGATGGCGCATGCGATAGATCTCAGTAAGGGAAGGCAGATGATATTGTCTGTAGTTCAATGTCAATTACAAGCAGGGGAAAGCACCGTGCAGGAAACAAGGAAACATGCACTATTGGCAAACAGTGAAGGGCATAAAAAATAAATATATATATATGTATATATATATATATATATATATATATATACACACATATATATACAGTTGTGGCCAAAAGTATTGACACCCCTGCATTTCTGTCAGATAATACTCAGTTTCTTCCTCAAAATGATTGCAAACACAAATTCTTTGGTATTATTATCTTCATTTAATTTGTCTTAAATGAAAAACACAAAAAGAATTATCCTAAAGCCAAATTGGATATAATTCCACACCAAACATAAAAAAGAGGGTGGACAAAAGTATTGGCACTGTTCGAAAAATCATGTGATGCTTCTCTAATTTGTGTAATTAACAGCACCTGTAACTTACCTGTGGCACCTAACAGGTGTTGGCAATAACTAAATCACACTTGCAGCCAGTTGACATGGATTAAAGTTGACTCAACCTCTGTCCTGTGTCATTGTGTGTACCACATTGAGCATGGAGAAAAGAAAGAAGACCTGTCTGAGGACTTGAGAAACCAAATTGTGAGGAAGCATGAGCAATCTCAAGGCTACAAGTCCATCTCCAAAGACCTGAATGTTCCTGTGTCTACCGTGCGCAGTGTCATCAAGAAGTTTAAAGCCCATGGCACTGTGGCTAACCTCCCTAGATGTGGACGGAAAAGAAAAATTGACAAGAGATTTCAACGCAAGATTGTACGGATGTGTTATGCGAGGCTTAGGTCGAAGGAGGCTGACAAAACCCGGGCCCCTGCGGAGTCCCTCAAACTAGGGAAAACCCTGTCTGACCCTCAACCCAGGGTTTTTGCTAAAGGTGCAAATGCCTGAGCCTCCAGCCTCTCCTTATCTCCTGCTCAGCCCTAAGCTGAACCCTCCACCCTCCACCCAGTGAGTTGTCAAACCACCAAAACCCACACAGTAATGACAGACAGGGAGAACTAAAACCACACCACGCCGCAAACACACAGGACAATACTATAATGTGAACAGGGCAAAACAAAGCACAAATATAGGAAGGCGAAAAGGTAACAACGGATCATACGACACCAGATATGAATTTCTCTCTCCAACACCTCCACTCCAGACCGGAACCACTTGGCACAAAACACAAGCTATAATCGGCGACGCCCACAGGCCAGCAAGACTATTTAAAGACCGTGGGCGTGACCAAACATCCCACCTGATTTCCAGCTAGATTAACCCCAGATAACCTGAGTAAAATCAAGCCGGCGCCACTGAGGCTATAGTGGACGGAGATGGAACTACCGCTGCCTGCCGGACGCTGTGGTGTGAACAGCGTCCGACATGACAGTACCCCGTCTTCTACGAGGGACCCCAGGGCCCTCAAGACTCATAGGACCCGGCTTGTCCAGATGACGGCGGTGAAAGGAACTGACCAGCCGATCCGCATGTATGTCCGAGGCTGGTACCCAAGACCTCTCCTCCGGACCATACCCCCGCCAGTGCACCAAATACTGAAGAGTACGGCGCAGTACTCGAGAGTCCACCACCTTGGAGACTTCAAACTCTAAATCGCCATCCACCATGACTGGAGGTGGCATCGGCGTCGTGTCCACAGAGCCTACCACCTTTTTCAATAAAGACCTGTGAAACACGTTGTGTATCTTGTATACCGCAGGAAGCTCCAACCGATAAGCAACCGGGTTTATGATGGCAGCAATCTTAAAAGGGCCAATAAACCTTGGACCCAATTTCAATGATGGAATTTTGAGTTTTATGTTTTTAGTAGCTAACCACACCCAATCACCCACACACAGGTCCGGACCTGGCACGCGTCTAGAGTCAGCCACACGTTTGTATCTTGCACTCATGCTCAGCAATCGCTGTTTCACACTCCTCCAGACCGATGATAGTTGAACTCCTAACCGGTCCTCCTCTGGGACGCCCCCAGAGCCCCCCTGACGCAAGGTACAAAATTGAGGATGGTGCCCATAAACACAAAAGAATGGAGACACTCCCGATGATTCTTGGCGGTGATTATTTAATGCGAACTCGGCCAAGGGAAGGAACGTCGACCACTCCGCTTGGTTGTCAGACACAAAACATCGCAAATACTGCTCCAGATTTTGGTTCATGCGCTCAGTTTGACCATTTGACTGCGGATGAAACGCCGACAAATGAGACAACTTGATCCCCAATCGTGAGCAAAAAGCTTTCCAAAACTTCGCCACAAACTGGGTACCCCTATCAGACACTATGTCCGACGGAACTCCGTGCAGTCTGACCACCTCCTGCACAAAGACCTGAGCCAACGTCTTCGCGTTGGGCAAGGAAGGCAACGACACAAAATGCGCCATCTTCGAAAATCGATCAACCACCACCAGGATGACTGTGTTCCCTGCCGAGGCAGGCAAGTCTGTGATAAAGTCCATGGAGATTTCTGTCCATGGCCTACTAGGTATCCCCAGAGGCTGTAGAGTGTCAGCAGGACGGGTTCTGGGCGACTTGGCCCTGGCGCACGTGATGCAAGCTGTCACGTAGGAAACCACATCCTGCCGGATTCTTGGCCACCAGAAGCGGTGCGATACCAGTTCCAAGGTGCCCCTAACCCCTGGATGACCAGCCAGGACCGAGTCGTGGTGTTCCCCCAACACTTTAAGACGAAGATGAAGGGGTACGAACGACTTATTAGCGGGAAGTCCTGGTGGTACCTCCTCCTGGGCCTCGGCAATCTCCGCCTCTACCTCAGTCGTGAGAGCCGAAACCACTACACCTTCCTGGAGGATGGGTACCGGCTCTTCCCGAGGTTCTCCCCCCAGAAAACACCTGGACAAGGCATCCGCCTTGGTGTTTTTCGCCCCAGGACGGTAAGTCACCAGAAAGTTAAAACGTGTAAAAAACAATGCCCAGAGAGCCTGCCTGGGAGACAGACGCTTGGCCGACTCCAGATAGAGCAGGTTTTTATGGTCGGTGATGACTGTGACCTGGTGGGCTGCCCCCTCCAAGAAGTGTCGCCATTCCTCAAAAGCCAATTTGATGGCCAACAACTCCCTGTTGCCGATGTCGTAATTCCGTTCGGCCGGCGACAGCTTCTTGGAGAAGTAGGCGCATGGACGCAAATTGCTCAAGGACGAGCCCTGTGACAGTACAGTCATGGCCAAAAGTTTTGAGAATGACACAAATATTAATTTTTACAAAGTCTACTGCTTCATTTTTTCTAATGGCAATTTTCATATACTCCAGAATGTTATAAAGAGTGATCAGCTTAACAGCAATTACTTGCAAAGTCAATATTTGCCTAGAAAATGAACTTTATCCCCCAAAACACATATCAACATCATTGCAGCCCTGCCTTAAAAGGACCAGCTAACATCGTTTCAGTGATTGCTCCATTAACACAGGTGTGGGTGTTGATGAGGACAGGGCTGGAGATCAATCTGTCATGATTAAGTAAGAATGACACCACTGGACACTTTAAAAGGAGGCTGGTGCTTGGCATCATTGTTTCTCTTCTGTTAACCATGGTTATCTCTAAAGAAACACGTGCAGTCATCATTGCAGTGCACAAAAATGGCCTAACAGGGAAGAGTATCGCAGCTAGAAAGATTGCACCTCAGTCAACAATCTATCGCATCATCAAGAACTTCAAGGAGAGAGGTTCCCTTGTTGCCAAAAAAGGCTCCAGTGCGCCCAAGAAAGACCAGCAAGCGCCAGGACCGTCTCTTAAAAGTGTTTCAGCTGCGGGATCGGGCTACCAGCAGAGCAGAGCTTGCTCAGGAATGGCAGCAGGCAGGTGTGAGTGCATCTGCACGCACTGTGAGGCGGAGACTCTTGGAGCAAGGCCTGGTCTCAAGGAGGGCAGCAAAGAAGCCACTTCTCTCCAGAAAAAACATCATGGACAGACTGATATTCTGCAAGAGGTACAGGGAGTGGACTGCTGAGGACTGGGGTAAAGTCATTTTATCTGATGAATCCCCTTTTCGATTGTTTGGGACATCTGGAAAACGGCTCATTCGGAGAAGACCAGGTGAGCGCTACCACCAGTCTTGTCTCATGCCAACTGTCAAGCATCCTGAAACCATTCATGTGTGGGGTTGCTTCTCAGCCAAGGGAATGGGCTCTCTCTCAGTCTTGCCTAAAAACACAGCCATGAATAAAGAATGGTACCAGAATGTCCTCCAAGAGCAACTTCTCCCAACCGTCCAAGAGCAGTTTGGCGATCAACAATGCCTTTTTCAACATGATGGAGCACCTTGCCATAAAGCAAAGGTGATAACTAAATGGCTCAGGGAACAAAACATAGAGATTTTGGGACCATGGCCTGGAAACTCCCCAGATCTTAATCCCATTGAGAACTTGTGGTCAATCATCAAGAGACGGGTGGACAAACAAAAACCTTCAAATTCAGACAAAATGAAAGCATTGATTTTGCAAGAATGGACTGCTATCAGTCAGGATTTGATCCAGAAGTTGATTGAGAGCATGCCAGGGAGAATTGCAGAGGTCCTGAAGAAGAAGGGTCAACACTGCAAATATTGACTTGCTGCATTAACTCATTCTAACTGTCAATATAACCTTTTGTTACTCATAATATGATTGCAATTATATTTCTGTATGTGATAAAAACATCTGACAAACACACATAAAAACCAGAGGCCAGCAGATCATGTGAAAATATAATATTTGTGTCATTCTCAAAACTTTTGGCCATGACTGTACTGCCCCCACTCCCACCTCAGACGCATCGACCTCCACCGTAAAAGGTTTAGATACGTCCGGTTGCACCAGAATGGGGGCTGAAGCAAAACGGTTCTTCAGAAGCTCAAATGCACGCACAGCATCCTCAGACCAGATAGCGAGATTGGTACCTTTTTTCGTCATGTCCGTGAGCGGTTTGGCTATAGTAGAGAAATTCTTAATAAACTTCCTATAATAGTTGGCAAACCCAAGGAACCGCTGGAGCGCTTTTAGATTACCAGGCCGTTCCCATCGCAGCACCGCTTGCACCTTCGCGGCATCCATTTTAAACCCTGCGGCAGACACAATATATCCCAAAAAAGGCAACTCTTGAACAAAAAACACGCATTTTTCAAGCTTAGCATAGAGCTTATTCTCACGGAGCAGCTGTAACACCTGCCTGACATGCTCTAAATGAGTGTCCTGGTCGCTCGAATAAATAAGGATATCATCCAGGTACACAATCACAAATTTCCCCAGCACATGAGCAAATACATCATTTATGAAATGTTGGAACACAGCAGGCGCGGTTGTCAACCCAAATGGCATAACTAGGCTTTCAAAATGACCCTCAGGGGTATTAAATGCCGTCTTCCACTCATCCCCCTGACGGACCCTTATGAGGTTATATGCCCCCCTGAGGTCAAGTTTGGAAAACCACTTCGCACCAGCCACCTGGTTGAACAAATCAGGGATCAGAGGCATCGGGTAGGGATCATGGACCGTAATCTGGTTTAACTCCCGGAAATCCAGACACGGGCGTAACCCCCCATCTTTTTTCTTAATGAAGAAAAACCCCGCTGCTACAGGTGAGGATGAAGGCCGGATGTGCCCTTTACTTAAACTCTCCGCAATGTAGTCCTTAAGAGCTTGTCTCTCCGGACCAGAAATACTAAACATCCTCGCCTTTGGCAATTTAGCCCCGGGTTTTAACCTAATTTGACAGTCATAGGCTCGATGTGGAGGTAGTTCTGAGCAACCCCTCTCAGAGAATATGTCCGCAAAATCCAGCAATGCCTCCGGAAGGCTGGGCTTCACGGCAGACACACATGTGGCCAAGCAATTTTCCTGGCAGAAACTGCTCCACTGGACTATGTCCTGGGTTCTCCAGTCAATCACCGGGTTGTGCTTAGACAACCATGGGAAACCCAGGACTATTTGTGCTGGGAGATTATTGAGTACCTTACATGTAACCCACTCAGAATGTAGGACCCCAGTGTGGAGTTTAACCTCAGCTACAAACTCAGTAATCTCCTCCTGTGGGAGGGGAGCGGCATTAATGGTAACCACGCGAATAGGATGAGAGAGTTTTTCGATCTTGAAACCTGCCATGCGTGCAAACTCCTCATCCATGAGATTGGTGGCTGAACCGCTATCCACAAACACTGATATTGGTAGCTCTCTGTCCGCAAAAATAACCCTGGCAGGGAGCATACATTGAGATACCATCATGGAGGATATGCATACGCTCAGTTGGGCCTCCTCCATACCCTCTGAGCTTACCAGTTTTCCGCCGGTGCGACTTTCTTTGGTAGCACAGGACAAGCATTTACATAATGATCTCTTTTACCACAGTAAAAACATGCTCCATGCTTCCTGAACCCAGGAACGCGACGCTGCACATGTGATACCCCAGCGATTTGCATAGGTTCCGTGGGCTCATCTGCAGCAACCACACTGGCACCCCTGCTTTCCCCCAGAGGCAGCGTCTCCTGCGCCCCTTGACGCAAACGGCGATCAATACGAATAACCAAACTCATGGCAGATTCTAACGATGCAGGAGTCTCATACATCAGGAGGGCCTGTTTAACTCTTTCTGAGACCCCATGAATAAACTGACTCCGCAGCGCTGGGTCGTTCCACTGTGTGTCTACTGCCCAACGGCGAAATTCTGAACAATAGTCTTCCGCCATACGTTCCCCCTGACGGAGGGCGCGGATTTTAGATTCTGCTAAAGCCAATCTGTCGGGGTCATCATAAATGAGCCCGAGTGCTGAAAAAACATTCTCAACCGAATGAAACGTAGCAGAGTCGTCTGGTAAGGAAAACGCCCATGCTTGGGGGTCCCCACTCAGTAATAATAACACCAGACCCACCCGCTGAGCCTCATTACCTGAGGAGACCGGGCGCATGCGAAAGTATAACTTGCAGGCCTCCCGAAAGATGACAAATTTGCTGCGTTCCCCAGAAAATCGTTCAGGCAGCGGAATCTTAGGCTCTGCACCTGCACCAGCAGAAGCCGCTTGTACATTAGCTACCACCAGGCCCTGCTGCTGAACTGCCCCCTTCAACTCGGTGACCTGTACAGACAGCGCCGCCAACTGGCGGTTTATGGAAGTCATGGAATCCATGGAAAAATGTTGGGCCGATTATAATGTTATGCGAGGCTTAGGTCGAAGGAGGCTGACAAAACCCAGGCCCCTGCGGAGTCCCTCAAACTAGGGAAAACCCTGTCTGACCCTCAACCCAGGGTTTTTGCTAAAGGTGCAAATGCCTGAGCCTCCAGCCTCTCCTTATCTCCTGCTCAGCCCTAAGCTGAACCCTCCACCCTCCACCCAGTGAGTTGTCAAGCCACCAAAACCCACACAGTAATGACAGACAGGGAGAACTCAAACCACACCGCGCCGCAAACACACAGGACAATACTATAATGTGAACAGGGCAAAACAAAGCACAAATATAGGAAGGCGAAAAGGTAACAACGGACCATACGACACCAGATATGAATTTCTCTCTCCAACACCTACACTCCAGACCGGAACCACTAGGCACAAAACACAAGCTATAATCGGCGACGCCCACAGGCCAGCAAGACTATTTAAAGACCGTGGGCGTGACCAAACATCCCACCTGATTTCCAGCTAGATTAACCCCAGATAACCTGAGTAAAATCAAGCCGGCGCCACTGAGGCTATAGTGGACGGAGATGGAACTACCGCTGCCTGCCGGACGCTGTGGTGTGAACAGCGTCCGACATGACAGGATGTTGGATAAAGAACCTCGACTAACATCCAAACAAGTTCAAGCTGCCCTGCAGTCCGAGGGTACAACAGTGTCAACCCGTACTATCCGTCGGCGTCTGAATGAAAAGGGACTGTATGGTAGGAGACCCAGGAAGACCCCACTTCTTACCCCGAGACATAAAAAAGCCAGGCTGGAGTTTGCCAAAACTTACCTGAAAAAGCCTAAAACGTTTTGGAAGAATCTTCTCTGCTCAGATGAGACAAAAGTAGAGCTTTTTGAGCAAAGGCATCAACATAGAGTTTACAGGAGAAAAAAAGAGGCATTCAAAGAAAAGAACACTGTCCCTACAGTCAAACATGGCGGAGGTTCCCTGATGTTTTGGGGTTGCTTTGCTGCCTCTGGCACTGGACTGCTTGACCGTGTGCATGGCATTATGAAGTCTGAAGACTACCAACAAATTTTGCAGCATAATGTAGGGCCCAGTGTGAGAAAGCTGGGTCTCCCTCAGAGGTCATGGGTCTTCCAGCAGTACAATGACCCAAAACACACTTCAAAAAGCAATAGAAAATGGTTTGAGAGAAAGCACTGGAGACTTCTAAGGTGGCCAGCAATGAGTCCAGACCTGAATCCCATAGAACACCTGTGGAGAGATCTAAAAATGCAGTTTGGAGAAGGCACCCTTCAAATACCAGGGACCTGGAGCAGTTTGCCAAAGAAGAATGATCTAAAATTCCAGCAGAGCATTGTAAGAAACTCATTGATGGTTACCGGAAGCGTTTGGTCGCAGTTATTTTGGCTAAAGATTGTATTAGGCTGAGGGTGCCAATACTTTTGGCTGGCCCATTTTTGGAGTTGTGTGTGAAATGATCAATGTTTTGCTTTTTGCTTCATTCTCTTTTGTGTTTTTTCATTTAAGACAAATTAAATGAAGATAATAATACCAAAGAATTTGTGTTTGCAATCATTTTCAGGAAGAAACTGAGTATTATCTGACAGAATTGCAGGGGTGTTAATACTTTTGGCCACAACTATATATATCTCAAAATTACTGTTTTTTGTTCATTCTGCATCCCAAAATCAGAGCAGAAAGCAATCAAAAAATGTTATGTGCCTGAAAATGGTACCAATAAAAATGTCAACTCATGTCAGAAAAATCTCACATGAATCTGTTGGCAGATAAATAGAAAAATTATAACTCTAAATGTGGGAATGAAAAACACTTTTTTTGCAAAAAAAGCCATTTTAGAGTGTAAAAGTAGCAAAACCTAAAAAAACAACATAAATCTGGTAGCGCTGTAATCGTATTAACCTGAGGAATAAATCTGTCTTATCACTTATACCGTACAGTATACTGCACTTATATCACTTGTATCGCATAATAAATTCTTGACCTGCTGATTTGTTCATTCTGCCTCCTAAAGATCACAATAAGGCTTGTTTTACATTTATCCTGCGCTCTACACTGAGCGCTTACATCAAGGTTTTTGTGTAAATCTCTGAACTACATAATTCACACAAAATCTCTGAAGAACATTCCCTATAATGAGACAGATGAAGTCGCTTTGGAGTCCGTCTGGCTTATGCTCCGGCAGTGCCATATCTTCTGATTGCCGTCGGACATCCCCTCTCATACCAAGTCGGATCTAATAAGACCAAGGACGGTTCTGCGCATGTGTGTGCAAGGTCATGGCGCTCATCATGTCCTTCCAGACATTTGCACAGAATAATCCTGAAACTCATTAGAGCCAGAATTTCTGACCTAGCAAGGAGGCCCGGGAAATTCAGCGTGAGTAGCGACAATCAGAAGACGCATTAACACTAGGACTACTGGACTCGTGACCCCGCCTAGAACTACTGAAAGGAGTCATTTTGACTCCTTGCTTGTTTTCGTTTATTTTTAGAGTTTCATTTGTGGTTATTTATTAATAATTATATTTTTTGTAATGTATTATTATTGTGAGATCCAACAGTAATGCTTTTGATTGTTTTTTTTCTGCTTTTCTTATTTTTCTACAGAAAATAACAATAATTATAATAGACGTTTTTCAAACATTTTTTTTTATTCAAGTGCACACATATAAACAACAACTGAAGAACAAAAAGCAGAGAAAATGTAGGTGGAGGAGCATAAAAATGAAAATATGGCGCAGAATTCACCTTCTAAACATTTGGTGTTTCGCATTTTAGGCATTGCCTTTGATTTATGGCAGTACATTGCCCACACAAAGACTTACCACAAGTCTTACAATTGCCGACAGATCTATTTTTCTTGCACTTTTCTTTGATCTGGCAAAATTTTGTTTGAACCATCACTTCTGAGCATGTAGAAACTTGGGACGTGGAACCCTTTTCCCTATCTGTGACATAAGGACCACTCAACTCTCTCACAAGCGTTTGCAAAAATGCCTTGCGTGACATTTTTTGGTGGGTAATCTCCTTGAATATTATCCATGCATTTATACCCGCAAAGTCTAAGGCATTTTCAAATGCATGAACAGGCCATCTCCTTGTGCATGTTCGTGTGGTATATTTTCGTGCCATCTGATCCACTACATCTACTCCATATTTTGTTTCATTGTAAAACTTTACCGTTTCTGGAGTTTTTTTAGCGGAATCAGACGCAACAACAACATCTGGATGGACGGAACTCAAAATGACAACATTTTTGTTGGACTTTCCTTGATATACTGTAAGTGTAAAATTGTCTTCATTTCTAAACACTTTAGTGTTGTACAATTCCTCTTTCATGGATTTTATTTCTTTAGGCACTTCTCGCCTTATCTTGTTCAGTGTTCCAACAATGGTTGTTCCTTTGCTTTTTAGCTGTTTAGCTAATTTTACTGAAGTAAAATAATTATCGGTTGTAACATTGCGACCTTTTTTCAAAAACGGGTCCAATAACTTCATTACCACATGGTCAGCTAAACGGTCCTCAGCACGGCGTGTGTCATCTTTTGCCTAGATAAGGGAAGCCATTTGCCAGATATTTGCTCTCCTTATCAACAGCTAGCCAATATTTGTGGCCATATTTATCTGGTTTGGATGGCATGTACTGCGTGAATGGACACCTAGTTTTGCTTGGGAAAAGTTGCTCATCCACCGTTATGTATGGGCCAGGTTTGTAACACGCAATAAAATTTTCAATAAACCTGTCCCACACAGTAGAAAATAGAGCAAACTTGTCCGTTTGCAGTCTCTCCGATCGAGTAGATTTCTCATCAAATCTGATAAGATAAGAGCCTAGAGTAAACAAGCTATTTTGTTCAGTATTACACAGTAATACAAGCAGGTAAAACACAAGGAAAATGTGAAAAGTTGACATGTAAATTGAACTACATCTATATGAACATCAGGGTAAATAAGACAGAGTGAAAAAATTATGCACAAAACTTTATAGCAACATTTAGTGACAAAAGGACCTCAAAATATAGTAGGGAGTCAAAATGACTCCCTTCAGTAGTTCTTGGTAAATTTTGAAAAAAACGCGCAAATTTTTCACCAAAATTATTTATTCTCACAAAATCTTTTTTCACATCATATTTGAGGAAAAGTCACCGAGTTTCAAGCCGGAATTCTGAAAAATGTAGTCACAGAAGAGAAATAAAAAACGAAAGGAGTCAAAATGACTCCATCAGTAGTTCTAGTGGAATGGACAAGTGTTGGTGAGTAGTGGAGGGTCTGGAGAGGTGAGCGGTAAAATTGAGTATAAGGCAAACTCAGGTTTTGCCTGATTCACTCATCTTTACAGAGCATGCCTAGAAAACTCTCCTATGGAAGAAAATAAGGCAATGTGCACACTGAGTTTTCCCAGGCAAAGAGGCTTCAGGAAAATGTCGGTGCTCGTCTTCCTGAAGCGGCATCATGAGTGGATTTTGCATCGTTCTTGAGAAGACTGTGCCAATAGGTTTTTTTTTACGCTATACTGTGAAGTATAAAGAAGGGTCAGTTTTCGAGCCACCAGTAGAATGAGCATGTCGCGCCTTAACAGCTTGAGGGTTTCCGAATCCTGAAGTGGTTAAAAGAAGTAATATAATGTCACTTTGACATGGCTGTGCACTTTTGTTCATTTGATGGGATGCTTTATGGAGCAATTGTGCAGCAATTTTTCAGGGAGATTCTGGGCAGAATTACCCTGAAAAAGTCACCATAAGTCACATTCTGATGATTGCTGTCTGTGATCCATGTAGCTGCAATAAAGCATATCTCTAAATGCTGATAACAGAAAGTCAGGCAAGATGGCAGCCCCAGAATCATGTATATAAAATTCAATAAAAATAAAAAAAAATAAAAAACAGACTAGAAGAGCAAATGTGCATCACTATCGGCTGTAATATTAAAAATAATCTATGTGAAACATTAAACTTAATGCTCTTTTTTCCACTTTATACCCTGCACAATATATGATGTGTATGTACTTTTTGTTACAAGTTGGGTGTGGGTGTATGGAGTGAAGTCAGGAACTTCATACTCAACGGGTGCGGGCTGTATTTTATAGCCGACACCTGACTCTAACATATAAATGCAATGTAGCCATATTAATGCCACTGTCAATCTCGATAGCAGAATTTAAGTGGAGCAATCATGTCATGCAACCATTCCAGTGGAGATCATCCCCTAACCATTATCACCGATGGACTGCAATGGCAGCTGTGAGCCAACTGAAGGTCTCTGTTGCAGCCATTTTCGTAATTCCATGAATCCCTGGAAATAGGCTGGGCTTTATAGGAAATTGTTACTTCTTCTATATCCTTCAATACTGCAGCACTGCAGTAAATAAAACATTCGATCAAACAATTACAGGTTTAGGCACCCTAGTGGGCCGAAAAAGTACACTAAAAATGAAGAAAAAAGTGTATTTAACTTTATGAATAAATTAAAAATATATAAAAGTTTCCATTCACTTTTCCAAGGTAAAAAAAGAAAATTAAAAAAATAAACACATTTATCCTCGATTTTATAAGACTATATATAATTTTTTATCCAACAGGGATATGGCAATGTGCCGTAAAGGGAAAACATTGAAGCGCCAGAATTGCCATTTTTCTGTCACTGTGTCTCCCCAAATAAATGAAATAAAAGGTGATCAAATTGTCTTGTGTACCCCAAAACATTATCAATAAAAAGTCAGCTTGCCACATAAAAAAAACAAGTCCATAGACATTAAAAAAGGTACAGATCTTAAAAAAAGATGAAATAAGCAAAATGTTTACAAAATTCTGCAATTTTTTAGATACTAAAATGGAATAAAAAAATTTTAAAAAGATTGGAATCAACAGAATTGTTTCCAGGCAATTTTTAACACACAATGAACCCCGTAAAACATAGCACAAAAAAACAAAGTCAGAAGCATTTTTTTTAACATTTTATAGTTACATAGATTGAAAATAGACATAGATCCACCAAGTTCAGCCTTTCTCCACCAGTTACACCTCATTTGGAATTTATTTCCCTTTTTTCAGTATATTATATGGTAAAGTGAATAGTGTCATTCAAAACTACAACTCGTCCTACTAAAAAAAAAAACGATATGGCTGTGTTGATGGATAGAAAATAGAAAAGTTATGGCTCTTGGAAGAAAGGTAGCATGTTGGCTCAGTGGATAGAACCAGTCTTGCAGTGCTGGAGTCCTGGGTTTGAATCCCACCAAGGACAACATCTGCAAGGAGTTTGTATGTTCTCCCCGTGTTTGCGTGGGTTTCCTCCCACATTCCAAAGATAGGGAATCTAGATTGTGAGCCCCATCGGGGACAGTAATGGTAATGTGTGCAAACTGTAAAGCGCTGCGGAATATGTTAGCGCTATATAAAAATAAAGATTATTATAAAGGTAAAAAAAAAAGGGAAAAAATCTTTGCTATCTCTCTGTACTCTGCATCAAAAGATGTCAACCTAAACATCTGTGGATTTGTGGAAAGGGAGGGTAAAAAATGTCAGAAATATATCTTTCCTTGTACCTGTAAAAGTATAGATACAGTAAAGGCCCCGTCACACTAAGCGATCTCGGTAGCGAGATCGCTGCTGAGTCACAACTTTTGTGACGTAACAGCGATCTCACCAGCGAGATTGCTGTGTGTGACAGCGATCAGCGAGCGGCCCCCCTGCCGGTATCGCTGATCGCTGGAAGAAACCTCTGGACATTTCTTTGGTCGCTGGTCTCCCGCTGGCCAGCACGCATCGCTGTGTGTGACAGGCGGGAGACCAGCGATCAGGTGTAAAAAACAATAAAAAAAAAATATATATAGTTATTCTCACCTTCCGACGTCCCGTTCAGCCATCCCGCCTCTCTCCACACTCCGGTCCCAGTGATCCTTTGCACGAATGACCGCGAGACTTTGTTATCCCTTGAGACCGTGACATCTCGTGGTCATTCTCGCAAAGGATCACTGGGACCGGAGCGTGGAGAGAGGCCGGAAGACTGCGCGGGACATCGTAAGGTGAGAATAACTATATTTTTTATTTTGATTCTACTTTTTACATGGATGGCCAGCGATGCCGTGCGCTCGGCGTCGCTGTGCTGATCGCTGGTGAAGCTGTCTGTGTGACAGCTCACCAGCGATCACATAGCGACTTACTAGCGATCCTGACACCTTGATATCGGTGTCGGGATCGCTGGTAAGTCGCTTAGTGTGACGGGGCCTTAAGTGTCAATAAGTGCCAGGATATTGCATGTAATTTGTTGCTTCTACATCAAGGGTTAAAAAAGAAATAAAATATGACATAATATCAGTAATATGTAGTTTTGTCTTTTCTGATCTTAGGTTGCTTCTTTGCAGTTGAATCTCCACTCACTAATAAACAGCGTCAAAAACATTAAAAGCTCACTAAGTCGAATAGGAATATACAGCTTTCACCAAGTTTGTTTATTATTTGCACCCGATGTAACAAACGGATGTCATGAAAATATTTGGAAATTACATTTTGTAAATTTTTTTCCACCGGTCACAATCGCTATAAAGAAATCTAATAGTATTCTACATTGATTTCTTCAATGACAAAAACAGAAATCCCATTTTTCCAAATATCTTCCATGTTATCAGTGCGATTATACCATTCACTATGGTGTCTGGCTATCACACTGCAGAAATATACATACCCACGAAGAGATCAGAATGCCATTAAATGATGTCTAGAATGATTTATTTTTTCCCAGTGGTAATTTATCAATCTATTTGGGTTGCAAAACTCATGCAAAAAAATGGACCACATGAATGCACTTCATTGCTTTTTTTGCACATTCATATGAATAAAAAAAATGTTTCCAGCAGCGGGAGCAGGAGCAGACTGACGACCTTCATAGACCTAAATATTAGTTTCCTATCCGGCAAACTATGCAAGTAAGAAAATCAGCATAGGATACATCTATTTTCAGCATCATCGCAGATAAACATAACTCCCTCCTGAATATGAGCAATATTGTCATTTCTTGTAAGAAATAATGAACCTACAAACCAGAGAGAAAGAAAAAGCCCATACGAGAAAATGTAAAGAAATGCGCTCTATTCTTTGGACTGAATCGATGAAGCCCTGTTTACCCTGGTGTATTTTAAATGGTAAATCAGATACTCGCAAAACAAGAGCAGGTGAGACAAATTGGAAAGGTCAGGTACTTTTAAAACCACTTCAGTAAATCGTACCCATGACACTCTATCTAAGCAGCAATTATAGCTATCGATGTATGTGGAAAATGCTGTTATTGCTAATGGCCAGAAAACATTTATATTGTGATAGTCAATTGAAAATTACATACGGGATAATGTAGCCCCTGATGTAAAGTAAGGAAACAAAAAGAAAGACACATGAGTCATCCATGTTTCTGTAAGACATATATATAAGGGAGTGTATACGAATACTGTGTACAAAGTTTTCATTAAAAAAGCACCATATTAAAAACCCATAGCCAGCCACTCAGTGCGCGGCTGCATGGTGCCCCAGTTCAGTATACAGTTCGAGAAACTTTCATGATGGAGGATGTGGTACAACATGCCGTAACATGCACCTCCAGCTCATTTCTGAAAACGGATTCATAAATAAATGAAAAAATAAATAAACTCATAAATAAATGGATTTTATTTACTTGGCAAAGAGTTGGGATTAGATTCAGTGTAAGAACATTAGGGTTCCGGACTGTGGTATATTATAATGACCTGCCCTTAGAATAGGTCATCAATATCAGATCAATGGTGATCCGACAGACATCACTCCCAAAGATCAGCTCAGCTTCGATGTGCATAATGTAAACCTCTGTATACTGTGTAGTGGCCGTTACAAACAGTTAATTGGTGGGAGTGCATTGTTCCCCCACCAATCAATTCCTAACCAAAGCCATTCCGAATTCTCAAACTAATTCACCATTCAGATCACTATTTTGTTGGATTTTGGGACCGAGAAAGGATTAAGAAATATTTACAACATGTCTCAGCTCATTATCAGATTTAAGTATCTTAACCTCTCCTAGGCCAACCCAATACCTCATCCACCACAGCCGGTTGTTCGATTGGAAACTCTATCTTCTATGTTCTACTTTGCAAGCCTCCAGCACTTCAGAACTTCACTAGGCCTCACCCTGTTATCTTGAGCATGTTTTTTACTTTAATTTAGTCTCTATGTTCCACAAGACCACATGTGATGAAAAGCATGTCATGAATGCAATGATGTCCATCATGCCCTATGCGACATTGTGGGCCCTAGAGAAAAACAGCACCAGAGACTTGGAGGATTGGAGACAGAGGAGCCATTCAGCAGACTGGGGACTTCATGAGATGTACATATAGAGCCAAGAAGAAAGAGGTGAGCATAACATTTTATTTTTCACCCTTTACCCAGAAAATTCAATAATTACCAAAACTGTTCAACGTGAATTGAATTTCCTGGACAAAGTTGAGCAAATCTGCTGAATTAGAATTTCGACAGGTTCACTCATATCAATTGATGAACAGTCCAAAGGACAAATCCTCAACTTTTAACTAGTGGACAACCCCTTTAACTCTTAGGTTAATTTTGTTTGAAGCCGTAATAGAGGTCTCATAAGAATGAGTAGGGCCTCTATGGTACCTTCGTATCCATAGTTTAAAATCGTGAGGCTCCATATCATAGAATCATAGAATCGTAGAGTTGGAAGGGACCTCCTGGGCCATCTGGTCCAACCCCCGGCTCAAAGCAGGATTCGCTAAATCATCCCAGACAGATGTCTGTCCAGCCTCTGTTTGAAGACTTCCATTGAAGGAGAACTCACCACTTCTCGTGGCAGCCTGCTCCACTCATTGTTCACTCTAACTGTCAAAAAGTGTTTTCTAATATCTAATCTGTGTCTCCTCCCATTCAGTTTCATCCCATTGCTTTTAGTCTTGTGCAAATGAGAATAAAGATGATCCTTGTACAATGTGACAGCCCTTGAGATATTTGTAGACAGCTATTAAGTCTCCTCTCAGTCTTCTCTTTTGCAAGGTAAACATTCCCAAATCATGCAACTTTTCCTCATAAGACAGGATTTGCAGACTGGTCACCATTCTGGTTGCTCTTTTCTGAACTTGCTCCAGTTTGTTGATGTCTTTTTTAAAATGTGGTGCCCAAAACTGGACAAAACCAGGTAAGATGGAGACAACCGACCACATTCCAACCCGCATCCCGTACACATGTAGCATAGCAGCGCATTTTTTATGGCGCCTGCTTGGAACACGAAGAGTGCTGGGAGGTGGCGGAGCGAAGTTTGAGAGCAGGAGAAGGATAGGAAGTTAGGTTAGATTCCCTCAGAGGGAGGGAAGGAGAAGGACGTGTCTGGAGCTGCTCTTGAGATTAGAGGCTGCTGGAAGGATTGGATTATAAGAAAGCTCCCTAAACGGAAAGGTGGTTCTTCTGAGACACGGCTAGAGCATACTCCCCATGGGCCTCTTATCCACGCTGACTGACGTCAGGTGGAGGAATAAACTGGTGGCAAAGAGTCACGGCCCCTAGCCTAGAGATCGTAATTCAGGGCGCTACTAGCAAGTCGATAGCTGTGGTTACTTTATGGACCATAGCCCCTACCACAGTTATTCCGACTGGAAAGGCAGCTATATAGGATCACAGAAACGGAAGGGTGCACGTTGTCTGACAGGATTCGCAGCTGCTGGCCTGGGACGATAATTGTGAAGTGCTGGAAAGGAAGGAAAGTGGAACGCGGCATATTGCGTGGAGACGGCCAGGAAAGGCACATACTGACAGGGAGTGCCGGAAGGTTGTACTTCATCTTATCTGGAAGTTGTCTGGACCCCTCACCTGGAGAACGCAGCGCTGAAGCAGGCATCTGGTGCACCAGAATTGTGAGTAAAGTCTTGGAATTGCATTAACTGAGTCATTTGCCTCCTTTCTGCGCCTCTCACCCAGCACTGCTACATCCTCCACTCCACACTACCTCACCAGCTACAAACTCATCTCAACTGCCCTGGGACTACAGCTCTACCTGTGGAGAGCTTTAACAACTCTGCTGCATACTACCATCTCTCCCAGAGAAGCAACACTACAGCACTGGTCACTCTGACCAGAATACCACAGGTGGCGTCACAAATTTCTTACAAACTCTATCCCTATTTAATTTCACCCATTTTAAATGACCGCCTGGGGCCACGGACCGGGTCACTGCCACTGTGACACATCCCTTTAAAGACAACCGGCCCGGTACCGAATATCCCACGGCCCCTGGGGAGCGTCACACCTCCAGCATATATACTTCTGCGAATGAATAAATAGGAAAGTGCATTTTGTGGATGTAGGGGATTGGATTC
This sequence comes from Dendrobates tinctorius, assembly GCF_039654945.1. Taxonomy (NCBI): domain Eukaryota; kingdom Metazoa; phylum Chordata; class Amphibia; order Anura; family Dendrobatidae; genus Dendrobates; species Dendrobates tinctorius. The sequence goes on from NW_027361724.1 coordinate 1,454,744, forward strand.
ATTGTAAAAGGATTGGGTCAGGGAAAATTAATCAAAGCCCTGAAGCTAGCGTTTACCCATTTAAATAATATATGGAAACATGCAGGATGTACAGTAGATAAAGATTTTATTGTAGTTACAATCCAGAAAAATCGAATAACTTTTTCGGTTTTGTATAATCGGATCATTATTCCTATTCCAAAAAAGGGAGATGCTACCGACTGTGGAAATTATCGGACTATTGTGCTCATACCTCATGCCAACAAAATACTAGTGATGATCCTGATGGTTACAGCCTTACATTGACAAAGAGCTGCAAGAGGAACAAGCAGGATTTAGAAAAGGCAGACGAATAAGAGATGTGATTGCTAACATTAGTTGGATAATGGAAAAGGCCAAAGAATACAGCAAGATCTATTTTTGCTTAATTGTCTACAGCAAAGCCTTCGACTGTGTTGATCACCAGAAACTTTGGCAAAACATGAAGGATATGGATATGTTGAACCATCATACGTTTTTCTCTGATGACAGATTTAAACAACCTTGGCATTCTCTCAAGCAGTTTCTTCAGGTGGTCACTTTAAATGGCTTCCAATGGACCGTTATGCCTTGTCAAGAGTTCATTTGTGGAATAACTGCCCTTCAGAAAGTGTCACACTTCATATGGCTGCTCATATCTAAACACTAGGAGATAGGGTGTCCTTTTCTGACTCATAGGTTCTCGGTTCAAGTACAGGAGCCACTTCAGTAGGATGTGGGGTGATTCTACAGCACTGAATGCTGTCCTGGTAATGGATCCTATGGTCTCTCTCACAGACTATATATAAATCAGACTTGTGAAATTCAATAAAAAATCAGATTGCAATTGGACCAATGTTACAATATGGAGCAGCTCAGATCTGCTATTATTTTCTCATGCCGATTCAGCAATAGAAAAGAGTCGCAGCATGCTGCAAGTGCATCAAAGAATCAGATCACACGCACTTAAACAAGTCTATGGGTGCATGTAAAACACGGGAGTGCAGTCTAAGTACCACAGATACTGGCAATGGAGGAGTCGGAGAAATTACTTTCTCAGTCCCCTCCGCACCTGTGCAGCGATTCACTCATGCGAGACAATCTGCACACAGTGAGGAAACACTAGGGACAAACTCTGACAGAGTTTGAGGTGAGAGTCACTTGCATAATTGGCCCCAATTCTCTCGTAGTAGGGAACATACACTCGTGTGACTTCGGCCTAGGAGACAGAATAGGGCACGTCATCTATTGAGCAGCCCACAACTGGCCCATGCTGCTATTTAGAGACTGTATCTGCAGTATAAAAATGCAAATAGCCTCTCCAAAGAGGAAGTGGACCAGAACTTTAGCGCCACCTATTGAATGTAGAAATGCTAAACGTCAATATCGACACTTTAATGAGCCTTGCAACATGTCTTAAGATAAGAGCCAAAATAGATACTCCATTTGGAAACACGTGTTTTGTTAAAAAGGCCAATATTGACTTCCAGGATTGCTACATCCAATACGTGGTACTAGAGTTGAAGTTATCTTCATCTGTGAAGAGTCTATTTGAGTAGTTACAATCCCAGAGGAGCATTGCATGGCCTATACGTCTCCTCATACTGGTTTGATACTCTGGAAAAAGAGAAATGTTTCCACTTAGACACCTGTCAGAGGCCTCTCACCTAGCCAAATCAGATTTCCTGCTTTGCACTGATAAGGGTAAATAACCATGAAACGCATCTGAAAATGGAATTTTTGGTTTGGCTTCTTATCTTAAGTCATGTGGCAAGGCTCATTATAGGGTTAATATTGAATTTTACAATTGCTACATCCAATAGGTGGCACTAGAGTTCCTGTCCTCCTCCTCCACTCTGAAGAATCTATTTGCATATTTGCAATGTAAAGTAATTTAAAAATTAATTACTGTGAACTCTTGCACTATTTAAATTTTTGATATAATTGGAGGTGACCTAATGTTAGAGTTCAAGTAGCAAGAGTATACGCCATCAAGGGCAACAAGGGTGTTAGGCCGGTTTCACATTTGCGCTTCATAGCGCAGCGACAGCCTGCGCACGGCCGCCGCTAAGCCCCGCCCCCTCCCGGCTTCCTGCCTACCCCATCCGGTCATCGCCGCCTACTAGCGCACGTGGACGCTTGAGATCTGTGCACCCTATCTTTAGCATAGGGTGCGCAGATCATGCGCTGGCCATGCGCTAGCAGGATTTTGCCGTGCGCTGCGCACTTTTGAAGGTGCGCCCGTGTGCACCAAAAGCAGCATGTTGCATTTCGGCGCGCACGGCGCACCTTCAAAACTGCGCAGCTCACGGCAAAATCCTGCTAGCGCACGGCCAGCGCACGATCTGCGCACCCTATGCTAAAGATAGGTTGCGCAGATCGCAAGCGTCCATGTGTGCTAGTAGGCGGCGATGACCGGATGGGGCGGGCAGGGAGCCGGGAGGGGGCGGGGCTTCGGCGGCCGTGAGCAGGCCGTCGCTGCGCTATAAAGCGCAAATGTGAAACTGGCCTTACCGACATTGAGAGCAAATACTCTCCATATTGGAATCCATGTGGGTTCCTCTAAGCCCACATGCACACATTCAGTATTTGGTGAGTGTTCTACCTTAGTACTTTTAAGCCAAAACCAGGAGTGGGTAAAAAATACAGAAGTGGTGACGTGTTTTTATTTTAAATTTCATCTGACCTTTCCACTCCTGGTTTTGGCTTACAAATTCTGAATACTGATGTAAAATACAGACCAAACACTGAACATGTGAATGTAGCCTGGGGCTACGGCCACACTATCGGTATTTAGTCAGTATTTCACATCAGTATTTGTAAGCCAAAACCCGGAGTGGGTCAAACATGCAGAATTGGTCCACTTGTTTCTATTATACCTTGTCCTCTAATTGTACCTCACCTTGTTTTGGCTTACAAATGCTGAGAAAAAATACTGAACAAATACTGATAGTGTGGCCGTAGCCTAATAGTATAAGACGTACTGGTGGGTTATTTGCCGGGAAACTGTTCAGAGTATGCATGTGTCCTGATGAAGTAAGAAAACGAGAATTTCTCTTTATAGTGGGCTCATACTAATGTGAATGATCAAATTCTTTGTAAAAGATTATAAAAATGTCAAAGCAACATAAATAGCGGGCAAAGGACAGAATCAGGCAGGTCATATTTTCTAGCCTAGTATTAGGCACAGTGATATGAGGAGACATTACAATTGGCCTTGATTAGCCTGGCTGGCTGTTTTACTCATGGATTATACAGAAGTCCACAGTAATTTAATTATTCCTCACACCTCAAGAACAAGTCCTCTTTAGTGCATAGGGCTAAATGTGAGACCGTATAGCGCTGCCTCCAGCAACATAGCTCATTATCAGATTTTAGTATGGTAACCTATCACAACATCACAACTGTGCATAAAATGTTTTATACATAAGTGGAAAGGCTATGGACTCTTAATTAGTGGAGTTGCTCACAGCTAGGGATGAACAATTCTCCTGTGTTTTCTTCCCACCGGGCAATTCATTTTATTTGTGCAACATACAGTTTTATCAAAGGGGTTCTCATTTTTTATTGGTATTATTAGTGAAGTGCTGTAAATTCAAGAGAAATGCAAGTGAGTGCTATTTAAAAGCAGAAAAAATTATAATATATATATATATATATTCTGGTTTTATAGAGAATATATGGACAAATAATATTTTCCAATTCAATAATATTCCTAAATACAAAACAGTCTGATTTTCAAAACATTAATTGAAAGATTGTGCAAAGTTAAAAAAAAAGTTATTTGTAATAAATATACATTAAAATGTAGAACAGCTCCACATGGTCCTATCCATGAAGGCAATATTCCTGTGAGTGAGAGAAATATCTGACAGCTATCTATCGTGTATTGTGGGGCTTAAAGGGGTATTCTCAAGTTTGGAATTCATCCCCTATCCATTAGATAGGGAATCATTTCAAAATCACTGAGGGTCCGACTGCAGGGTAATAACTATAATAGACTAAGGAGGGGGGACCTGGAAATATACAGTTGCACATACAAACTACCACTAAGTAACTATAGGGGTTGCTCAGACACCTTCCTATTGGGGAGAGTGCCTTTCATACAAGATGCCTCCCAGCTATTGGCTCTGGGCATCTTTATGGGTGGTGCACTGCCCCTTTAAGAGCAGGGGCATGCACTATGTGCGCCATTGGAAGTCAGAGCAGCATGCACAGGAGAGGGAGGCAGATCGCTGCTGCAGCCAGGGCAGTGAGTATGCCAGCGTCCCCACATACAGGGAGGAGGTGAACCATGCGGGGTGTCGGAAATCGGTGTTACACAGTGATCCACACTGAAGAACCCTGTTTGAATGGATTGGTGGCCTATCATGCGCACCGCCGCTTCATTCATTCTTATGGGAGTGCTGAAGACTGGCCAATCACTCCACTCGGCTAGCTACGAAATTGCCATTAAAAATATTAAAATGAGAACATTAGAAATTAAAGAAATAAACAGAACACAAGTCCTGGCCATTATTTTTTAACCACTGTATCCGCTAACTGAATTCAGCAGTCACTTGCTATGTAGACACCACTGGGGCTTGTGATTGGCTGCAGTGGTCATGTGAATGATAAACTGTTCAATATCTCCGCAGAACTGGAGGGAATCACTGGTCTGGTGCAGCTCCTGTGACAGGGAATTCAAGGGATACATAATGGCTATTTCTTTATTTTATAACATGCCTTACTCTTTGGCAACTTAAGAAAAATTCCAGAAAACCCCTTTAATTGACAGGAGCCTTTGTGCCCTCAAGCACAAGAGGGTCTCGTTTCGACTTCTGCCTATGCCGCACTTAGGCCTATTAGAAAATTAATAATCTTGTACCATGTTACAATCATCTATTCTCACTCACATCTAGGCCTCATTCCGACGTCCACTTTTCATATTCGAATTCTGACAGTTCTCACTGATGAAAATTGGTCCATAAAAGAAGAAAACTGACATGAAAGAGGCCTTAGGCCCCCATCACACATAGCAACGCACCAGCGATCCCGACAGCGATTTGACATTGTCAGGATCACTGGTGTGTCGCTACATGATCGCTGGTGAGCTGCCAAACAGGCAGATCTCACCAGCGATGAGGACCAGCGACGACGCGGGTAACAAGCGAGGGCGTCGCTTAGTTACCCGCTGTGTACCTTAGATACCAGCGTGCTGGAGCAGGGAGCTGGTAACCAAGGTAAACAGTGGGCTTCTAAGCGCCGCGCGGCGCCTAGAAACCTGCTGTTTACCTTGGTTACCAGCTCCCTGCACCAGCGCGCTGGTATCTAAGGTACACAGCGGGTAACTAAGTGACGCGCATGCTTAGTAACCCACGGTTTACCTTGGATACCAGGCTCCAGCTCGCTGATCGCTGGTCTCCCACATGCAGCGATGCGTGCTGGCCAGCGGGAGACCAACGATCAAAAAAATGTCCAGGGCTTTCGAGGATGATCAGCGATACCCGGCGGGGGGGCCGGTCGCTGATAGGTGTCACACACAGCGATATCACTGTTGCATCACAAAACTTGTGACTCAGCAGCGATCTCGCTGTGTGTGACGGGGCTTTAGGGACAGGGTCTGTGTGCACAACATCTTTTTCGGGCAGGCAAACCCACCAAGTTTATCAAGAAACAGAAGCTTAAGAAAATACTGGCATTTTTTGGGGTAGATTTTTGTCATTTCCTGGGTGCTTTTTTGACATTTTTCACCTCCAATGTTTTCTGTTTTTTCATTGTGTTTGGGGTGATTTATTTTACTGGTGCTTTCTGGTTGTTTGATTTTTTTTTAGCTTCATTCAACAATGAAGAAACAGATAGTGGTTTTTCAAGCAAAAACAACTGAAGCAAAAAAAAAAAAACACCCAGGCGCCTTCTCATTTACTTCTGTTATAAAGGATAAAGCGTCTTCAGAGTTGACGCGCCTGAAAAAAAGATGTTGTATGTGCATATACCTTAAGTCGTCATTCCCATGTCCGTTTTTAAACAAGTACGTGAAAAAATAGTACCGGTGTCCTAAGTATTTTAGATTACTGTGCATTCGGTGTTTGGTCTGTTTGTCCATTTTTGTTATCGGTATGTCATCAGTGTTTGGTCTGTTTGTCCATTTTTCTCATCAGTGTTTGGTCCGTGTGTCTGTTTTTATCATCAGTGCTTTTCACGGATGGATAAATAAATTACAAAACTTCTCCTATTTCTTACAGTGTTCTATATGGACAGCGCATGGCCTGTACACCGATGCCATCCGTCTACTGTACATGTTTTTCACAGACCCATAGACTTGTATTTGTACTTTTCATCTGTGGTGCTGGACATGTCTCCATGAGTTTTGCATGGGTGAAAAACACGGATATGTAATAGCAGCATAGATTAAGATGGGTAAAGTTGTATCCATCAAAAAAACAGAACACTATCGTGCCACACAGACGTCTGAATGAGGTCTAAGCGTACGTGCACACGCTGCGGATTGGGGTGCGGATTTGGCCGCGCAGATTTTGTAGAATCCGCAGGTAAATCTGCAGGTCAAAAGACCTTCGGTTTTACCTGCGGATTGGCCTGCAGTTTTTCCCTGCGGTTTTTCATTTCCACAATGGAGGAGATGGCAAACCGCAGCGGAATCCGCAGAAAGAATTGACATGTCAATTCTTTCTGCGGTTTCAAAACCGCAGGAAAACCGCGCGGAAAAATCCGCACCGTCTGCACAGCGGTTTTTTATTCCCATAGGGAATAATGGTACTGTACACCAAATCCGCTACGGAACCGCAGCAGAATCTGCAGCGTATGCACACACCCTTAGGGTGAAGGTCTGGATAACTACAATGTTTGTAGATGTATTTTTGATACACCTGTTGCTCAATATTCTGTTAAGTATTAGTTCCTTTTATAGCTCATTTTCTAACATTTTATTCCCCATATAAATTTTTTGCATTTTTTTTTATCATGTTACTAGACTGTAAATAAAATTATCCTTCTCATCTGCAAAACAGAAAAAAACGAATATCCAGATCAGCAGAAACCTTTCATTTTTTTTTTTTTTTTGCAATAAATATATAAATAATGTCCGTGTCTTTGGGTACCAGTCACAAGGGTATTGTAACTGCCTTAACAATGACCAAGAAGAATTGCTAATTATGCAAATAGAAAACTACAAAAGCACAAAATTCTATTTGAATTACTAACATAACAGATGTTTGCTGGGCATCACCATGAAGTCTGCATACACAGTTATGCTAATGTGGCACTGTTCCCCTTCAAGTTAGCTCTGAGTCATTAGTGCACACAGCTAGCAGGTCCTCCTGTCTAACTAATAATTGCCTCTTATTGATATTAATTAACATTTTTTGCACCTTTTCTTGAGTCTTAACCTGGTATGTGTTAGTAAGCCTAAAGAGAGGAGCCTATTAAAAGGCAAAATAGAATGACCTATACCAGTCAAGTACTATTTATCACAAGGCAAACAAGGCCAATTAAACAGAAAGAGCTGGGCGGTCGTCTTGATTTCCTTGACTGTTTCTTGATTACTATTATAAATTGCTAATAGGGTAGAAGGTAGTGCATCTGCGGGGGGCGGCGATTGCTCGGCCCCTGCCCGTTGACAGGTGAAAGAGTATTGCCATGCCCTTATTGATGTGAACTGTCCGTCACACGCTAGTTATTGTTTAAGTCCGTCATCGTACAGCTGATCCCGTCCTACTGAGAGTCAATCAGATTAATTAGTAGCGGGATATATCCTCTCCTACATTTCCCCTTCTCTTCTGCTCATTATCGCCATAATGCGGCTGAAACGTTATTTACAAACAACTAAACAATAAGGTAGGGAAAAAAAAACACAATAATCCTCCTATATTAAAGGATAAAAATATAATATCACTACTCCCATTATTTTATAATAAGGCTACGACTACGGTTTTTATGGACACAGATCAAGAGATCATAATAGAAGCATATTGACAGATTTTTTTTTCTTTTTTTTTTTTATTCCTTTTAATACTCCGAGGAACCGGTTGTAGCAGAAAATATATCAAAACCTTATCATCAGAACTGAGATCTTCTGTGAAAAATCAATAAAGAGTTATACATGGTTTGAGTTTAAACAGTTCTCGGTAGTCGTTTAAACATAGTGCATCTGTGCAGCTCCTCGCCTCCGGAGACGTGCGTAACCTAGCAACTGCAAGGCTTAAACCGATTAACTACAAATGAAGTACTGTACGCCCATCAAAGCAATTGTTCATGGTTACCTTTGTTGCAGAGATTTAACTAATTGAACATGATACAGTATGAAGATAATTAACACCCATGAGTTTGTTAATTGCCTGTTTAGCATTACAAGTGAGCCTCAGATTCTTTTTCTTTTTTTTTTTTCATCACTTGCTCTTTTAAAGCTGCGGACCGCCGTAAATGAGGGGCTTTGATTGGCAAAGTATTTGGTTCTCCATATATACACTGTTTAGAATCAGAACTGCTATGCTAATAAGCCAGACTAAATACCAAAAAGGAAAAAAAAAATATCTTTCGCGCAATATGGCTATAGGGTCAAAAAAATGAAAGCAGCACTCCTCCTCCCATCAAAGTTTTTACCATCTTAATATATTGCATTCATCATATTATATGGCACTGTGTACTTACAATTGCTCTTTTTGCCTTTCTACACAGTTAATTCTGCTCTTTTCTCTGATGTATCTAGAAACAGGAAGTCTCTTTCCACTGCATGAGTCATCCCCTATTCACCTTCAGACCCAGATTTTCCACCCTCCCCCCACCAGGAACTTTTGCAGTGATTGCTCATACAGAAAAAATAGACTTCTTGTTTCTACATACAGCTTAGAAGGTAATCAGCTAGTCAGCTATTAATGACATAATGTAATTGACCTAATGGAAAGTAGAAGAACTAGCTGGGTATAAAGGGAAAATGAGCAATTGTAAGTGCACAGTGCTATATAATGAGTTGACTGCAATATATTAAGAGGATAAAAACTTTGATAGGAGAGCTTCATTAAAAAGGTTTTCTATGGCACTATTGGGTAGATCATCCATATCAGATAGTTGTGGGGCCAACTACAGGTAGCTCCTCTGATCAGTTGCTAGCAGCGGCCGGATGTTAACGGTGTAGGGATTGGAACATCGCCGCTCTGTCATATAGCTTTGTAGCCACATTCAGGTTCTGAAGATCAAATGCACTCATTTGAATAGGAGCTGATTTTCAGGACTCAAGAGCAGCCAATATATTAAAGAAATAAACATAACGCATAAGTCCTGACAACAGTATTGGTGGCTCCTGCCAATCCTCAATTGATGACGACCTGTCCATCATTTCATGACCACTGAAGCGACTATCTGAAATCAAAAGTCAATTGGTATATGTGACATTGTGTCACATCTCACAGCCAGCCATGAGTTGAGGCAGTCAAGGAGTCGAGTCTGAGGTCAATAGCCTGGAGAGTATGTCAGAAACAGAAGGAAGAGACAAAGGCGCAGTCAGGTAACTGTCCAAGGTCAAAATATCATGATGATAACAGATCAGAGCAAAGGGGTTAGGCAAACGGATGGTCAGAACAAGATCCAAGATCAGGCAGTGATAAATTAAGAAACAAAGCACTAGGCACAGAGGAAAAAAACACAATGAGCTGAAGCTATGGCTTGCGGCTATCTGGGACTGCCAGCCCAGTTAAGTAGCTGAGTAATCAAGGGAACAGGGAGCACCAGATGAGAGCTTAGCACCTCCCAGTCTCAGACTGGACAGCAGAGCTGTCAAAGAAAACACATACAAGTCAGCATGCCCCTGCACCAAACTGGATGGCTGAACTGCAAATCACTGCATCCTAAAACACACTGAGGGGTGGAATTGTTACAGTACCCCCTCTTCTGGGGGGCCGCTGGACCCCCAGGTTTCCCAGGAAACTTCAGATTTAAGGCATTGAGTAACCGATCAGCCTACATATCTCGAGCTGGGCCCAGAATCACTCCTTAAGCCCATATACCCTCCAGTGGATGAGGTATTGGAGGAAATTTTGGACCTTGGGAGAATCTACATCTCTCTGCACCTCATACTCTAAACTGTCATTAACAGCAACTGGAGGAGGCAAGGACGAGGCGATACCACCAACGGAGCAAACTCCTTCTACAGGGATCTATGGAAAACTTTAGGGATGCGTATAGATGGAGGAAGCCTCAATCTAAAGGCCATCGGATTGACCACTTCCAGAATTTCATAGAGACGGATTAACTTCAGACCTAATTTCGCCAATAGTGGCTTATGTTTAATGTTTCTGGATGACAGCCAAACCCTATCCCCAATCCTAAAAACAAGACCCACCGAAATGTCTACTATTGGCCTTACGTTTTTGGAGTAGTCCCAATATTCTTTTGAACCTCCCTCCAGACATTCTCAAGTTTCTGCACAGCGACATCCACCCCAGGACATTCAGAACTAATCTTGGAAAACTCAATTACGGAAAAATGGCAAGGTTCTGATTTACCCAACCGTTAATGGCAAACTCAGCAAGAGGCAAAAATGAATGCAAACTCAGCAAGAGGCAAAAACGAAGACCAGTCCTCCTGCTGAGCTGCCACAAAGCACCTTGCAATTTGTTCCCAAGCTTGATTTGTCCTGTCAGTCTGACCATTGGTTTCAGGATATAAGCAGACGAAAACGACCCCAAGTTTACAACAAAAAGCTTTTACTTTAAAGACAAATTGCATTCCCCTATCAAACACAATGTTAAGAGCGATCCCATGTAGCTTTACAATATGAGAAATAAACAACCTGGAGAGTGTTTCTGCATTAGATAATCCTGGCAAAGAAACAAAATGAGCTAGTTTGCTGAATCGGTCAACTATCATCCAAATAGCAGTTTTCCCGCCATACAAAGGCAAAACCGTGATCAAATCCATGGACAGATGAGTCCATGGTCTTTTTGGAATAGTCAGTGGAGCCAGTTCCCCCGCCATTTATTTTAGCGTGTGACAGACTTCACAAGCGGATACAAAATCTTTAATATCATTATGCATGGACAACCACCAAAAAAGTCTAGCAATGGCTTTCCGTGTAACAGTAAACCCAGGTTGACTACTCAAAACAGAATCATGAAACTCCTGTATCAGATGTAATCTTAGGTACACAGGCACAAATAATTTGGACCCTAGAATAGCAGAAGAAACCAATGCATGGACTTTATGGATCTCCTCTTCCAACTCCAAAGGTAACCATAGACACCACAATACCCTGAGGAAAAATGGAGGACGGAGGTTCTGGAGGAGAAACTGAATCGAGACTGCAAGATAATGCGTCAGCTTTCACATTCTTGGACCCTGGCCTGAATGTGATACAGAAATTAAACCTAGACAAAAACAAGTACCATCTGGCCTGTCTGGCGGTTAATCGTTTAGATATTATTCAATGGAAGCTAGATTCTTGTTATCACTGACCACAGTAACTTGATGAACCTTCCCCTCCAAAAAAAACCTCCATTCCTCAAAGGCCAATTTAACATCAGGAAATGTAGCGAAACCTCCACCAGGGGGAGCTGGTGAGGGAAGAGAGGTTATACACTAAGAGCAGCAACCCTGAGCAACAGCACAGGTGCCACAGGTAACGAGAGAGAATAGTCAGACGAACCGAGTCAGAAACTAACAGGAGCAGACGTACCAGAAGGAGCAGCAATACACGTAGTCAAAATGCCAAAGACGAGAGTCAGAAAGCCAGAACATGAGCACGGGGTCCAAAACGTGAGACAAAATACGTGGTCGGGGTACAAGCCAGGGAGTCAGATGCCAGAGAGGGAACGTAACAGCAGAGACGAATACCAAGAGACGGGGTCAGAAATCAGTCTGGGTCATACACGAGAATATCAGTCAAAGGCAGGAGGATCACCAGGGTACAAGGGTCAGCGGCTCTAAACTGCAAGCTTGAGCTATCACTAACACTGGTCAGCAGGCTGTGAGGGATTGAAATAGCCCAGCTAGCTCCTGAACGAGGCTGGGGAGATTAACCCCCGCATGACCAGTCCGGAGTGAAGACAGCAGAAGATAAACTCCGGACTGGACCATGACAGGTAACTTACAATTCCCAACATCATCATTTCTTTGCGCAGACAAGAATTTTTTTTAGGAAAAAAAGCACATGAACACTAGTTAGTCAGAGTTTTGGACCCCTGCCATAAAACGGCCCCTACCCCGACCTCTCAAGCATCCACCCCACATTGAATGGTTCTTGGAGATAGTGTTGGCTTAGAATGGGTTCAGACATGAAATACTCTTTTTATTTTTCAAAAGCCCTGATAGCATCCGGCAACCAAGCCTTGAGATTCCCCCTTTTACATGTCTGGTCAATAAGAGGTTTAGCAGTCTGAGAAAAACCCTTGATAAATTTACTATAATAGTTGGCTAATCCAAGTAAACACTGTAAAGCTTTAAAGGTCACAAAGTTGAAAAGAATCAATCATGGCCCGCACCTTCCCAGGGACCATCTTAAACCCTTCTGCTGGCAAAATAAATCCCAAGAATGAAATCTCCTGAACAGAAAAACACATTTCTCTAATTTCTCAATGTGTTTGAGTGAAGTTGGAGGGGATATTTCACAGAGGTACAGTGTGGGGTCCTATGTTCAAATACCACGAAGGACAACATCTTCAAGGAGTTTGTATATTCTCCCAGTGTTTGCATGGGTTTTTCTGGGTTTTCCGGTTTCCTCCCACATTCCAAAGACATACTGATAGGGAATGTAGATTGTGAGCCCCAGTTAGGACAGCGATGATAATGTATGTAAAGTGCTATGGAATTAATGGAACTATATAAGCAAGTAAAATAAATAAATACAAATAAATTAAACATAAGAAAATTCATAATCTTACCATACCATCTTACCATGTCAAGTGGCTATACAAGTCGAGCAGTTTGAAGATGAAGACTGGTAGGACAGAAAACAAAGGAGACATCATTAAACAGGGACTCTTTCTTATTCTGTATGCTGCAGTTGTGTGTCACCAAATTGCACAGTAAAGCTGAACCTGTTAACCAGGACCGAATGTTTCCTGTCTTGTCTGAAAATACAGTCAGACCCAGGTCCATGAACAGGGGACACAGAGGTAGGAAAACCCTGAAGAAACAGTGAGTAAAGTACAAACACCACAGCACCCCACACAAATGTCTGATTCCAGTTTAGAAGAGGGGTTTCAGGGCAATGAGAACTCAATTCTGGTCCACAACAAACCAACCCTGTACCCCCTTCATTTGTTGTAAGGCGGTATGTGAAAAACTCCTTTCCTTGTGTCCCCAAAGTCTTGATGCTGATAAGCCAGCAGTGAAAAACATTAAATCTCAAGTACACAACATAAAGGGAATAAAAGGAAAACACGGGTATTACTTACCGGTAATGTGTTTTTTCTTAACCCATGATGGCACCACGAGAGAGGGGGGATTCGCCCTTCAAGGACAGGAAACCTTCAAGATAAAAAGGGCGGCTCAACTCTCTGCATCAGTTGTTTTATGGAGCATGCGAGGAACTCCGCAGATTAGTGTACACACAAAATAACATATCCATAACTATATTTAATCTTAACTATCCACCCCCAAGTGTCTAATAATGAAAATTCACTGAACGAAAAAGAGTGATCAAAATAGGGAGGGAATATAAAGGTGCCGTCATGGGTTACAAAAAAGCACATTACCGGTAAGTGAGGCTAGTTTCACACTTGCTTTTTTTTGCAGCGCGTTTTTCCCGCAAAAAAACGCATTGAAAAAACGCATACATAAGCATACAACTGCTGCGTTTTTTTCAAGCATTTTTATGAGCATGCATGAAAAAAACGCAGCGTTTTTATGCGTTTGTATGCGTTTTTAGCGCGTTTTTACCGCGTTTGCGTTTATTTCCAACATTTTTAGGTGGCCCTTCACACTACCCAAACCATGACTTTACTAACCCTAACCCTGACCCTAACCCTAACCCTAACCCTGACCCTAACCCTAACCCTAACCCTGACCCTAACCCTTAACCAAATCATACTTAACCCTAACCCAAACCCTAAACCCTAACTAACCCTAACCCTAACCCTAACCCTGACCCTAACCCTAACCCTAACCCTGACCCTAACCCTAACCCTAACCCTGACCCTAACCCTAACCCTAACCCTGACCCTAACCCTAACCCTAACCCTAACCCTAACCCTGACCCTAACCCTAACCCTAACCCTGACCCTAACCCTAACCCTAACCCTAACCCTAACCCTGACCCTAACCCTAACCCTAACCCTAACCCTGACCCTAACCCTAACCCTAACCCTAACCCTGACCCTAACCCTTAACAAAACCATACTTAACCCTAATCCTGACCCTAACCCTGACCCTAATCCTTAACAAAACCATGCTTAACCCTAATCCTGACCCTAACCCTGACCCTAACCCTAACCCTAACCCTGACCCTAACCCTAACCCTAGCCCTGACCCTAACCCTTAACAAAACCATACTTAACCCTAATCCTGACCCTAACCCTGACCCTAATCCTTAACAAAACCATACTTAACCCTAATCCTGACCCTAACCCTGACCCTAACCCTAACCCTAACCCTAACCCTGACCCTAACCCTAACCCTAACCCTAGCCCTGACCCTAACCCTTAACAAAACCATACTTAACCCTAATCCTGACCCTAACCCTGACCCTAATCCTTAACAAAACCATACTTAACCCTAATCCTGACCCTAACCCTGACCCTAACCCTAACCCTAACCCTAACCCTGACCCTAACCCTAACCCTAACCCTAACCCTGACCCTAACCCTTAACAAAACCATACTTAACCCTAATCCTGACCCTAACCATGACCCTAATCCTTAACAAAACCATACTTAACCCTAACCCTGACCCTAACCCTAACCCTAACCCTGACCCTGACCATAACCCTAACCCTAAACCCCCTTAACTAACCCTAACTCTAACCCAAACCCCTAAATTCCATGGTTTAAAAAAAAAACGCATATGCAAAAAAACGCATACATGAGCATGCCAGTGCGCACATATGCGCATCCATAGGCTATAATGGCCATTTTTAGCGCAAAACGTGCGCATATGTGCGCATGCGCTTTTTTGCAGGGCCAAAAAATGCAACATGCTGCGTCTGGAAAATCCAATCGCACACCCCAAAAAAACGCAGCGCATGAAAATCGCATACATGCGCTGACCAGTGCGCAGGTATGCGCACCCATGTTAAATATAGGGGAAAAAACGCATGCGCAGGTGTGCGTTTTTTTCCAGCGCTAAAAAACGCAAATGTGAAACCAGCCTTATACCTGTGTTTTTCAGTCACCCATGACGGCACCATGACAGAATTTAAGAAACTTATATTCTTAGGGACCACAGCCTGTAGAACCCTTCTTCCCAATGTGAGGTCAGAAGAGGTAGACAGGTCTAACCTACAGTGTCTGAAGAAGGTGGACAGAGAGGACCATATGGCCGCCTTACAAATCTGTTCGATGGAGGCATCCACTCTTTCTGCCCAGGATGTCGCGATGGCTCTCGTGAAATGGGCCTTCACACTTTCAGAAATGGCCCTAGCTGCACTGACATAGGCTAGTTTTATGGCCTCCCTGACCCACCTTGCTATAGTCTGCTTAGACAATCTAAGCTAAGGCCCTTCCTTCACCCCTGAAAGGATACAAACAAGGCCCTCTGCTTTCTCCAGGGCTATGCAACTTCTAGATAACGCAGAAGGCACCTTAATATCTAAGGTATGCAGTCTTTTCTCCTTCTAGTTGCTCGGGTTAGGACAGAAGGATGGCAACACTATTTCCTGAGCTCTATGAAATTTTGTAAGCACCTTAGGGAGGTAAGCCGGGTCTAACCTCAAGACTATCCTATCCTCCATGATCTGAGTGTAAGGGCCCCATCACACATAGCGACTCACCAGCAATCCCGGCAACGATATGACCTTGTCAGGAACGCTGGTGTGTCGCTACATCATCGCTGGTGAGCTGCCAAACAGGCAGATCTCAGCAGCGATCAGGACAGCGACACGCAGGTAGCAAGCGACGCACGTCGCTTAGTTACCCGTCGTGTACGTTAAGATACCAGCGTGCTGGTGCAGGGAGCTGGTATCCAAGGTAAACATTGGGTTTCTAAGCGCAGCGCTTAGAATCCCGATGTTTACCTTGGTTACCAGCTCCAGCTCGCTGATCGCTGGTCTCCCGCCTGCCACACGCAGCGATGCCTGCTGGCCAGCGGGAGACCAACGATCAAAAAAATGTCCAGGCCATTCGAGCACGATCAGCAATACCCGGCAGGGGGGGGCGGTCGCTGATAAGTGTCACACACAGCGATCTCGCTGGTGAGATAGCTGTTGCGTCACAAAACTTGTGACTCAGCAGCGATCTTGCTAGCGAGATTGCTGTGTGTGACGGGGGCTTTAGGAAGGTCCACTGACAAAGCCTACAAATCGCCTATCCTACGAGTTGAAGTGAAAGCTACCAGTAGGGCTGTTTTTAATTAGATCACCTTTTTCGAGATTGAGGCGAATGGTTCGAAAGGGCTTTATGCTAATGCTGATGGAGCACCCCACGGGGCCTGGGGGTACTCGGTACCGGGCCCGTCGACTTCCATGGGGGACGGTGTCACGGCGGTGGCAACCCGGCCCGTGGCCCAGAGGCGTCCAGTAATAAAATAGGGGAAAGTTGTGTGGTAATTTTTGTGATAAAAATAAAGATAATGTTATAGATGGTGAAATACATGACGCCACCTGTGGTAGTCTAGTCAGAGGTGACCAGCGCTGCGGTGTTGCTTCTCTGGGATGGATGTTGGGCGCAGCTATGATGTTGTAGCCCTCCACAGGTAGGGCTGTAGTCCCAGAGCAAAGATGTTAAATAAATAGTAAAAATGGCTGTAAACATTGGGGTGCAGATAAATGAGAGAAAGACACAGAGAGGTGCAGTTTCCTTACCTTTTACTGGTAATAGGTTACAGTCCGGAGTACCACATACAGGTGATGAAATGAGCTCGCCTGGAGGCATTCAGGGGATCCACCTTGCCAGGTGGGGATTTAGGACCTTCCTTTCTGCGCTTTGTGTGTGTGTCTCCACTGTATATAACTATGCTGCGACCCTCTATTCGTGATGGTTTCACTAACCTGTATGGCTGTCAACGTAAGCCTATTCCACGGGTACCGTTCTCTTCACCGTCGACACCGGGCTCCTTATCCGCTGCCGTGCCCTCAGGTGATTAATGTGCACAGGAATTAATTTACAATCCCCTGTACTTTCAGATTCGGCTATCAAGGCGTACAGTTCCTGTCAGTCTAGGACTCTGATGTCCCTTTTCTCTTTATTAGCGCTTCACTCAGGGGTCTGCTATATGCAGCATTTTAGCTTCCCTAGAGTCTCTTAGTCTCTGCTCTTGTCCTTTCACTCTTCACAGATCCGCTCCCTGTCTTCATCTGACAGGATCTTCCAGAAAGATCTCTTTACCTCACGTCCTCACGTTTTTAACTGTCATTTTTCCTCACAGCTCACAGCTGCTTAGTTTCCATGACAACTCCCTCAGCTGACCTCTAGCTGACTCACCAACCCCCTCTGCTGGCCAGAATTTATAAGGCATCTCCCCTTTCTGACCTGCAGCAGTAAATTGTGATTTACCGTATTTTTCGGACTATAAGATGCACCGGACCATAAGACGCACCCCAATTTTCAGTAGGAAAATAGGGGGAAAAAAAATAATGTGCCAAATGGGGGTCCGTCTTACAGTCCGAATTCAGCTTACCTGAGAAGGGATCCGGCACAGGTGGAGAAGTAGTCACAGGGGTCATTCAGTGGTCCAGGCTCGTGCGGTGGCAGCTCTGTGCTGGGGCAGGTTGGTTGTGCTGGGGCAGCTGCACTGGGGTAGGGGCAGCTGTGCTGGGGCTGGGGCAGCTGTGCTGAGGCAGGGGTAGCTGTGCTGGGGCAGCTGTTCTGGGGCAGGGGCAGCTGTGCTGCGGCTGGGGCAGCTGTGCTGAGGCAGGGGCTGCTGTGCTGGGGCTGGGGCAGCAGTGCTGGGGCAGGTGGGCTCTGCGGTGGTGGCAGCTGTGCTGAGGCAGGGGCAGCAGTGCTGGGGCAGGTGGGCTCTGCGGCGGTGGCAGCGGGCTGTGCTCCGGTGTTGGGACAGCTGTGCTGGGGCTGGGGCAGCTGTGCTGAGGCAGGGGCTGCTGTGCTGGGGCAGGGGCAGCTGTGCTGGGGCTGGGGCAGCTGTGCTGAGGCAGGGGCAGCTGTGCTGGGGCAGCTGTGCTGGGGCAGGGGCAGCAGTGTGAGGCAGGGGCAGCTGTGTTGGGCAGGGGCTGCTGTGTTGGGCAGGGGCTGCTGTGCTGGGGCAGGGGCAGCTGTGCTGGGGCAGGGGCTGCTGTGCTGGGGCAGGGGCAGCTGTGCTGAGGCAGGGGCAGCTGTGCTGGGGCAGGGGCAGCTGTGCTGAGGCTGGGGCAGCAGTGCTGAGGCAGGGGCAGCTGTGCTGGGGCAGGTGGGCTCTGCGGTGGTGGCAGCTGTGCTGGGGCAGGGGCAGCTGTGCTGGGGCAGGGGCAGCTGTGCTGGGGCAGGGGCAGCTGTGCTGAGGCAGGGGCAGCTGTGCTGGGGCAGGGGCTGCTGTGCTGGGGCAGGGGCAGCTGTGCTGGGGCAGGGGCTGCTGTGCTGGGGCAGCTGTGCTGGGGCAGGGGCAGCAGTGTGAGGCAGGGGCAGCTGTGTTGGGCAGGGGCTGCTGTGTTGGGCAGGGGCTGCTGTGCTGGGGCAGGGGCAGCTGTGCTGGGGCAGGGGCTGCTGTGCTGGGGCAGGGGCAGCTGTGCTGAGGCAGGGGCAGCAGTGCTGGGGCAGGTGGGCTCTGCGGCGGTGGCAGCGGGCTGTGCTCCGGTGCTGGGACAGCTGTGCTGGGGCTGGGGCAGCTGTGCTGAGGCAGGGGCTGCTGTGCTGGGGCAGGGGCAGCTGTGCTGGGGCTGGGGCAGCTGTGCTGAGGCAGGGGCAGCTGTGCTGGGGCAGCTGTGCTGGGGCAGGGGCAGCAGTGTTAGGCAGGGGCAGCTGTGTTGGGCAGGGGCTGCTGTGTTGGGCAGGGGCTGCTGTGCTGGGGCAGGGGCAGCTGTGCTGGGGCAGGGGCTGCTGTGCTGGGGCAGGGGCAGCTGTGCTGAGGCAGGGGCAGCTGTGCTGGGGCAGGGGCAGCTGTGCTGGGGCTGGGGCAGCAGTGCTGAGGCAGGGGCAGCTGTGCTGGGGCAGGTGGGCTCTGCGGTGGTGGCAGCTGTGCTGGGGCAGGGGCAGCTGTGCTGGGGCAGGGGCAGCTGTGCTGGGGCAGGGGCAGCTGTGCTGAGGCAGGGGCAGCTGTGCTGGGGCAGGGGCTGCTGTGCTGGGGCAGGGGCAGCTGTGCTGGGGCAGGGGCTGCTGTGCTGGGGCAGGGGCAGCTGTGCTGAGGCAGGGGCAGCTGTGCTGGGGCAGGGGCAGCTGTGCTGGGGCTGGGGCAGCAGTGCTGAGGCAGGGGCAGCTGTGCTGGGGCAGGTGGGCTCTGCGGTGGTGGCAGCTGTGCTGGGGCAGGGGCAGCAGTGCTGGGGCAGGGGCAGCTGTGCTGGGGCAGGGGCAGCTGTGCTGGGGCTGGGGCAGCAGTGCTGGGGCAGGTGGGCTCTGCGGTGGTGGCAGCTGTGCTGAGGCAGGGGCAGCAGTGCTGGGGCAGGTGGGCTCTGCGGCGGTGGCAGCGGGCTGTGCTCCGGTGCAGGGGCCGAGGCTCCGCCTGCATTTCTTTGCAGCCCGGAGGCCCCCGCAGTTCCCTTGCTGGCCGCCGCCATGTTGTGGTGGCCTCCGGGAGCATGGACGCCGAAAAGATGGCCGCCGGTCCGGGGACGGCGCATGCGCGGGATCAGATCTTGTCCCGAGATCTCGGGGGACGAGATTCAAATCTCGGCAAAGAGATCTCGTCCCCCGAGATCTCGGGACGAGATCTGAAGCTGCGCATGCGCCGTCCTCGGACCGGCGGCCATCTTCCCGGCGTCCATGCTCCCGGAGGCCACCGCAACATGGCGGCAGCCAGCAAGGGAACTGCGGGGGCCTTCGGGCTGCGAAGAAATGCCGGCGGAGCCGCCGCCCCTGCACCGGAGCACAGCCCGCTGCCACCACCGCACCGCAGAGCCACGCCCACTGCCACCAGCCACCAGGTTAGACGGTGTATTGCGACCATAAGACGCACCCCCCACTTCCCCCAAAATTTTGGGGGGAAAAAGTGCGTCTTATGGTCGGAAAAATACGGTAATCTATTACCTGGCAAGTGGTCCCTTTCTGCCTCCAAGCATGACTTCACCTCTTAGAGGGAGGCGATGTCACTGTGACAACCGGACTCTGGGGTGTCACATCCCCCCAGTTAAGGTCAGTACTCCTGGACTGAGGAAAATATAACAAGAATTGTTAACAACAACAATCAATGAAAATCTACAAAGTCTTAAAAATGTAAAAATTATCAAAAACCAGACAAGAAAAAGAAAACAATAGCACAGTTACTGCAGCGATCAATCATTAAGCTGCTGTCCAGGAATTGTCTTTGTGCTTGTACCTGGAATTTGGTTGGTGGGAACCGCCTTAGCCCACTTTGTGTGTCATCCCTGGGCGTGGCTACAGGGCACTCTGTAGATGGGCCTGTTTTTCGGCCACATCAGGGGCTTATTTTTAAGGTCTTTTTGGAGTAACTATTTACAAATACAGTTCTGACCACACATAGTCCTGTGGCCCAATTGTCCTTTAACTGGTCATTACGAATACTTTAAAAGGTTCATACAGTAAGTCTCTGTAGGCTCTCATGCTTAACGGTTACTACTATACATTCTTATTACTTTATTTACATTACGTAATCTCTCAAACGGGCAGGGATCTGACCTCTTGTACTAACAGTGGATCTACGCAGTATAGGTATTTCTGATGACCTGACCTGTTCTCTGATGTCTACTGTTGGTGCAATAGTCATTAAGCTATAAGTAGACTTGTGTAAGATAGGTATTCTAGATTGCCTTCTCTCTACTCCTAGACTCACCATGAGATTGTCAGATTCGCTGTTAGCGGGGGATAGATTTCCACATTCCTCTGCAGATGTGGTATCTGTTACTGGAGCCATTTCAATTGTAGTCTCTTCTTCATTTGGTGCAGTAGGCTGAGGAAAGGTTAGAACTGGTACTACTATTGCCTGATTTACTTGTGTCCACGTTCGAGGAAATTCTCCAAGTATAGTTTGAATCTTTTCTTCCACCTCTACTATGGGTTGTGGAGTGTGTTGGACTTCTTTCTTGTCCTTCAATTGATCAGGGCACATCTTTAGATGATCTCTTGAGACTGCTTCGAAGATTTCTCCTCCATCTTTGCTGATGATACATACTTTGGTGTTATTAAAGTCTGAAGGTATCACGGTGTATAGCTCTGCTTCCCACTGGTCATCTAGTTTGTGAACACGTCTCTTTCTTTTAAGTACGTGTTCTCCTGGTGTCAAGGGAACTGCAGGGGTGTGTTGATTGTAATTTCTTTCCTGCCTCTGGCTTGCATGGGACAAACTTTTCTCCACACATTCTTGTACTTTGCGGTAATGTTGTTGCCGCTCTGTATCCCAGTCTGCATCTGGTGATGTTGTCTCAGGTGTTAAGACTCCCATGTCTAAATCAACAGGTAACTTGCCAGGTCTTGCTCTCATCAAGTAGGCCGGAGTGCAATTTGTGGAGTTTACC
Organism: Dendrobates tinctorius; assembly: GCF_039654945.1. Lineage (NCBI taxonomy): Eukaryota > Metazoa > Chordata > Amphibia > Anura > Dendrobatidae > Dendrobates > Dendrobates tinctorius. The sequence continues at coordinate 1,476,441 of NW_027361724.1, forward strand.
GGTATGATTACATAGATCTACCAGATCTGGCAACTTCTCTGGCCACTGATTTCGTTCTTCCAGAGGTAAGGTCTTCAATAAGTCAATGACCACTTGGTTCATCTTCTCATACATGCCTTTTGTCTGTGGATGGTAAGGCGTCGTGTTGCTGGAATGCCTTGGCTGCTGTCTTCGCTGTTTGGTCTTTAACAGGCACAACTACCAAGAACCTTTAGCAATGGTCCACGATGGTCAAAGCATAGGTGTAGTCATTCCTACTGGGAGTTAACTTCACGTAATCCAAGGCTACCAGTTCAAGCGGCTGTTTTGTGTTGATCGGCTGTAATGGGGCTCGCTGGCTGTTTCGGTCTTTTCTGCGCAGATTGCATGGGCCACATTCTCGGCACCACTTCTCAATGGAACTCCTCATGCCAATCCAGGAGAACCTTTCACAAAGTAGAATTTCCAACTTCTTCCAGCCGAAGTGTCCTGCTCCATTGTGGTACGCCTCTAAACCATTGGCGCATCCCTCTTCGGGACTACCACCTGCCAGACCAGTTCATGTGTGTGCGAGTTGATGTTCCTCCGACAAAGTTTACCCTCGTAGATGAACAGCTTGCCTCTCTCCTTCCATAGCTGTTGTGCTTCCTGTGGATCATCTGGACCAGGGTGTGCATCAGCTTCTGCCAGGCACTCCTTTACTAGGTGAACAGCTGGATAACTATATTGTGTCTCTGCCCGCTCATGATGGGGTAATGGGTTCAACATTACCTCTTGTACGATAAAGCGCTTATTCCTTACTCCTTGAGAGCGCTGGGCTGCAATTGGACGGTGGAAGGCTGGTAACTTGATTTCTTCGAGTTCTTTTGGATCTTTTCCCCCGTCTGGTGAATTGTGCATCCTGGACAGCGCATCCGCATTAGCATTCTTATGTCCTGCTCGGTATTTGATGGTGAACTCGTAGTTGGACAGCCGGGCCATCCATCGCTGCTCAAGTGCCCCAAGCTTTGCCGTTTCAAGGTGGATTAGCGGATTATTGTCCATGTAGATGGTGAACTTTGCAGAAGCCAAGTAGTGCTTGAAGCGCTCTGTTACTGCCCAGACTATGGCGAGGAACTCCTGCTGGCGTAGGCAATCACTCTCTCTCTCTGCCTTTCTGCACTTGTGACAGTACTGCTCCCAATCCCATGTTGCTGGCGTCAGTGTAAAGTACAAATGGTTGGTCATAGTTAGGGTAGGCCAGGACCTCATCTCCTGTGAGGGCCAATTTCAACTTGGAGAAGGACTCTTCTATCCTTTTGCTCCACTCGAACAGAAGATTTTTGTTCTTGGCCTTCTTGGATTGGCCCACTAGAATATCTTGCAGCGGTGCTGCTATCTTGGTGAAGTTCTTGATAAATCTTCGGTAGTAGCCTACTAACTCAAGAAATTGCCTCACTTCATGGATAGTGCTGGGTCTTTTCCAGTCCTGAATAACGGTGACTTTGTCAGGATCGGGTGCCGCACCTTCCGCGCTCACCACATGGCCTAGGTACTGCACCTTGGGTTTCAAAAAGTGACATTTGGACGGCTTTACTTTCAGGTCAAAGTTTGACAGGGCTTCGAACACCTCTGCTAGGTGCTTCAAATGATCTTCGTAGGTTTTGGAGAAGACGATGATGTTATCCAGGTACAGCAGAACAGTTTCAAAGTTTTTATGTCCAAGGCTGCATTCCATTAACCACTGAAATGTTCCTGGTGCATTGCTGAGCCCGAAAGGCATGTAGTTAAACTCGCCGAGGCCCACTGGTGTTGTAAACGCTGTCTTCTCTTTGTCTGCCTCTGCCACAGGAACCTGCCAATACCCACTGGTGAGATCTAAGGTGAGAAATAATTAGCAGTTGTTGCGCTCGCGCCTTGGCTGAATGGCGCGAGCCGGGGGGTTGTGGCCCCAATGTGCCACAAACCAGACTACCCTGGAAGGGGCGTAACTACGGCAGCTACCTCGGTCTTCACTGGAGCCTCTGATGGTGAGGTCAGGCTTGTGCGACAGGTAGCTGTCGGGTGCCACTCCAGGGTGGTGTCTGGCTGTGGCTGTTGATCCCACTCAGGGACATGTCACTTGGACAGGTGTGACTAACAGGCAGGCTGAGACACAGGGCAAGCAGGCACGGCTTGGAGACACAGGGCAAGCAGGCACGGCTTGGAGACACAGGGCAAGCAGGCAGGGCTTGGAGACACAGGGCAAGCAGGTGTGGTGTATGAAGGAACAGGTTTGGACCTGTTCACACAGAAGGTGCAGGTATGGATACAGGCAGGAAGGAGTGAAATATGAAGGAACAGGTTTGGACCTGTTCACACAAGAGGTGTAGGTATGGATACAGACAGGAAGGAGTGGAATATGTTGGAACAGGTTAGGAACTGAGCCGCAGGAGTTCGGCGTAGGCGGAGCTGCAGGAGTGTGGAATAGGCGGAGCCGCAGGAGTGCAGAGTAGGCTGGGCTGCAAGGGAGCCGGACAGGCTGAGCTGCAAGGGAGCCGAGCAGGCAGAGCGGCTAAGGAACCGAGCAGGCAGAGCGGCTAAGGAGCTGAGCAGGCAGAGTGGCTACGGAGCCGAGCAGGCAGAGCGGCTAAGGAGCCGAGCAGGCAGAGCTGCTAGAGGAGCCGTGCAGGCAGAGATGCTAGAGGAGCCGTGCAGGCAGAGCGGTTAGAGGAGCCGTGCACAGATAGAGCTGCTAGAGGAGCCGTGCACAGATAGAGCTGCAAGGGTGCAGATTCACAGACAAAGCTGCAAGGGTGCAGATTCACAGACAAGGCTGCAAGGGTGCAGATTCACAGACAAAGCTGCAAGGGTGCAGTGTTATGAATGAGTCACCTTAGGAGGCAAAAACAGAAATACTAGCTAAGTCCAGAAAACCAGAGAAGTTGGAAGCTATCGGATTGCAGACCCCTGAACCTATCAACAACAACTAGCAGTAGCCGTGGGGGGTTCCTACGGTGCCCTAGACCCCTCGATCACAGCCGGAGAACTAAAGAGCCTAAAGACAGAAAGGGAAATCTAAACTGCCCCAGAGCAGACCCCAAAGCAATAGGCAGCCCCCAACATATAATGACGGTGAAGCAAGATGAAAAAACACTCACACAGATAGAAAGATAGGCTGAGCAAATGATGGGGCCCAAGCTAACTAAATAGGACAGGATAGAAAAGCTGCTGTCTGCAATCCGCCAAAACCCTATCAAAACAAGAGCCAACAGACTGATAGGGAAAAAAGCCCTGAAGACGCTAGGCTTCAAAAAGACTATATCAGTACTCAAGTATTTTCTGAAGACAGAGCAAAAAGGAATTCAGCTCACCCCAGCAGGGAATGGCAGAAATCCAGAAAAACAAGGCAAAACAAAACCAAAACACAAATGCAAAAAGCAGAGCAGAAAACTTTTGAGCTTTTGAAGAGCAGGAATCAGACTGGTCTCCTAGAATCCCTCTGAGAAATCACCAGCAAGGCAGAAGGGCGTCGGCTGTCTTATATCCAGTCAGCAATTCCAGTCACCCAGTCATCATCATCCTGCTCAGGTGCTTGGTAATCAGCCTCACTACCTTCCTTCACCAGAAGAGGGAGTTCATCAGACCTCAATGGTGAAGGGGAAAATGAACTCACAACAGTGCAGATTCACAGACAAAGCTGCAAGGGTGCAGATTCACAGACAAAGCTGCAAGGGTGCAGATGAACAGACAGAGCTGCAAGGTTGCAGATGAACAGACAGAGCTGCAAGGGTGCAGATGAACAGACAGAGCTGCAAGGGTGCAGATGAACAGATAGAGCTGCAAGGGTGCAGATGAACAGACAGAGCTGCAAGGGTGCAGATGCACAGACAGGGAGGACACAAGGAAAGACACAGCAGGGAAGGAAGCCACAGACAAGGAGAAAGGGAGATTAAGGTAGGACAGAGTACAGACAAGGTACAGGGACAAAGACTCGAGGACCAGGATATTCTGCCTCCTGGCAGGCGGAAGGACAAGTAAACACAAAGCTAGGACCAAGACACAGACCAGGATATGCAGCCTCCTGGAGGGCAGGCAAAGAAAACAAAGCAAGGCTAAGAGTATTCATACAGAGAAGGAGATACACAGAACAGGGCCTGGCTACCTCAGCAGCAAGATACTAACTGAGTATAGACATTGCACAGGCCCAGGTTAGTGGGAGTGGCGGAACTAAATAGTCAAGGGCTCTAGGTGATTGGTCAGGGACATATTACACAGGTGCACCCTGACTGCATAAGAACCAGAGAGTTCTGGCGCCGCCTCCCTATACACACATAGCTTGGAAGCATAGAGCAGAGGCACAGAGCACAGGACTGGCAACAGACAGAATTCACAGCATGACCCGGAGCAGTGAGTAAGTTGATGTGCGGGGGATGGGAGGCCATGCAGTGACGCCAGCAGGGTTGTTACAGTACCCCCCCTTTACGGCCCCTCTTCCTCAAGCCTGCCAGAATGACCAGAAGAAGGAGTACGGGACCACACACAGTCCAGGTTGACATGACATCCTTCAGGTAGGGTGGAATATGTGTGCCATCAGAAATCCCAGAGTGCCAAGCTTCTTGGTGCATGATGGAGTCATCGTCCAACACAGAGGGTGTTATGATTGAGTCACCGTAGGAGGCAAAAACAAAAATGCTAGCTAGTCCTGAAAACCAGAGAAGTTGGCAACTATCAGATTTCAGACCCCTGAACCTATCAACAACAACTAGCAGTAGCCGTGGGGGGTTCCTACGATGACCTAGACCCCTCGATCACAGCCGGAGAGATACATAGGCCTAAAGAAGGAAAGGGGAAATCTAACTGCCCCAGAGCAGACCCCAAAGCAATAGGCAGCCCCCCACATATAATGATGGTGAAGAAAGATGAAAACACTTACACAGACAGAAAGACAGGCTGAGCAAAGACGGGGCCCAAAAACTACCTAGATAGGAACGGATAGGAAGGCTGCTGTCTGCAATCTGCCAAAACCCTATCAGAGACAAAAGCCAACAAGCTGATATAAAAATGGCCCTGAAGCAACTAAGCTTCAAAAACTAAATTAGCACTCAGGTACTTTCAGAAGACAGCGCTCTAGGAACACTGCACACTCCCGCAGGGAGTGGCAGAATCCAAAAAGCAAGAAAAACAAAAACAAATCTTAGATGCAAAAAGGCAAAACAGAAAACTTAGCTTTAGGAGAGCAGGAATCAGACTGGTGTCCAAGAGTCCACAGAGAAATCACCCGCAGGGCAGAAAGGGCGTAGGCTGCCTTAAATCCAGTCAGTGACTCCACTCAGCCAATCGTCTTCATTAGTCCCAGGTGCCTGATAATCAGGCTCACTACCTTCCTTCACTAGAATAGGGAGTTCACCAGGCCTCGGTGACGGAGGGGAAAATGAACTCACAACAAGAGGGTATAAGGACTTGGATTTCTTTCTCCTGGGTGGCAGAAAGCAGGGACCTGGAAGTCTCAGACTTGACCCCTGCATCAGCCGGTAAGCTGGAAACAGAAGAGACCTTCACTGAGTCCAACTTCAGCCCGATATCCCAAAAAAATTGGACCTCCTCCATCTCTGCATCTCTGCCCAGGTATCTTCACCAACTAGCCAAATGGAAGCTGGAGGCATACATACAGGGAGCCACTTCAGCCTGTTACCCTGAAAAAACTGGTCCTCCTCTTCAAGGTTAGAGCGTGAGAAAATCTCTGTCTCAGTATCTTCACTCACAGGCCACACGGGGGTTGAAGGCAAATACTTAGAACTAGAGTTGAGCGACTTTTGGTTTTTTAGGGTCGCGTTTCGTTTCGTGAAACCCGACTTTTCCGAAAGTCGGGTCGAGCATGATCGTCCGATTATAGGGAAAAGTCGGGGTCGTCCCGAAACACGAAACCCAATGTAAGTCAATGGGGAATAAAAGTCGGCAGTGAGAGGAGGACAGGAAACACACCTACAGTGCCCATTTGAATGCCAAAAGCATCAATTCTTCTTACTTAAGCTTGTCAACCTTAATTAACTTCATAATACAAGTTACGCACTGAAAAATGGGGGTTATTTGGCTAAAGTTGTGGGGGGGGAGGGCTGGCTGCAGGTTTTCATGTGCCCTGGGTGAAAGAGCGCCCCTTTAACACATACCACAACTCATCATGCTCCGATACGGCAGAGAAATAGTGGTATAGTACAATGAAAAATACCTCACTTTTTACATCTCATGACGAGGCCCATCTATTTCTCCATACAGAATCATTGGTCCCATATAATGTTTGAAACAGTATATGATGAGCTCCACATAATGCTACAGTATATGTTGGTCCCCATGGATGAAGCTCCACTGTCTTATGGGCCCAAATAATGCTCCAAACATAATGGGCCCCATTTCTAATGCTCTAGTGTATAATGGGCCCTGTAAATGCTGCTCCAGTGTCTGATGTCCACCTTTGGAATGTTCCAGTGTATGGTGGGCCCCATCTATCATTCTCCAGAGTATAGTGCTCCCCAAAAATTGCTGTCCCAACATTGAAAACAATCAAATAAGTCTCCTCGCTAGGGAATCCCTGTACTTGTCTGGATTCCTCGTCGTCCCCATCTTCCATCTCACTGCACAGTATTTCAACTTTGCAAGTGCTGTGATCCTGAGCAAGCAGGGGGGGCCCACTCGTTGGCGACGGCACTGGCACAGGGCCCCTGATAGTACGGTGGTGTGTCTGATGGCGGGTGGGCCGAACCTGCACTTTCATCTGCAGCTTCCTCTTTGTCACCATGTAAGATGGAACTGTATATGGGAAGGGTAACCTGAGTTTCATCAGGGTCAGATTCAGGTCGTGTAGCGTGCGAGGGGAATGTAGTGGTCTGGGTCAATGTACCAGCAGATTCATCGAGCAGTGGCTGGGCATCAGTGCACTTGTGTCGCCCCCAGGAGTACGGTCGCCATAGTGGCATTACCTTCTTCCTAGGGAGTGTGATGTCATGCTTGGGAGCAACGAACGATCTCTCTAGCAGGTTAACTGATTGGGCGGCGTTATTCCCACGAGTCATGACCCTCCAAACAGCATTCATGAAGGCAAAGTGTTTGTTTTACGTGGGCAGTATGGTTGCAAAGCTGAACCTTAAAGGAATGTCCAGAAGGGCACCACCAGGAGTGGAGCCTACGGTTAAATTCGACTCCACCTGGGAAACCTCAACCATGACAGCTACAGAACAGATGCACACATTGCAAGCTTAATTCCGTTAACGAACGAGACTCCGTCATGCCCCGCGGTCCGAGTCCGGCTTACTAGAGGGACACGTGAGGCTCTGGCACATGAGATTGGCCAATAACTGGTGTGTCATGCCCTTACATGTCCGTGGCTGCATGTGCGCTACACTGAAAAGGCCAGCGTTTGTCGCTTACAGGTGCAGATAACCCGCTGAACAACGTTAGTGATGGGGATCACTGATTACAATTATTACCCGCGAACAATGATTTCCCAGTAAGTGCAGGTCAACCGCAGTTCCGGAATTAGGCCTAACCGTCATTCCTGAAAAAATGAAAAACTTACGTGTGCAAACCACAGGTGCTGTAGCTTGCTTAACAGCTCGCCAGCCGTTCTCATGCCCAGTATGGATTACACGTGATTGCACAAAGGTGAGAAAGGGTACCGTATCCCCAGATAACATGTATGGATAGCGTACACATTCAAAATATATGTCTATACATCAGGAGGCAGGCTCAGACGGTGTTAGGCCCAGTATGGATTGCACGTGATTGCACAAAGGTTAGAAAGGGTACCGTATCCCCAGATAACATGTATGGATAGCGTACACATTCAAAATATATGTCTATACATCAGGAGGCAGGCTCAGACGGTGTTAGGCCCAGTATGGATTGCACGTGATTGCACAAAGGTTAGAAAGGGTACCGTATCCCCAGATAACATGTATGGATAGCGTACACATTCAAAATATATGTCTATACATCAGGAGGCAGGCTCAGACGTGTTAGGCCCAGTATGGATTGTACGTGATTGCACAAAGGTTAGAAAGGGTACCGTTTCCCCGGATAACATGTATGGATAGCGTACACATTCAAAATATATGTCTATACATCAGGAGGCAGGCTCAGACGGTGTTAGGCCCAGTATGGATTGCACGTGATTGCACAAAGGTTAGAAAGGGTACCGTATCCCCAGATAACATGTATGGATAGCGTACACATTCAAAATATATGTCTATACATCAGGAGGCAGGCTCAGACGGTGTTAGGCCCAGTATGGATTGCACGTGATTGCACAAAGGTTAGAAAGGGTACCGTATCCCCAGATAACATGTATGGATAGCGTACACATTCAAAATATATGTCTATACATCAGGAGGCAGGCTCAGACGGTGTTAGGCCCAGTATGGATTGCACGTGATTGCACAAAGGTTAGAAAGGGTACCGTATCCCCAGATAACATGTATGGATAGCGTACACATTCAAAATATATGTCTATACATCAGGAGGCAGGCTCAGATGGTGTTAGGCCCAGTATGGATTGCACGTGATTGCACAAAGGTTAGAAAGGGTACCATATCCCCAGATAACATGTATGGATAGCGTACACATTCAAAATATATGTCTATACATCAGGAGGCAGGCTCAGACGGTGTTAGGCCCAGTATGGATTGCACGTGATTGCACAAAGGATAGAAAGGGTACCGTATCCCCAGATAACATGTATGGATAGCGTACACATTCAAAATATATGTCTATACATCAGGAGGCAGGCTCAGACGGTGTTAGGCCCAGTATGGATTGCACGTGATTGCACAAAGGTTAGAAAGGGTACCGTATCCCCAGATAACATGTATGGATAGCGTACACATTCAAAATATATGTCTACACATCAGGAGGCAGGCTCAGACGGTGTTAGGCCCAGTATGGATTGCACGTGATTGCACAAAGGTTAGAAAGGGTACCGTATCCCCAGATAACATGTAAGATAGCGTACACATTCAAAATATATGTCTATACATCAGTAGGCAGGCTCAGACGGTGTTAGGCCCAGTATGGATTGCACGTGATTGCACAAAGGTTAGAAAGGGTACCGTTTCCCCGGATAACATGTATGGATAGCGTACACATTCAAAATATATGTCTATACATCAGGAGGCAGGCTCAGACGGTGTTAGGCCCAGTATGGATTGCACGTGATTGCACAAAGGTTAGAAAGGGTACCGTATCCCCAGATAACATGTATGGATAGCGTACACATTCAAAATATATGTCTATACATCAGGAGGCAAGCTCAGACGGTGTTAGGCCCAGTATGGATTGCACGTGATTGCACAAAGGTTAGAAAGGGTACCGTTTCCCCGGATAACATGTATGGATAGCGTACACATTCAAAATATATGTCTATACATCAGGAGGCAGGCTCAGACGGTGTTAGGCCCAGTATGGATTGCACGTGATTGCACAAAGGTTAGAAAGGGTACCGTATCCCCAGATAACATGTATGGATAGCGTACACATTCAAAATATATGTCTATACATCAGGAGGCAGGCTCAGACGGTGTCAGGCACAGTATGGATTTGACGGCCCAGACTACACAGCGGAGGAGCAGGGAGAGGTAAAGATTGCAAATGCTGGGGCCCTGCCCAAGCAAGGGGGGCCCACTCATGGGCGTCGGTACTGGCACTGGGCCCCTCATAGTACGGCGGTGTGTCTGACGGCGGGTGTGCACCACCACCGTCAGAGACACTTGATTGCACTATGAAGGACCCTGTACCAGTGCCCGCACCCAAGAGTCAGCCTACCCACCTGTCCAGGGCAACGGCACTCACACGGTGTCGTGCGCTAGGTGGTGACCCCGGCCATGGGGGGGGAGGCAGCACAGTTAGGGAGTTTTAGAAAGTGGCATTTGTTGATGTTGGACATTCAGCTGATGCAAAAGGTGAAATAGGTCAAGTCCCAGGAAGAGGTGGACCAAAGCAAGCCATTTTTCTGTCACCCTATGTGTCATCAGAGGAAGGTGGGACAAAATCCTTGGAAACCCATGCGTGGTTCATTTTAATGAAGGTTAGATCATCCACATTTTGGGTTGACAGATGGGTCCTTTTTTCTATCAGGATTGATCCAGCTGCACTGAAGACTCTTTCCGATAGCACACTTGCAGCTGGGCAAGCGAGCTCCTGTAAGGCATATTGTGCCAATTCAGGCCAGGTGTCCAGTTTAGCGGCCCAATAGTCAAAGGGGAATGACCTGTGTGGGAGAACATCGATATGGGAGGAAAAGTAGTTTGTAACCATAGTTGACAACTGCTGTCTCCTGTCACTTTCCATCGATGCAGTATTACCAGTTGTGTGAGCGGTACTTGAAAAATCAGTCCACAACATTGTCATGAAACCCCTGTCTCCAACGCCACTTCTGCTGTGTGCACCACGAACACCTCTGCCAAGCTGCCCCCGGCCCGTACGGCTCGTGTGAGAACCATCACCGCTGCTGTGTGCTGGGAATGCCTCAAGCAACCGATTTACCAGAGTTGCTTGCTTATTAGCCAATATTAGGTCAAGGTTCTCCTGTGGCATGATGTTTTGTAATTTGCCTTTATAGCGTGGATCCAGGATGCTGGCCAACCAGTAGTCGTCATCGTTCATCATTTTGGCAATGCGTGGGTCCCTTTTTAGGATCTGCAAGGCATAATCTGACATGTGGGCCAATGTTCCCGGTGTCAATGATGCACTGCGAGTGCTGGTTGGAGGAGCACTTTCTGGCAAATCCACATCCCTCCAGTCACGCACAAACCCTGTACCAGACCTTGCCACGCCAACATTTTCACTTGCCCAACGAGATGCATCCTCCTCCCCTAAGTAATCATCCCCATCATCCTCCTCCTCCTCCTCTTCTTCCTCCACCTCGTCCAGGAGAGGTCCCTGAGCAGACAATGGCTGAATGTCATCAAGGATTCCATCCTCCTCTTCCTCCTCATCAACATTGGCTGCAGACGCCTGCTCCTTAAGGTGCGTCAAAGTTTGCATGAGCAGACGCATAAGTGGGATGCTCATGCTTAGGATGGCGTCGTCTGCGCTTACCAGCCGTGTGCATTCCTCAAAACACTGAAGGACTTTACAGAGGTCTTTCAGCTTCGACCACTGCACACCTGTCAACTCCATGTCTGCTCTCAAAGTGCCTGGCCGTGTATCCTCCCACAAATGCATTATGGCCTGCCTCTGCTCGCACAGCCGCTCCACCATGTGCAGGGTGGAATTCCACCTTGTTGCAATGTCGATAATGAGGCGGTGGTTGGGAAGGTGGAGCAATCGCTGCAGCTTCTGCATACGAACGGAGTGTACAGGCGACCGGCGGATGTGCGCGCACAGTCTTCGCACCTTCTGGAGCAGGGCTGTTAACTCCGGATAATTTTTGAGGAAGCACTGCACCACCAGGTTCAAGGTGTGAGCCAAGCAAGGTATATGGCTGAGTTTTGAAAGGGCTATGGCTGCCACAAAATTACGGCCGTTATCACTAACTACCTTGCCTGCCTCAAGATGTACACTGCCCAGCCATGACTCAGTTTGTCCCTTCAATTACTCGGCCAGCACCTCGGCGGTGTGTCTGTTGCCCAAGCACATCATCTGCAACACAGCCTGCTGACGCTTTCCACTAGCTGCTCGATAGGGGGACACATCGTGTGCAACAGTGGCAGCTGCAGATGGAGTGCTCGTACGACTGCGCTCTGTGGACGAGCTTTCGCTTCTGGAGGAGGAGGAGGGTCGAACGCCTACAGCCAACTGTTTCCTATACCGTGGGCTAGGCAGCACTGTCCCACCACCGCTGTCCCCTGTGGACCCTGCATCTACCACATTAACCCAGTGCGCAGTGATGGACACGTAACGGCCCTGGCCATGCCGACTGGACCATGCATCAGTTGTGAGGTGCACCTTTCCGCTCACTGACTGCTTGAGTGCATGGACAATGCGGTCTTTCACATGATGGTGGAGGGCTGGGATGGCTTTGCGAGAGAAGAAGTGGCGACTGGGTAGGTCATAGCGTGGTACTGCATAGGCCATGAGTTCGCGGAAAGCTGTGCTTTCCACCAACCGAAAGGGCATCATCTCAAACGAGATTAGTTTGGCAATGTGGGCGTTCAAACCCAGTGTACGCGGATGAGAGACTGAGTACTTTCTTGACCTACTCATAGTGTCTGGGAGGGTGAGCTGGACTTGAGAGCTGCATATGGTGGAAGTAGCGGTGGACAGGGCGGACTGAGAGAGGGTTGATGATGGTGATGGAGTTGGTGTTCTTTCTGATGGCCTAGAATCAGTCTTTCGTTGATATAACAGTGGGATTCCCTGACTGCTGTGGCCTTGCAACGACACCTCAACATTTGCTGCTGTGCTAACCGGTGGGCTTACAGTGGGGGAAACAATGTAGCGTTGCTGACTACCTTCGTTGTGATCAGTTGCACATGTGGCACTTGAGGTTTGGTGTTGTGTCCACGCTTGCAAGTGCATGCTGGTTAAATGTCTAAGCATGCAACTGGTATTCAAATTTTTCAGATTTTTCCCTCGGCTAAAGGTCTTTGCGCACTTCTTACAGATAACCTTGGCCTGATCATGAGGATTTTGGTCAAAAAAGTGCCACACTGCACTCTTCCTACTTTGGCAGACATTTTGCGGCCTAGCACGCTGTGATCTTTTGACCCTCTGGACAAGCTGTCCAGCAACTCTTTTGATGTTTGGAACCTGTCTTTGGAGTGCTCCGGGCCTGCCAGATAACAGCTGTTGCGATGTCGATGTCTGCTGTGGATGCTCCTCATCTGAGCTATTGGAAGCAGCACCCTCTTCCCCCAATGGATGCCAATCTGGGTCAAAAACTGGGTCATCCATCACCTCCTCTTCTATGTCATGTGCACCTTCCTCTGTGTCACTGTGTATGGTGGTATAGTGTGCGGGAAGGGGCACCTGAGTCTCATCAGGGTCAGAATCTGGCTCTGTACACTGCGAGGACAATGTAGTGCTCTGAGTGAATGTACCAGCAGAATCATCCATCAGCGGCTGTGCATCAGTGCACTCCATGTCAGATTCATCTTGGCCTGGGTAATTCACCATTTGACTTGATAATCCAGGCATGGTATGTGAAAACAGCTCCATGGAGTAATCAGTAGTAAGGCCTGCGTCATCCTTCAATCTTGGTTGGGGTGAAGGACACAAGGAAAGGTGTGGTTCATGAACATGAGCCTCCAATGACGACTCAGTGCTTTTACTTTTTACAACTGAAGAAGAGGAGGCGATAGAGCTGGAGGCTGAGTCAGCAATGTAAGACAAAACTTTTTCTTGATGCTCTGGCTTTAAAAGCGGTTTGCCAACTCCTAGAAAACTAAGCGTTCGAGGCCTTATGTAGCCAGACGATGACGCAGGCTCAACACCTCCTGCATTCGGTCCTATTTTGCTCTTGCCACTACCATCAGATCCACCACCAACACCATCATTACCAGCTGCCAACCCCCGCCCAATTCCACTGCCTCTTCCACCAGCCTTCCTCATTTTTGGTAGAAATGTAGACAAAATCCAACAAACTATATAGTAATGTAAAACAAGGTACAAGGTGTCTATAGGACAGGGGAGATTTTGAATTTCTGCAGACACTTGTGGACACTGGACACTTTTGGATTGTGTGAGGCCCACTGATATCTGAGCGCTATGTCACAGGCTCGATGGCACAGCTGTGACAAAAGTGACGAGAGGATAAGGGAGATTTTGAATTTCTGCACACACTTGTGGACACTGGACACTTTTGGATTGTGTGAGACCCAATGAATATCTGAGCGCTATGTGACAGGCTCGATGGCACAGCTGTGACCAAAGTGACTAGAGGATAAGGGAGATTTTGAATTTCTGCACACACTTGTGGACACTGGACACTTTTGGATTGTGTGAGGCCCAATGAATATCTGAGCGCTATGTGACAGGCTCGATGGCACAGCTGTGACCAAAGTGACTAGAGGATAAGGGAGATTTTGAATTTCTGCACACACTTGTGGACACTGGACACTTTTGGATTGTGTGAGGCCCAATGAATATCTGAGCGCTATGTGACAGGCTCGATGGCACAGCTGTGACCAAAGTGACTAGAGGATAAGGGAGATTTTGAATTTCTGCACACACTTGTGGACACTGGACACTTTTGGATTGTGTGAGGCCCAATGAATATCTGAGCGCTATGTGACAGGCTCGATGGCACAGCTGTGACCAAAGTGACTAGAGGATAAGGGAGATTTTGAATTTCTGCACACACTTGTGGACACTGGACACTTTTGGATTGTGTGAGGCCCAATGAATATCTGAGCGCTATGTGACAGGCTCGATGGCACAGCTGTGACCAAAGTGACTATAGGATAAGGGAGATTTTGAATTTCTGCACACACTTGTGGACACTGGACACTTTTGGATTGTGTGAGGCCCAATGAATATCTGAGCGCTATGTGACAGGCTCGATGGCACAGCTGTGACCAAAGTGACTAGAGGATAAGGGAGATTTTGAATTTCTGCACACACTTGTGGACACTGGACACTTTTGGATTGTGTGAGACCCAATGAATATCTGAGCGCTATGTGACAGGCTCGATGGCACAGCTGTGACCAAAGTGACTAGAGGATAAGGGAGATTTTGAATTTCTGCACACACTTGTGGACACTGGACACTTTTGGATTGTGTGAGGCCCAATGAATATCTGAGCGCTATGTGACAGGCTCGATGGCACAGCTGTGACCAAAGTGACTAGAGGATAAGGGAGATTTTGAATTTCTGCACACACTTGTGGAGACTGGACACTTTTGGATTGTGTGAGGCCCAATGAATATCTGAGCGCTATGTGACAGGCTCGATGGCACAGCTGTGACCAAAGTGACTATAGGATAAGGGAGATTTTGAATTTCTGCACACACTTGTGGACACTGGACACTTTTGGATTGTGTGAGGCCCAATGAATATCTGAGCGCTATGTGACAGGCTCGATGGCACAGCTGTGACCAAAGTGACTAGAGGATAAGGGAGATTTTGAATTTCTGCACACACTTGTGGACACTGGACACTTTTGGATTGTGTGAGGCCCAATGAATATCTGAGCGCTATGTGACAGGCTCGATGGCACAGCTGTGACCAAAGTGACTAGAGGATAAGGGAGATTTTGAATTTCTGCACACACTTGTGGACACTGGACACTTTTGGATTGTGTGAGGCCCAATGAATATCTGAGCGCTATGTGACAGGCTCGATGGCACAGCTGTGACCAAAGTGACTAGAGGATAAGGGAGATTTTGAATTTCTGCACACACTTGTGGACACTGGACACTTTTGGATTGTGTGAGGCCCAATGAATATCTGAGCGCTATGTGACAGGCTCGATGGCACAGCTGTGACCAAAGTGACTAGAGGATAAGGGAGATTTTGAATTTCTGCACACACTTGTGGACACTGGACACTTTTGGATTGTGTGAGGCCCAATGAATATCTGAGCGCTATGTGACAGGCTCGATGGCACAGCTGTGACCAAAGTGACTAGAGGATAAGGGAGATTTTGAATTTCTGCACACACTTGTGGACACTGGACACTTTTGGATTGTGTGAGGCCCAATGAATATCTGAGCGCTATGTGACAGGCTCGATGGCACAGCTGTGACCAAAGTGACTAGAGGATAAGGGAGATTTTGAATTTCTGCACACACTTGTTGCCACTGGACACTTTTGGATTGTGTGAGGCCCAATGAATATCTGAGCGCTATGTGACAGGCTCGATGGCACAGCTGTGACCAAAGTGACTAGAGATTAAGGGAGATTTTGAATTTCTGCACACACTTGTGGACACTGGACACTTTTGGATTGTGTGAGGCCCAATGAATATCTGAGCGCTATGTGACAGGCTCGATGGCACAGCTGTGACCAAAGTGACTAGAGGATAAGGGAGATTTTGAATTTCTGCACACACTTGTGGACACTGGACACTTTTGGATTGTGTGAGGCCCAATGAATATCTGAGCGCTATGTGACAGGCTCGATGGCACAGCTGTGACCAAAGTGACTAGAGGATAAGGGAGATTTTGAATTTCTGCACACACTTGTGGACACTGGACACTTTTGGATTGTGTGAGGCCCAATGAATATCTGAGCGCTATGTGACAGGCTCGATGGCACAGCTGTGACCAAAGTGACTAGAGGATAAGGGAGATTTTGAATTTCTGCACACACTTGTGGACACTGGACACTTTTGGATTGTGTGAGGCCCAATGAATATCTGAGCGCTATGTGACAGGCTCGATGGCACAGCTGTGACCAAAGTGACTAGAGGATAAGGGAGATTTTGAATTTCTGCACACACTTGTGGACACTGGACACTTTTGGATTGTGTGAGGCCCAATGAATATCTGAGCGCTATGTGACAGGCTCGATGGCACAGCTGTGACCAAAGTGACTAGAGGATAAGGGAGATTTTGAATTTCTGCACACACTTGTGGACACTGGACACTTTTGGATTGTGTGAGGCCCAATGAATATCTGAGCGCTATGTGACAGGCTCGATGGCACAGCTGTGACCAAAGTGACTAGAGGATAAGGGAGATTTTGAATTTCTGCACACACTTGTTGCCACTGGACACTTTTGGATTGTGTGAGGCCCAATGAATATCTGAGCGCTATGTGACAGGCTCGATGGCACAGCTGTGACCAAAGTGACTAGAGATTAAGGGAGATTTTGAATTTCTGCACACACTTGTGGACACTGGACACTTTTGGATTGTGTGAGGCCCAATGAATATCTGAGCGCTATGTGACAGGCTCGATGGCACAGCTGTGACCAAAGTGACTAGAGGATAAGGGAGATTTTGAATTTCTGCACACACTTGTGGACACTGGACACTTTTGGATTGTGTGAGGCCCAATGAATATCTGAGCGCTATGTGACAGGCTCGATGGCACAGCTGTGACCAAAGTGACTAGAGGATAAGGGAGATTTTGAATTTCTGCACACACTTGTGGACACTGGACACTTTTGGATTGTGTGAGGCCCAATGAATATCTGAGCGCTATGTGACAGGCTCGATGGCACAGCTGTGACCAAAGTGACTAGAGTATAAGGGAGATTTTGAATTTCTGCAGACACTTGTGGACACTGGACACTTTTGGATTGTGTGAGGGCCACTGATATCTGAGCGCTATGTCACAGGCTCGATGGCACAGCTGTGACAAAAGTGACGAGAGGATAAGGGAGATTTTGAATTTCTGCAGACACTTGTGGACACTGGACACTTTTGGATTGTGTGAGGGCCACTGATATCTGAGTGCTATGTCACAGGCTCGATGGCACAGCTGTGACAAAAGTGACTAGAGGATAAGGGAGATTGGATTGCTTTTAAAAAAGCAGTTTGCAGAGCAGTGGGTAAACAGCAATGCCAGCCTGTCAGGAAGCCTTAAAAGGCAGCCCAACAACCAACACCACTGATACACCACAATATAGCCTCCCCTTGCACTGCACACACAGTGACTGATGTGTTGTACAGGCAAAATCGCTAGCAGCAGAAGCAGGTTTTTTTTCTTCTCAGCAGGACAAAAAAAAAATTGGGATTGCTTTTAAAAAAAGCAGTTTGCGGAGCAGTGGGTAAACAGCAATGCAGGAATGTCAGGAAGCCTTAGAAGGCAGCCCAACAACCAACACCACTGATACACCACTATATAACCTCCCCTTGCACTGCACACACAGTGACTGGTGTGTTGTACAGGCCAAATCGCTAGCAGCAGAAGCAGTTTTTTTTTCTTCTCAGCAGGACAAAAAAAAAAAATTGGGATTGCTTTTAAAAAAGCAGTTTGCGGAGCAGTGGGTAAACAGCAATGCAGGAATGTCAGGAAGCCTTAGAAGGCAGCCCAACAACCAACACCACTGATACACCACTATATAGCCTCCCCTTGCACTGCACACACAGTGACTGGTGTGTTGTGCAGGCCAAATCGCTAGCAGCAGAAGCAGTTTTTTTGTCTTCTTCCCTGCCTAACGCTCTCCCTACAGAATCAGCAGCAACCTCTCCCTATACTGAGATCGGCAGAAGCAAGATGGCGGTCGGCGTGCACGCCCTTTTATACCCCCTGTGACGCCCACCAAAGCAAGCCAATCACTTGCATGCCCTTCTGAAAGATGGTGGTGACCCCTGCCTATGTCATCACGTTGCCCACAGTGTCCGTGGATCCTGATTGGCTGAAAAAGAGCGCAAAACAAACTTTTGAAACGCGACTTTGGCGCGTAAGTCGCCGACCTCGTGGCCGACCTCATCCCAGGGTCGGGTTTCGTTTCATGAAACCCGACTTTGCCAAAAGTCGGCGACTTTTGATATTTTTCGACCCGTTTCGCTCAACTCTACTTAGAACCCATCTTCAGCCCGTAATTCAGGGGAGGACACTCAAGAGACAGGGATGCTCCTGGGAGCAGACCACTGGTATAGTCGCTGGAAACGTGTGAGGAGACTGACACCGCCTCCCCTTCTTTGGAGACATCATCACCCCTTGACTCGACGACTAGCAGACCAGATGAAGAAGGTGACCTTGCTGACCGACTCTGACGCAAGGGAACCAGACACCTCTTGTCACTTGATTGTTTCAAGCGCGGTGCCCTGCTAGGTTTCCAGACATAAATGGGTGCTAGAATCTCTGGATCAGAATGACCCATGGGCATACCAGTCAGCAAGTGGAAGATTAACTTCATCATGTGTAAAGCTCCGACCTGGAGCTATAGTTGTCCTAGCAGGACTAGACTGATCTCCAATAGGGCTCGGCCACCTCGAGACAACGCCCACGCCGGCTTCGGGAGCTGTATGACAGAGACCACACACTGACTCTGTAAGACTGGAGACTAAAACACACCAAAGCTCCCTGAAGGCAGAGAAACAGTCAGAGTTTAATGGAGAGGGAGTACTCTCGCCAGGGACAGCCTCTCCTACTGGCCCAGGGTTCTGGAGTACAGGCTTCACAGGGCAGAGGCCAGATTCCGGCTGCAACTTGGCCCGCTTCTTCTTTTTAGACCTCTTGGATCTTGCATGGGAGGCAGCACCGGCAGACTGTGGAACAGGTGATGGCTGGACAGTCATAGGTAGTTGAGACGTTTCACCCACAGGTTCCTCTTGTCTGGTCTGTCTCTGGAAGCTTGGAGGGGAAGACTTTTCAGGAGCAGCTGGACGAGGCATGTCGAACACTTTACGAAAGGCCACCAGGAAGGCCCCTATGTTCATGACGATAGGATCCCTTGCTTCCCAGAAGGGACAGATCCATGTTAAAGCATCACCAGCTAGGTAGGACATGATGTATCCCACCTTGACCCGGTCAGAGGGGAAACAAGCTGCATTCTGCAGGATGTAGTGCAGGCACTTCTTCAGGAACCCTTGGCACTCTTTAGGGTCCCCATAGAACCTAGGAGGGTCTGCTGGGTCGTGCTCTTCATAGGCCAGGAGCTGATTGTAGAGAGCATTGGTGACGATGATTGGTTCAGAGGTCTCCACAATCGGAACCACGCAGGACGGAACAAATTCCTCTGGTTGCTCATACTGGCAGGAAGAGAGTTCATCATGCTCTGCGAGCGGAAGGACATGGGACTTAGCGGGGACCATGGCCTGTGCAAACTGTCGTGCTCGCGCCTTGGCTGAATGGCACGAGCCGGGGGGTTGTGGCCCCACTGTGCCACAAACCAGACTACCCTGGAAGGGGCATAACTACGGCAGCTACCACGGTCTTCACTGGAGCCTCTGATGGTGAGGTCAGGCTTCTGCGGCAGGTAGCTGTCGGGTGCCACTCCAGGGTGGTGTCTGGCTGTGGCTGCTGATCCCACTCGGGGACAAGTCACTTGGACAGGTGTGACTAACAGGCAGGCCGAGACATAGGGCAAGCAGGCACGGCTTGGAGACACAGGGCAAGCAGGCACGGCTTGGAGACACAGGGCAAGCCGGCAGGGCTTGGAGACACAGGGCAAGCAGGCACGGCTTGGAGACACAGGGCAAGCAGGCATGGCTTGGAGACACAGGGCAAGCAGGTGTGGTGTATAAAGGAACAGGTTTGGACCTGTTCACACAGGAGGTGCAGGTATGGATACAGGCAGGAAGGAGTGAAATATGAAGGAACAGGTTTGGACCTGCTCACACAAGAGGTGCAGGTATGGATACAGGCAGGAAGGAGTGGAATATGTTGGAACAGGTTAGGAACTGAGCCGCAGGAGGGCGGCGTAGGCGGAGCTGCAGGAGTGTGGAATAGGCGGAGCCGCAGGAGTGCAGAGTAGGCTGGGCTGCAAGGGAGCCGGACAGGCTGAGCTGCAAGGGAGCCGAGCAGGCAGAGCGGCTAAGGAGCCGAGCAGGCAGAGCGGCTAAGGAGCCGAGCAGGCAGAGCAGCTAGAGGAGCCGTGCAGGCAGAGCGGCTAGAGGAGCCGTGCACAGATAGAGCTGCTAGAGGAGCCATGCACAGATAGAGCTGCAAGGATGCAGATTCACAGACAAAACTGCAGATTCACAGACAAAGCTGCAAGGGTGCAGATTCACAGACAAAGCTGCAAGGGTGCAGATTCACAGACAAAGCTGCAAGGGTGCAGATTCACAGACAGAGCTGCAAGGGTGCAGATGAACAGACAGAGCTGCAAGGATGCAGATGAACAGACAGAGCTGCAAGGATGCAGATGAACAGACAGAGCTGCAAGGGTGCAGATGAACAGACAGAGCTGCAAGGGTGCAGATGAACAGATAGAGCTGCAAGGGTGCAGATGAACAGACAGAGCTGCAAGGGTGCAGATGCACAGACAGGGAGGACACAAGGAAAGGCACAGCAGGGAAGGAAGCCACGGACAAGGAAAAAGGGAGATTAAGGTAGGACAGAGTACAGACAAGGTACAGGGACAAAGACTCAAGGACCAGGATATTCTGCCTCCTGGCAGGCGGAAGGACAAGTAAACACAAAGCTAGGACCAAGACACAGACCAGGATATGCAGCCTCCTGGAGGGCAGGCAAAGAACACAAAGCAAGGCTGAGTATTCCTACAGAGAAGGAGATACACAGAACAGGGCCTGGCTACCTCAGCAGCAAGATACTAACTGAGTATAGACATTGCACAGGTCCAGGTTAGTGGGAGTGGCGGAACTAAATAGTCAAGGGCTCTAGGTGATTGGTCAGGGACATATTACACAGGTGCACCCTGACTGCATAAGAATCAGAGAGTTCTGGCGCCGCCTCCCTATACACACATAGCTTGAAAGCATAGAGCAGAGGCACAGAGCACAGGACTGGCAACAGACAGAATTCACAGCATGACCCGGAGCAGTGAGTAAGTTGATGTGCGGGGGATGGGAGGCCATGCAGTGACGCCAGCAGGGTTGTTACAGCAGTTCTCAGTGCAGCTAGTGATTCCTCAATTCTAGGCAATGGGTACGCGTCTTTATGTGTAATGCTGTAAATCCGCCTGTAGTCTACATACATTCTCATAGTACCGTCTTTCTTCTTAACGAGGACAAATGGAGCTGCCCAGGGGCTACAACTATCTCTGATTACCCAAGCCCCCTTCATCTCTCGTAACATACTCTTGGCACATTGGTAGTATGCTGGGGGTACAGGCCGGTGTATCTCTTTAATGGGTGGATGATCTCCGGTGGGGATATGATGTTGAACCCCTTTTGCCTGCCCAAAATCTAGAGGATGCTTGCTGAAAACCCATTCAAATTCTCGAGCCACCCAGTAAGCCCCATGCTTTTGGTGTGAAGGGGTGGAGTCAGTGCCTACGTGTAGCTGCTGACACCAATCTTGCTGTTGCCCTTCAGAGCCATTCTCTTCCACCTTGTCAGACAGAAGCAAGGGTTCTAGTGTCTCAATTGCATTGTTACTGACGGTGAACAATTTAGCAAGGGTGGCATACCGGGGTAACTGGACCTCTCTCTCCCCACAATTTAAGATGCGTATTGGTACTCTCCCCTTGCGGACATCAACTACCCCTCTGGCTGTCAAGATAGTGGGCCTACTATCAGAATACATGGGTTCTACCAAGGCTTGGTAATCTTGACCCCTTTGGCCTATTGCTGCCCGACACCAAATTAACATTTCACTTCTGGGAGGTACTGCAATGGGGAAAGGATCACTAAAGGGCCTGTCACACTAAGCGATATCGCTAGCAATATCACTGTAACGTCACTGGTTTTTGTGACATTATAGCGATATTGCTAGCGATATCGCTATGTCTGATACTTACCTCCGACCGCTCCCCCGCTGGTTATCGCTGATTGTGCGAGAACGTCCTGGACAGTTTCTCGTCGTCAGCTTCCTGCTGGGCCTCCTGCTGTGGAGACGAGCGACGCATGGACGCGGGCGGGAGGACGTCAGGATCGCCTCGTCTGACAGGTAAGTAGCGACCCCCGACCCCTGCGATGTCGCTGGTGAGATCTGCCTGTGTGGCTGCTCACTAGCGACCACTTAGCGATGCACCAGCAATCCTGACCGCGTCATATCGCTGGTCGGGATCGCTGGTGCATCGCTAAGTGTGACAGTACCTTTACTCTGACACTGCTGACTTCTCCACCAGACAGCTCTACCTGTTGTCTCTGCATCAGGGCTCTGATCTCCTTTTGCAGGACCCGTTGCTGACTGGAGCTGGCGGTCTCGGCTACCTGTTGTAACAAAACAATTTCTCCATGACAATTTTCAATTACATTAGTGCCTAAAATGATCATAGGATGGCATTCTCGTTTGTCAATATCAACTATTATCAAACCTTGCGATTGCAATTCTACTCGGCCAATTTTGATGATCACCTCTTTATATCCCATCTGAGGCAAGGGCTGACCATTGCTGGCAAAAATGGTAAGGTCTTTATCTGGGCTATGAGTAATGTCTGAATCTGCCCAGTACTGCTTAAAAAGAACATACGGTATCGTTGTCACCTGGGAACCGGTGTCCAGTAAAGCGTTCATCGGAAAACCGTCAATCACAACAGGCAAGACTGGTCGTCCTCCTACGTACTTGTCTCGCCAATTTGGTGGGCCTGGTCGTGTTACTCCTGGGGGTTGGCCCTTTGCCCCAGGGGTTGCTTGTTTAAATGACAGTATCTTGCTAGGTGTCCTGCCTTGTTGCAGCGGCGACAGATGGGCTGTCCGTCCTCGTCGTAACGATCGCTGTCTCTCCCTCTGGTCGGCGGGATCCTCTTCTGCTGTCGCCACGGGTCGTCTTCTGGACTGGAGGCCAGCTGGATCTTCTTCTTTGGAATCACTTGCAGGGACTGCACAGTTTTTGTGATTATAGCCACACTTTTAGTTAGTTCCTTGACTTGGAGACGTAAGTCTGCAGCAGAATCATCATCTTGGGACAGCTTGTCAGTCTCAATAGAGGTCTTTTGAAAGGATGCTGTCTCCTGCTGGTATGTAATTGCAGGATGCTTAGAGGGCTCTGTGCTGCTAGGGTTCGGTTCACGCAGCACTCTGATAGCTCTATCCTTAAAGTGTGCAAAGTCCAATTCAGGATTTTGTAGGGCCATTATGCGCAGCTGTGTCCTTTGATTGTTAGACTGGAGTCCCTCTATAAACTGCTCCGTTAGTAATCTATCTTCATCTTGCACGCTCTCAGGATCAACCTGCTTTACAGCCCGTAGTGCCTCCTGAAGATTAAGAGCATAGTCCCGTATACTGTCCTGCACTCTCTGCACCCAAAAAATCTCATTTTTATCTCTGTTGCAGTGCGGGTATCAAAAGTGTTCTTCAGTCTGGCCAAGATTTGTTTGACAGTTCTTTTATCAGTGTCCGGCCAGGACTTTACTTCCCTCTGAACCTCACCAGTTAACTGGCCAATGAGGATACTGACTTTTTGGTTTTCTGACAGTGGGTACACTTTGAACAAACTACATAGTCTTTCATTAAAATCGCTCAGGGTGTGCAACTCCCCTGAGTACTGAGGTAACCAGGCTGCTCCTGGTATAGCGGCATTATGGGGGCTGCAACTGCAACCGCCGCTGAATCTTCACCCGCGTTGAGCATTTTTCTTCCTGCTTTTTCACTTGTTCACTAACGTCAGAGCATGGCAGGGGCTTCGCGTCGTGCTTTATTTCTGGCTCTGTCCACAATTGCACGTCCCTCTCTGCTTGCACGCGCTGTATGACGCAGTTATGGCGGTTATTTGAAAGCTCAATAAAGTCTTTAGCACACAATTTAATAAAGTCTATGGCACACAGTACCCAGCTTTGCTAGGCTCGCTAAATCCTGTTCGTGACGCCGGTTGGAGCGCCCCGCGGGGCCTGGGAGTATTCGGTACCGGGCCCGTCGACTTCCACGGGGGACCGTGTCACGGCGGCGGTGACCCGGTCCATGGCCCAGAGGCATC
Source organism: Dendrobates tinctorius (assembly GCF_039654945.1). Lineage (NCBI taxonomy): Eukaryota > Metazoa > Chordata > Amphibia > Anura > Dendrobatidae > Dendrobates > Dendrobates tinctorius. The sequence continues at coordinate 1,500,745 of NW_027361724.1, forward strand.
CAGTAATAAAATAGGGGAAAGTTGCGTGGTAATTTTTGTGGTAAAAATAAAGATAATGTTATAGCTGGTGAAATACGTGATGCCACCTGTGGTAGTCTAGTCTGAGATGACCAGCGCTGCAGTGTTGCTTCTCTGGGATGGATGTTGGGCGCAGCTATGATGTTGTAGCCCTCCACAGGTAGGGCTGTAGTCCCAGGGCAAAGATGTTAAATAAATAGTAAAAATAGCTGTAAACGTTGGGGTGCAGATAAATGAGAGAAAAACACAGACAGGTGCAGTTTCTTTACCTTTTACTGGTAATAGGATGCAGTCCGGAGTACCACATACAGGTGATGGAATGAGTACGGCTCGCCTGGAGGCATTCAGAGGATCCACCTTGCCAGGTGGGGATCTAGGACCTTCCTTTCTGCGCTTTGTGTGTGTGTCTCCGCTGTATATAACTATGCCGTGACCCTCTATTCGCGATGGTTTCTCTAACCTGTATGGCTGTCAGCGTGAGCCTATTCCACGGGTACCGCTCTCTTCACCGTCGTCCCCGGGCTCCTTATCCGCTGCCGTGCCCTCAGGTGATTAATGTGCACAGGAATTTACAATCCCCTGTACTTTCAGATTCGGCTATCAAGGCGTACAGTTCCTGTCAGCCTAGGACTGTGATGTCCCTTTTCTCTTTATTAGCGCTTCACTCAGGGGTCTGCTATATGCAGCATTTTAGCTTCCCTAGAGTCTCTTAGTCTCTGCTCTTGTCCTTTCCCTCTTCACAGATCCGCTCCCTGTCTTCATCTGACAGGATCTTCCAGAAAGATCTCTTTACCTCACGTCCTCACGTTTTTAACTGTCATTTTTCCTCACAGCTCACAGCTACTTCGTTTCCATGACATCTCCGTCAGCTGACCTCTAGCTGACTCACCAACCCCCTCTGCTGGCCTGAATTTATAAGGCATCTCCCTTTTCTGACCTGCAGCAGGAAATTGTGATTTAATCTATAACCTGGCATGGGATCCCTTTCTGCCTCCAAGCATGACTTCACCTCTTAGAGGGAGGCGATGTCACTGTGACAACCGGACTCTGGGGTGTCACACTGACAACACCAAATTAAGATCCCACGGAGGGGAGCTAGGAGATGGGACTGAGCTGGATCTACCACATGCCTTAATGAACCTGGCCATATTGCTTGCCAGGTCACAATTGTATAAGGCCCCCAAGGCTGAAACTTGTACCTTAAGGGTGTTAACTGCCAGGCCAAGCTCAAGTCCCTTCTGAAGGAACTCCAGTATAGAAACTAGCGGGACTTCCCCTTCTGGTACTTCCCCCATAAAGGACAGGAATCTTCTCCAGTTCCTCCCATAAGATTCTGGTGGTTACTGGCTTTTTGCAACTAAGCAGGGTGGAGATTAACCGAGCCGAGAATCCCTTCTTCTCTAAAAGTGACCTTTCACAGCCCGGACATCTGAGGATGGAGAAAAGGCCCCTGGGATAGGAGAACCCGGTCTTCCGGAAGGACCCACTGATCTGATACTGACATCGCCTTCAGCCAGTAAAACCAAGGCCTCTTCGGCCAAAACTGAGCTATCAGGATCACTGTGGCCCTGTCTTCCCTGGTCTTCCTCAACACTGACGGGATGAGTAATATCGGTGGAAAGGCATAATGCAGCCCTGATGCCTATTCTATCCTGAAAGCATCTACCATATAAGGCCTGTATGCTGGGTTCAAGGAACAGAACTTCTGGACTTTCTTTTTGTTTTTTGAGGCAAAGAGGTCTATCTGGGGATGCCCCCACATGGCCATAATCTGATCAAATACCGACTCCTTCATGGACCATTCTCCCTGTTTCAGCCGATTGCGGCTTAGGAAGTCTGCTCTTTTGTTTTCTGTTCCTCTGATATGTCTTTCTGCCTATAGAAATATCTGTTTTGCTACTGCCATTAGAGTACAGGAACGAGTACCCCCTGATGGTTTATATAAGCTACTTTAGTCCGATTGTCGGACAGCACTCTCACATGGTGGCCTTGTAGATGAGGTAACAGCCCCGCTAACGCTCTTCCTACTGATGCAGAGAGAAGAGGCGCTCTTTTTATCTTGAAGGTTTCCTGTCCTTGAAGGGCAGATCCCCTCTCTATTGTGGTGCCGTTATGGGTGACTGAAAAAAATAGTTCTCTGCAACGCTTTAAGTCCAGTGTTCAGCATCCACCACTGATTCTCCACTGCTTTGTCAACTTATCAAATATAGTCTGAATGTACAATGTAATAGCAAAGTTTCTATTTTAGATCCTAATTTAGCATAATCCAATACCTTCATTGAGACATCCGTTTTTCGTGCAGCTATGGATTTAACGGTTAGCACTCGTACCTGTGATAATCTATGGGTCCATTCACATATTCATGATTATTCGTAGACCTAGTAGTCCATGGAAAATTGTGGAGACATGTCCGAATTTGATCCAAGGGTTGGACAAAAAGCATCAATTCAAGTCTGTGTTTGTGAAAAAATTGGACCGCACTTGGATGCCATCTGATTGCAGCCCAATTTTCACGGATTGTCAGAAAGGAGAAGACAGAGAAAAATAAATTTTCTCACGTATGAGAAAAACTGATGACTCTTGGACCGAACTGAAATCACAGTCTGATCAAAATAATTGGTAAATTTTTATCTTACATTAGAAAGATGGACATCTGAATGAGGCACAATAGACATAGTGAACACTTTTCAATGCCCATAAAGCCTTTAAATATTTGCACTTCCTATTCCAAATATTAAATTGCCTTTGCTTTGGTGTTACATACCAATATTTACAGTGCAATAAGTAAATCTGTGTCCTATTATACATTTCCATTTTTCTCACTGCCCTGTTACACTTTCAATTTAGTGCCATAAATATCTTCATAACCAAAGTTATTAATTTAATGTGGCATCTGGTCAGCAGATGACCTCCGCTACTTGTCTTCTGTTAACTCCATTTATATGAAGAGGTATTCAGTCTCTTTTTTCCCCCACAGCAGCAAAATATTACTGCACAAACTCCAGGGCTATGTGTGCCAAGCCATTCTGATTTCTAAAATGAAAGTAATTTGGCATGATCTTTTCATCTGGAATTTTATTAAAATAGCGATCGATATAAAGAGGAGAATAAAGGACATCGCTGACAGCAGTTTAGATGCACAGTTTAACTGCTGCAGATAATATTTCTAGTTAAAACAGAGCATACAAACAAACAAAAGGAGCCAAAAAAGGATTAAAATGTGCATGATGTTGCCATAGATAAGCATCTGGTGTTTAAGCCTCAGCTTTAGCTGTATGAAAGAGACCCATAGCTTGGTTTATTTTCAGAAATGGTGCTTGAGTCACGGCTGTTATGTTTCACAGTTTGGATAACACAAGCAAAAAAAATGAAACAGAAAAAAAAAAAAAGGCAGCCATCAGGGACACCTCTAGTGTCCAATTATAAACCCGATCATCAATCATAAGGATTATTTATTCAACAATGCAAGTTGTTAATTAATAACTGATGAACATTAAGGTCTTGAAGATTCCAGCTCTATTAATTATCATTGGTTAGTCGGGTAGTCTCAGCAATTAGCCTTGGTGGATTATTGGGAATATGTCAATAGTAATATGGAACAAGAGATTTTCACAGTATTTAAAAAAGTTTAAGTGAGTACAATATTGCTGGATTGAGGTGCAGGTCTACTGGTATTTTCGTAAACCTTTTGGATTATGCGATAGAATAGATATGAGTAAGACGATGTGCACATGGAGCCCATACAGCAAATCACAATGTCTCTACATGTCCGTATTATGGGGCTGCAGAAAGAAGCAGATTTTTCTTATAAGATATATTCTGAAGTTGGTTATTATCATTTATATCATTGATTTATGAAATAAAAATTAAAACAGTTACTTTTTAACCCCTTCCCGACATGTGCCGTATATGTATGGCGCCGCATTCCCACAACTGCAGTACATGTAGTTTTTCTCAATCGCGTGAGCTCATGCTGAGCGCAGCCGTGATTGAGTGCAGGTGTCAGCTCTATATGAGTGCTGACACCCTGCAGAAACGCCCACGATCGGTGCTAGCAACGAACATGGACATTTAACCCCTCCAATGCCTCTGTCGATAGAGAGAGTGACATCAAGGAACATCACACAGGGAGTGAACTCCCATGCCTGCGTCCATCAGCACAACACAATGTGATCACGTTGGTCTCCATGGTGACCCCGAAATGCAAGATGGCCACAGGGTCCTTCAGTGAAGGTGGCCTGTGAGTGCCTGCTAAGTGCCAGAGCTATCACACTTCCTCCCCTCGCTGTCAGAGGTTGCTCTGATACTCTGCAGTGCAGAAACATTGCAGAGTATCACATCAGCAATTTGTCAGTATAAGGGCAAATACCCATTTGCTAGAAAAAAAAACCGGTCCATTTTCCAGACCGAAAAAATGGACGAGTGCTATGCGAGCGTCATGCAAGTGTAATCCAATTTTCATACAATTTTTCCACAGAACATGCGTATGACGTGTATTCAATTCGTATGCAATGCAATTTTAACATAAGCTTTTACATACAGCAGTTCTTGCTATGTAAAACAATATCCCATACCTATCCACCATACAGCCATGTCCCACGCTGCAATCCATCTCAAGGGGTTAAATAGTTTAAAACCAGGAGCAGTACTAATGCGACCGCCCCAGCTGTAGACCATGGAGGAATGAAAAGCTGCCTGCGCAGCCTCCCCGCCTGACCGGACATGAATTCATTAGCGTAGGAAAGTTTCTGAACATTTTCCCATGCTCTTGAGTTCACGTCAGGTCAGGCGGGAAGTCGGCGCAGCCTAAGTGATGTCAGCAGTAGTTGCGAATGCACCATATTATTATTATATTTCATATCATGCGTTCAGCCAACCCTAGCATTATACTAGCGCCAGGGTCCGGCTAGCAATGGTGGCTGAACCGTAGCTTCCGCGGAGTGTTCAGCAGCTGGAGAGCAGGTTATCCACTTTAGAGCGTGCAGTTTAGCTGTGGATTAGTCCGCGGTAGCAACACAGGTGGCCAGTGAAGCCACTACCAGGGCTCTTGCTGCAACCCCTGTTCCATTTTTATCACATCGCCCACTCCCCGATAAGTTCTCTGGGGATAGCAAGGCTCGCAGGGGATTCGTGAACCAGAGCTCGATTCAGTTTGAGCTACTTGGTTCACGTTTCTCGTGTGAGCGGGGCTAAAGTGGGATTTGTGATATCTCTTTTAGCGGACATGGCGTTGGAGTGGGCTATGCCGTTGTGGGAACGTAAGGACCTGGTGGTTCTGAGCGCAACACGCTTTTTGTGCACTCTGAAACAGGTCTATCTGAGACCACAGGTCACCCAAGACGCCGCACTCCAACTCCTGGCTCATTTGCAGAGCTCCTTTGGCTAGGTTCACATTGCGTTAACGGATGCGCTAACGCTGATGTCAATTTCGACATCTTTTGTGCCTAGCGCTAACGTATGCACTAACGCATGGTAGCAGTTCGTTACCATGTGCTACCATGCGTTAGCCTATACAGGTCTATGCACAGCAAACGCGTCCGTTCACTGTGCGCAGGACCCGGCGCACCCCCAAACGTTGTAGACCACGTTCTAGGATACGTCATGAAATAGCGCATCATTGCTAACGCATGCCGAATTTGGAATGCGTTAGGATGCGCTAATGTCATTGCGGGCAATGGGTGCATTAACGCATCCGTTACATAGCGTTAGTGCCACTATGTAACGGATCCCATCAACGCATTGACCCTAACGCAATGTGAACCCGGCCTTACCCACCAGCCATTTCGCTATAAGGTTTCGGACCATAGCCTCTGAACTGGAATGTTCAGACAAGGTTCTGATTCCGGTTTTTTGGAGAGGACTTGCTGACCATGTTAAGGATGCACTGGTCATGAGGGAGATTTCCACTCTACTGGAGGAGTTAATCACCATATTCACTCGTATTGACCTTCGGTTTGGCGAACGAAGGTTGGAATGAGCCCAGTGTAGGCAAAGGATTTGTTAGGGACGGCGGAACGCACCAAATATAAATAATAGGAGGTGCGTTCGCCGCCCGGGGTCCACCGTGCGGTAGGTGACTAGACCGCTGCTGGACAATGGCAGATGCACCAGAAGGTGCCGTAGTGCGCACGGGTTAACGTCACCCGAATGCTAGAAGCGGCTCTGTTCAGACACAGAGTCGCTTGGCAAAAATACATGCAAAGACGCTGGCCCTGTTAACGTCACAGGAGCCGGCGTGTGGCGTCGCAGCCGCGAACACCAATAGCTGCTGATATTGCTGCGCAGCGGCAGCGCCGAGAACCGGGCGCCGACGGATGCTAGTGTAGGCGTGGAGCAAGTGGCATGTAGCTTGCCACAACCCTGGAGCTGACTATGCACATTCAGTCACCACTCGTAATATCAGAGGGTAGGGGTTTCATAATGAGTCAGACACCAGTTCATGCATCCATCACCATACACACACAGAATAATATGCTACACTAGCGCATGGCCGAGCCACCATGCGGGGCTTTTATAGCCATGCGCTTCCAGGACCTTCCAATACTTTAGGAAGGACCAATCAGATCCGACACAGGACCTGCACATGTGACCCCTGCTCTCCAGTGAGAGGGCACGTTGCGGGCATGCCCAGTAGCACGGCACGAGGACTTAGCCTCTGGAGCGGTTCCCTGCAAAGCAGGTTGCGCTACCATTGCTGCACCGGAGGTGGCAGCAACATCCAGGCTCACAGAATGAGTCTGAGGAGAATGCCTGGTTCGCCGTGATTGCTGAGCAGGAGTCCGAGCGGTCGGAGGAGAATGGGAGACCGCAGGATGTCTGGCTCTGGATTCCCGCTGTGCAGTGCCAGGAATCCGACGCCTAACAGGATTAGGTTGATACCCAGTTTCGCCAATCCCTTGGGGTCTCCTAGTTGGTCCAAAGAATCGACTAAATCTCAGGAGGATGGGCATACGGAGACTAAGGGCCATGCCGTAGCATCTCCCCCTGACAATGGACAGACTGTCTCGGAAGTCAACTGGCATGCCAGGCGTCAGAGGATACGGCCGTCTCTAGTGACAAGTAGAGCAGGCATCCCGGATTCATCTGTCATGTCACCCAAAATTACTTTTACGGTGACGCTGTCCCATGGGGCGAACTGTCATGCCACAGAGGCTTGTGTGGATTCTGGGGCTGAGGGTAATTGGGTCACCCGCCAGGGCAGTGGGGTACTCGGTACCAGGCTGGGGTCTCAGAGGGATGTGTCACAGTAGCGGTGGCCCTGGGCGTCCATGTAAAAGGGGTGAAACGTGGCTGATTAAAATTTATAAGTGGATGATACGTGACGCCACCTGTGGTGATCGGCAATGAAGGGGTTAAGCCGACGCTGCAGGCAGCTGGGACAGATGGTATAAGGCAGCAAGATGTAATAGCTCCCCACAGGTGGAGCTGTGGTCCCAGGGTAGTGGTAGTAGGTGTTGAGGAAGAGGGTGTAGTGTCTGGCACAGAGATGTAGCAGTGCTGGAGGGTTTGCAGGAAGAATGCAATGACACAAAAGGGTGTAGTTTCCGTTACCTTTACTGTGCTTTGTAAGTGCAGTCCAGAGTCCAGATTACAGATGGAACAGAGGCTGGCCAGCTTGGAAGCAACTTAGGAATCTCTCTATGCAGATGGGTTGTGTAGTCTCCTTTCTAGCGCTTTCTGAGGTACTTGCAGAACTGTGTTACACTGAAGTTCCACTTGCTTGTTCTCTTTGAGAACTCCCTCGTATGGCAGACAGCTGTAGCCTCCTTCTTTTGGCTCACACGTTGCTGTTCTGCCTCTGAGTCTTATATGGGAACAGAGCATTTACAGCTTCCTATTCCTACGGTTTCTGATGCAGGAACATCAGTATCCATACAACCTTGGAGACCGGACTCCAGACCGTGTGCTACAGCTAGAAGTGAGCCTGAACTCTGCTCAATCTTCCAGCTCATCTCCTCCCGTCCACACACATTTCCCTCCTCACAGGAACTGACTAATTTCCCCTTCCTGGCCCCCAGAGAGCAGCTCCTCCCCCAGTTTTGGTTCAGAGCTCCCCCTGCTGGCCTGGAGTGGGAACTGTGCTGTGTGTTGATTTACCTGATAGAGAGACCCTTCATTGCTTCCAAGCATGACATCACACTCCCTAGGAGGAAGGTAATGCCACTGTGGCGACCATACTCCTGGGGGTGCCACTTTCCCCCCTAGTGCAATTCAGTACTCCCGGACTAAAGAAAACATGCAAACATATTAACAAATGAACAATTGTAACTGTTACAAGATTTAAAAAAAATGAAAAATTACAAAAACCAAAGCTCAAAAATAGTCCTGATGACGATTAGTCCATGCGTCAATGTCCATGGTCCATTTCCTGAGCAGTTGGTAACTATATACAAGTATTATTTTGGCCACACATAGTCCTATGGCCCAGTTGTCCATCAAAAACAAACTGATATTTCCAAAAGGTTCTTACAGAGTCTCTGTGGGCACATAAGCTTGAAATGTTGCATATTTACATTTTATCATTTACATTGGTTATTTATATACGAAACCTTATGGGTGGTATACCTTGGGTACTATGGACAGACCTACATAGCACTGGCATTGTTGGGGACCTTACTGGATGCCTTGTGTTAACTAATACTGGTGTAGTGTGTGTTGTACTGGTTACACTACTGGTGGTTCTGCGTAGCAAAGGAATACTAAATTTCCTAGGACCACTTCTACTCACTGTGGGCATGACAGACTCACCACTGGCAGGGTGAGAATTCTCTTGTTCCACTGCTGGTGTGGCATCCGCTGCCTGTACTTGCTGGTTTTCAGGGTGGTCTTGAGTCACTTCTTCTTGCACTACCAGTTGGGGAAATGTCAAAACTGGCACCACTATGGTTTGATTCGCTCTAGTCCAATTTGCAGGGAATTCTCCGAGTACAGTGCTGACCTTTTCTTCTTCTTCCTCTATGGGCTGAAGGTTGTTTTGCTCTTCCATTCTGTCCTTTAGTTGGTCAGGGCACAGTTTCAGATGATCCCTCGACACTGCTGATGAGGTTTCTCCTCCATCCTTAATGATAAGGCACCCTTTGGTGTTGTCAAAGTTTGATGATAGGACGGTGTAGGGTTCAGCTTCCCATTGGTCATCCAATTTATGCATCCTTCTTTTCCTCTTTAGGACTTGTTCTCCTGGTGACAAGGGAACTGCAGGTGCATGTTGATTGTAGTTCTTTTCCTGTTTTTGTCTCGCCTGAGCTAGATTCTTTTCTACACATTCTTGTACTCTACGGTACTGCTCCTGCCGTTCTGTACCTAAGTCAGCATCTGGTGATGTTACCTCAGGTGTAAGGACTCCCATATCCAAATCAATATGCAGCTTGCCTGGCCTCACTCTCATTAGGTAGGCTGGAGTGCAGTTGGTGGAATTCACAGGAATGTGATTGTAGAGGTCTACCAGATCTGGCAACTTCTCTGGCCACAGATTCCTCTCTTCCAAAGGCAAGGTCTTCAGTAGATCGATCACCACCTGATTCATCTTTTCACACATGCCATTGGTCTGTGGATGGTACGGTGTTGTCCTGATCTTCTTGCAACCATACAAGTTACAGAATTCCTGGAACACTTCTGCCTCAAAGGCTGGACCTTGATCTGTAAGCACCCGCTCGGGATATCCGTGTGGTTGACAAAAGTGCTGTTGGAATGCTCTGGCTGCTGTCCTGGCTGTTTGATCCTTGACAGGCACGACTACCAGGAATCTCGAGTAGTGGTCAACGATGGTAAGAGCATAAACATAGCTTGAACGGCTTGGAACCAGCTTCACATGGTCCAGGGCGACCAACTCAAGTGGCTGTTTGGTTATTATTGGCTGCAAAGGGGCTCACTGGCTGTTACGGTCCTTCCAGCGCAGGTTACATTGTCCACACTCCTGGCACCAATTTTCAATGGCCTTCCTCATACCAGCCCAATAGAATCTCTCCCGGAGCAAGGCCTCCAACTTCTTCCATCCAAAGTGTCCAGCTCCATTGTGGTATGCTTCAAAGACCATTGATGCCTCCCTCTTTGGGACTACCACTTGCCAGACCAACTCATGAGTGCGGGCATTGATACTCCTCCGACACAGCTTTCCCTCATAGATGAACAGCCGGATTCTTTCCTTACACAACTGCTGGGTTTCTTCAGGAGCATCTGGACTTGGGCATGAGTCAGCTTGTGACAGTAGCTCTTTACCCGGTAGACTGCAGGGTCGCTATCCTGCGTTTCTGCCCAGTCATGATGAAGCAATGGATTTACGGTGGCCTCTTTCACGATAGGCCATCTGTTTCTCCCTCCTTGGGCACGTTGGGCCGCAATTGGCCGGTGGAAGGCAGGTAATTCTATTTCTTCGAGTGCCTCAGGGTCTTCTCCTGCATCTGGCAGATTGGGCATTCTGGACAGCGCATCAGCATTAGCATTCTTGTGCCCTGCTCCAGGGGCGTAACTAGAACTGATTGGGCCCCATAGCAAACTATTAAATGGGGCCCTCTCAAAGACACACCCCTCCAGGAACTACATTTCCCAGAGGTCCATGCGGCAGGCAGCTCTGCAGAGAGCTAATAGACAGCGAGGGCTCAGGGAAGGGGCGGGACTAAACTAGTCTAAAGCAATACACTCTGTGACTGGCTGCAGGCAGGGAGGCGGGCCCAGTATGTGCTTCGCTCTGCACAGCAGGCACAGAAATGCAACGTAGGCTGCGAAATCATAGTGTACATTTTTTTCTGCCGGGGCCCCAGATCCCCTACACCAGTGGTCCCCAACCTTTTTTGCACCAGGGACCGGCTTCAAGAAAGACCATTCTTCCATGGCCCGGCAGGGCGGGGATGGAGGTGTGACAGGGGCGGGGCTTTGTTCATAAGGGGGCAGGGCTATGGACGCGGTTGTATTTTAGCAGTGCATACTTATCATTTAATTATAACATTTATAATGTGACTCAACTCACCATAGGTTTTGAATGAGTGGGAGCACCTGGCTTGTTTGTTTCTCTGGTTCAGTGGGAGCACTGGGCTACTTCTACTGATGACCATCACTGCTTATGATGATTGGAACCTACAAGGAAATGGAGCATTGAGCACTTAAGAAAAATTGTCTGGAGTACTGTACATGCTGATTATTTTCTAATCATCAGAAAATGTATGTGTGATTCCCCCTGTCCTGTCCAGCTCTGTGTGGCTTCCCCTGTTGTATGCATGGCTCCCCTGTCACATCCTTGTATGCATGGTTATGCTCCCAATCTCCCATCCTGTATACATGGCTCTGCTCCCACTCTCCCATCCTGTATACATGGCTCTGCTCCCACTCTCCCATCCTGTATGCATGGCTCTGCTCCCACTCTCCCATCCTGTATACATGGCTCTGCTCCTACTCTCCCATCCTGTATACATGGCTCCGCTCCCACCCTCCCATCGTGTATACATGACTGTGCTCCCACCCTCCCATCCCGTATACATGGCTCTGCTCCCACCCTCCCATCCTGTATACATGGCTCCCCTGTCCCATCCTGTATGCATGGCTCCGCTCCCACCCTCCCTCCCTTGTATATATGGCTCTGCTTCCACTCTCCCTCCCTTGTTATATATGGCTCTGCTCCCACTCTCCCTCCCTGGTATATATGGCTCTGCTTCCACTCTCCCTCCCTTGTATATATGGCTCCGTTCCCACTCTCCCTCCCTTGTATATATGGCTCTGCTTCCACTCTCCCTCCCTTGTATATATGGCTCTGCTCCCACTCTCCCTCCCTTGTATATATGGCTCTGCCTCCACTCTCCCGGCCTCCCTTGTATATATGGCTCCGCTTCCACTCTCCCTCCCTTGTATATAAGGCTCCGCTCGGCTCCCCCATCCTTCCCCATCATACTTACCCTCACGTCGCTGAACTTCCCTCCTGTCGCTGAACTCCCCTCCCTGCATCTCGCGGCACTTTAGCTTCTTCCTGTGCGGAGCGGTCACGTGCTACCGCTCATTAAGGTGCATGAATATGGACCCCACACCTATGGGAGAGGAGTGGCGTCCATATTCATGACCTTAAATGAGCAGTACACTTGACAGCTCAGCGCTGGATGAAGCCACCACGCCGACAGGGACCGCTATGCAGGGTGAGTATCAGCTGCTACACAGCCGCTGGCTCCCCTTGTGTCCGCGGACCGGCAAGAGCACTGCAATGGCCCGGTGCTGGGCCGCGGACCGGTGGTTGGGGTAATTAAATTGCACTACCAGGTAGCGCTGATCGGAGCTGGGGACCCGGGCCCCTATATGGGCCGGGCGTCAAAGCAACTGCTTCGGCTGCTACCCCGGTAGTTACGCCCCTGCCCCACTCGGTACTTGATGGTGAATTCATAGTTAGACAGCCAGGCCATCCATCGTTGCTCCAGTGCACCTAGTTTTGCAGATTCCAAGTGAGTCAGCGGGTTGTCCGTGAAGATGGTAAACTTGGCTGGAGCTAGGTAATGCTTGAATCGTTCAGTCACAGCCCAGACTATGGTGAGGAACTCCAGCTTGAAGGAACTGTAGTTGTCAGGGTTCCTTTCAGTGGGACGAAGCTTCCTGCTGGCGTAGGAGATCACTCTTTCTTTGCTATTCTGTACCTGTGACAGTACTGCTCCCAGTCTCACGTTGCTGCCATCAGTATACAAAACAAATGGTTGGTCATAATCTGGGTAGGCCAGAACTTCATCTCCTGTGAGAGCCATCTTCAGTCGAGTGAAGGACCTCTCCAGTTCCGCATTCCATTCAAATGTAGGACTCTTCTTCCTGGCTTTCTTGGGCTGGCCCACCAGAAGAATTTGCATAGGTGTGGCTATCTCAGTGAAGCCTTTGATGAACCTTTGGTAGTAGTCTACCAACCCGAGGAATTGACGTACTTCATGGAGGTTGATGGGCTTCTGCCAGTCCCGGATGACAGTGACTTAGTCAGGATCCGGTGCCACACCTTCTGCACTCACTACATGACCGATGTACTGCTCCTTGGGCTTCAGGAGATGGCATTTGGATGGCTTCACTTTCAGGCCAAAGTTGGACAGAGCTTCAAACAACTCAGCCCGGTGCTCCAGATGGTCTTCATAAGTCTTGGAGAAAACAATGACATCATCAAGGTACACCAGGGCTGTCTCGAAGTTCTTGTGTCCAAGACAGCACTTCATTAGCCGTTGAAATGTCCCTGGGGCGGTGCAGCGCCTGAACGGCATGTAGTTGAACTTGCAGAGACCCATTGGTGTGGTAAACACTGTTTTCTCCTTGTCTACCTCTGCCATGGGAACCTGCCAACACCCACTAGTGAGATCTAAGGTGGAAGAATAGTTAGCTGTTTTAAGTGCGGCTAATGACTCCTCAATTCTGGGTAAAGGGTAGGTATCCTTATGTGTAATGCTGTTAATTTTTCTGTAATCAACACACATTCTCATGGTACCATCTTCCTTTTTCACAAAGACTATTGGGGCTGCCCAGGGGCTACAACTGTCTCTGATCACCCCAGCTTCCTTCATTTACCGCAACATACTTTTGGCACATTGATATTGTGTTGGGGGTATAGGCGATACCTTTCTTTAATGGGTGGATGATCTCCAGAGGGGATATGGTGTTGAACCCCTTTTGCCTTCCAAAAGTCTAGAGGGTATTCACTGGATACCCACTCGTACTCCTGAGTCACTCGGTAAACCCCACGCTTTTGGTATGAAGGGGTGGAGTCAGTTCCCACCTGCAGCTGCTGACACCACTCTTCCAGCTGCTTAAGGCTAGTTTCACACTTGCTTTTTTTTGCAGCGCGTTTTTCCCGCAAAAAAACGCATTGAAAAAACGCATACAAAAGCATACAACTGCTGCGTTTTTTTCAAGCATTTTTATGAGCATGCATGAAAAAAACGCAGCGTTTTTATGCGTTTGTATGCGTTTTTAGTGTGTTTTTACCGCGTTTGCGTTTTTTTCCAACATTAGGTGGCCCCTCACACTAACCCAAACCATGACTTTACTAACCCTAACCCTGACCCTAACCCTTAACCCTAACCCTGACCCTAAACCTTAACCAAACCATACTTAACCCTAACCCAAACCCTAAACCCTAACTAACCCTAACCCTAACCCTAACCCTGACCCTAACCCTAACCCTAACCCTAACCCTGACCCTAACCCTTAACCAAACCATACTTAACCCTAACACAAACCCTAAACCCTAACTAACCCTAACCCTAACCCTGACCCTAACCCTAACCCTAACCCTAACCCTAACCCTGACCCTAACCCTAACCCTGACCCTAACCCTTAACCAAACCATACTTAACCCTAACCCTGACCCTAACCCTTAACCAAACCATACTTAACCCTAACCCAAACCCTAACTAACCCTAACCCTGACCTTGACCCTAACCCTAACCCTGACCCTAACCCTAACCCTAACCCTGACCCTAACCCTAACCCTGACCCTAACCCTTAACCAAACCATACTTAACCCTAACCCAAACCCTAACTAACCCTAACCCTGACCTTAACCCTAACCCTAACCCTAACCCTGACCCTAACCCTAACCCTAACCCTAACCCTAACCCTGACCCTAACCCTTAACCAAACCATACTTAACTCTAACCCTGACCCTAACCCTTAACCAAACCATACTTAACCCTAACCCTGACCCTAACCCTAACCCTAACCCTGACCCTGACCCTAACCCTAACCCTAAACCCCCTTAACTAACCCTAACTCTAACCCAAACCCCTAAATTCCATGGTTAACAAAAAAAAACGCATGTGCAAAAAAACACATACATGAGCATGCCAGTGCGCACGTATGCGCATCCGTAGGCTATAATGGCCATTTTTAGCGCAAAACGTGCGCATACGTGCGCATGCGCTTTTTTGCAGGGCCAAAAAATGCAACATGCTGCGTCTGGAAAATACAAACGCACACCCCAAAAAAACGCAGCGCATGAAAATCGCATACGTGCGCTTACCAGCGCGCAGGTATGCGCACCCATGTTAAATATAGGGGAAAAAACGCATGCGCAGGTATGCATTTTTTTCCAGCGCAAAAAAACGCAAATGTGAAACCAGCCTTACAGAGCCATTGTCCTCCACCTGGTCGGATGAGACCAAGGGCTCTGCGGCCTGTATGGCGTTGTTGCTGACAGTAAACAGCTTAGCAACTGTGGCATACCGACGTATTGTGGCCTCCTCCTCCCCACAATTCAAGAGGCGTACAGGTACTCTCCCTTTGCGGACATCAACTACCCCTCTGGCTGTCAGGACAGTGGGCCGGCTATCAGAGTACACTGGCTCTACCAATGCTTGGTAATCTTTTCCTCTGAGGCCAAAGGCTGCCCGACACCAAATTAACATTTCACATCTGGGGGGTATCGCAATGGGGAAAGAATCACTCACTCTGACGCTGCCAATTTCTCTGCCAGACAGTTCTACCTGCTGTCTTTGCATCAGGGCCTTGATTTCCTTCTGCAGGACTCGTTGTTCACTGGAACGAGCAGTCTCGGCTACCTGTTGCAACAAAACAATAACCTCGGCAAGACAATTTTCAATCACATTAGTACTTAAGGTCATCATTGGGTTACATTCTCATCGATCAATGTCTACAAATATCAGACCTTGAGATTTTAACTCTACTCGCCCCACTTTAATAGTAATCTCTTTACATCCTACTTGTGGCAAAGTCTGACCATTGCTAGCAACTACTGTCAGTTCATCACTTGGGCCACGAGTAAGTTCAGAGTCAGCCCAATACCACTTGTAAAGGATATATGGCATAGTTGTCACCCGAGAGCCAGTGTCCAGCAAAGCGTTCATGGGGATGCCATCAATCACCACTGGGAGGACCGGTCACCCTCCAACATACTTGGCTCGCCAGTTCTTTGGGCCTTGTGGTCCTACTCCTGGGGGTTGGCCCTCTGCCCCAGGGGTTGCTCGTTTAAATAACAGAATCTTGCGATGTGGCCTGCCTTGTGGCAGTGACGACAGATGGGACGTCCGTCCTGGTCATAGCGATCGTTGTCTCTCCCTCAGCGTGGCGGGATCCTCTTCTTCCATAGCCACGGGACATCCTCTGGACTGGAGGCCAGCTGGATCTTCTCCTTTGAGGACGCCTGCATGGACTGCACTGTTTTAGCAAGTGCAGCCATACTTTTGGTCAGCTCTTGGACCTGAAGGCGCAGTTCTGTAGGCGGATCATTATCCAGAATCTGTGCATCAGCCCCCACAGGGCTGGGAGGGAAAGATGCTGCTTCTTGGTGGTATGTGATCGCTGGGTGCCTAGGGGGCACTGGACAGCTGACATTTGGTTCATGCAGCACCCGAATAGCCCTGTCTTTGAAGTCAGCAAAGTCTAGGTCAGGGTTTTGTAGGGCTATGATGCGCAGCTGTGCTCTGTGGGTACTGGATAGGAGTCCCTCAATAAATTGCTCC
Organism: Dendrobates tinctorius; assembly: GCF_039654945.1. Classification (NCBI taxonomy): domain Eukaryota; kingdom Metazoa; phylum Chordata; class Amphibia; order Anura; family Dendrobatidae; genus Dendrobates; species Dendrobates tinctorius. The sequence goes on from NW_027361724.1 coordinate 1,517,181, forward strand.
TTTAACAGTCTGTCTCCATCTTTCACACTGTCGGGGTCAATCTGCTTTATGGCTCGCAGCGCCTCCTGCAGGTTAAGAGCATAGTACCGTATACTGCCCTGCACTCTCTGCTTACACCCAAAGAATCTCATTTTAATTTCAGCTGCAGTGCGGGTGTCAAAGATGCTTCTTAGCTTAGCCAGAATCTTTTTAACAGTCTCTTTATCAGTGTCCTGCCAGGCTTTTACTTCTCTTTGCGCTGCACCAGTTAGCTGCCCAATAAGGATGTTCACTTTTTGGTTTTCAGACAGAGGATACACCTCAAACAAACTGCACAGTCTCTCTTTGAATTCACTCAGGGTATGTGACTCCCCTGAGTACTGCGGTAGCCAGGCTGCTCCCGGTAAACAGGGCCTGGACAGCGGCATTATGGGGACTGCTGCAGTGGGCGCTTGTTCCTGCTGCGCTCTGGAGGCAGCGCTGGCTGCTGGATTTTGCGGTGCCATTGGAGCTGCAGCTGCGCTGGCCCCTGCATCTTGCGGCACTGTGGGGGTGCGGTGGCATCCACCGCTGCATCTGCTCTTGCCTCAGACATTCTCCTCCCCCCTAGTTAACGTTGGCCAGGCCGTGGGTTGCGCTGGCTTTCCGGTTGCCACTTTGCAGGCTGGATGATCGGGGGGACGCCGGGACGGCAGGCCTCGTCTTCTCACCTCCCGCGCGCTGGCCTCTTCCCACGCAGCACTTCACTATTTCGCGCTTTTCGGCTGGCTCCGCCCATGACGGCCCGCCCCTTTGGCTTCCCGCGCTCGCCAAGCGGCGGGGTAATGGCGGGAATTGCGCAGATAGTCTATGGCACACAACACAGTCTCTGGCACACAGGACCCGGGGACACCGGGCTCCATAAATCCTGTTCATGACGCCAAAATGGGTCGCCCCCCAGGGCAGTGGGGTACTCGGTACCGGGCCGGGGTCTCAGAGGTATGTGTCACAGTAGCGGTGACCCGGTCCGTGGCCCTGGGCGTCCATGTAAAAGGGGTGAAACATGGCTGATTAAAGTTTATAAGTGGATGATACGTGACGCCACCTATGGTGATCGGCAATGAAGGGGTTAAGCCGACGCTGCAGGCAGTTCCTCTGGGACAGATGGTATAAGGTAGCAAGATGTAATAGCTCCCCACAGGTGGAGCTGTGGTCCCAGGACAGTGGTAATAGGTGTTGAGGAAGAGGGTGTAGTGTCTGGCACAGAGTTGTAGCAGTGCTGGAGGGTTTGCAGGAAGAATGCAATGACACAACAGGGTGTAGTTTCCGTTACCTTTACTGTGCTTTGTAAGTGCAGTCCAGAGTCCAGATTACAGATGGAACAGAGGCTGGCCAGCTTGGAAGCAACTTAGGAATCTCTCTATGCAGATGGGTTGTGTAGTCTCCTTTCTGGCGCTTTCTGAGGTACTTGCAGAGCTGTGTTACACTGAAGTTCCACTTGCTTGTTCTCTTTTAGAACTCCCTCGTATGGCAGACAGCTGTAGCCTCCTTCTTCTGGCTCACACGTTGCTGTTGTGCCTCCGAGTCTTATGTGGGAACAGAGCATTTACAGCTTCCTATTCCTACGGTTTCTGCTGCAGGAACATCAGTATCCGTACAACCTTGGAGACCAGACTCCAGACCATGCGCTACAGCTAGAAGTGAGCCTGAACTCTGCTCAATCCTCCCGCTCGTTTCCTCACGTCCACACACGTTTCCCTCCTCACACGAACTGACTAATTTCCCCTTCCTGGCCCCCAGAGAGCAGCTCCTCCCCCAGTTTTGGTTCGGAGCTCCCCCTGCTGGCCTGGAGTGGAAACTGTGCTGTGTGTTGATTTACCTGATAGAGAGACCCTTCATTGCTTCCAAGCATGACATCACACTCCCCCTAGGAGGAAGGTAGTTCCACTGTGGCGACCATACTCCTGGGGGGTGCCACATAATTTTATGTCCTCCTCCTTCACTCTACGGAGCGCAATACCCCAAGTCATGCTCTCTAAACCAGTTACCATTCGAGTGGTGAATGGCTCTGTGCTGCCCTATAAAATCACCCATCAGACCATTCCTCTGAGCCTCGAGTTTCCTTCCTCCTAGTCATCAGGAGTTAATATCTCTGTTAGTGATTCTCGAGGGTATTGATGAGGTGCTGGGTATGCCCTGGTTGCGTCACCATTCACCCTACATTGACTGGTATACTGGGAGAATACTGGGGTGGAGTAGAGCATGCCAGGGACAGTGTCACAAGATCCACTTGCAGGTTGGGTCGTCTGAAATACCAGCAGATTTGGTCTCGCTACCCAAACAGTATTGGCAATACACGAATGTGTTTTCCAAGAAGGCAGCAGAGACCCTGCCGTCTCATCGCCCCTATGGACTGTCCTATACACCTCTTGCCTGGTACAGAACCTCCCCGGGGACGTGTCTACCCTATTTTACTCCCAGAGACGGAGCCTATGTCTCAGTATATCAAAGATAAATTGGCAAGGGGGTTTATTAGGAAGTCAGTCTCTCCAGCCGGGGCTGGGTTCTTCTTCATCCAGAAGAGGAGTGGGGAGCTACGTCTGTGTATAGACTACTGTGGTCTCAATGCCATTACTGTAAAAAATAAATATCCTATACCCCTCATCTCAGAGTTCTTTCATAGGCTTCGAGGAGCAGGGATATTTACTAAGCTGGATCTGCGGGGTGCATATAATCTGATATGCATCCGCAAAGGGGTCGAGTGGAAGACCGCATTTAATACAAAGGACGGTCACCATGAATATCTGGTGATGCCATTCGGCCTTTGTAACACCCTGGCCATCTTCCAAAACTTTGTTAATGACATCTTTTGGGAAATGTTGTCCACCTCGGTTGTTGTTCATCTGGACGATATCCTCATCTATTTGCCAGACATAGATACCCACCGAAAAGATTTCTACAAAGTTTTCGACCTCTTGCGTGCCAACTCCCTTTATGCTAAGTTAGAGAAGTGTGTTTGAGAAGGAGTCCTTGCCTTTCCTTGGCTACAGTTGTGGCCAAAAGTATTGACACCCCTGCAATTCTGTCAGATAATACTCAGTTTCTTCCTGAAAATGATTGCAAACACAAATTCTTTGGTATTATTATCTTCATTTAATTTGTCTTAAATGAAAAACACAAAAAGAATGTCCTTAAGCCAAATTGGATATAATTCCACACCAAACATAAAAAAGAGGGTGGACAAAAGTATTGGCACTGTTCGAAAAATCATGTGATGCTTCTCTAATTTGTGTAATTAACAGCACCTGTAACTTACCTGTGGCACCTAGCAGGTGTTGGCAATAACTAAATCACACTTGCAGCCAGTTGACATGGATTATAGTTGACTCAACTTCTGTCCTGTGTCCTTGTGTGTACCACATTGAGCATGGAGAAAAGAAAGAAGACCAAACAACTGCCTGAGGACTTGAGAAACCAAATTGTGAGGAAGCATGAGCAATCTCAAGGCTGCAAGTCCATCTCCAAAGACCTGAATGTTCCTATGTCTACCGTGCGCAGTGTCATCAAGAAGCTTGAAGCCCATGGCACTGTTGCTAACCTCCCTAGATGTGGATGGAAAAGAAAAATTGACAAGAGATTTCAACTCAAGATTGTGCGGATGTTGGATAAAGAACCTCGACTAACATCCAAACAAGTTCAAGCTGCCCTGCAGTCCGAGGGTACAACAGTATCAACCCGTACTATCCATCAGCGTCTGAATGAAAAGGGACTATATGGCAGGAGACCCAGGAAGACCCCACTTCTTACCCCGAAACATAAAAAAGCCAGACTGGAGTTTGCCAAAACTTACCTGAAAAAGCCTAAAACGTTTTGGAAGAATGTTCTCTGGTCAGATGAGACAAAAGTAGAGCTTTTTGAGCAAAGGCATCAACATAGAGTTTACAGGAGAAAAAAAGAGGCATTCAAAGAAAAGAACACGGTCCCTACAGTCAAACATGGCGGAGGTTCCCTGATGTTTTGGGGTTGCTTTGCTGCCTCTGGTACTGGACTGCTTGACCGTGTGCATGGCATTATGAAGTCAGAAGACTACCAACAAATTTTGCAGCATAATGTAGGGCCCAGTGTGAGAAAGCTGGGTCTCCCTCAGAGGTCATGGGTCTTCCAGCAGGACAATGACCCAAAACACACTTCAAAAAGCACTAGAAAATGGTTTGAGAGAAAGCACTGGAGACTTCTAAGGTGGCCAGCAAAGAGTCCAGACCTGAATCCCATAGAACACCTGTGGAGAGATCTAAAAATGGCAGTTTGGAGAAGGCACCCTTCAAATATCAGGGACCTGGAGCAGTTTGCCAAAGAAGAATGGTCTAAAATTCCAGCAAAGCATTGTAAGAAACTCATTGATGGTTACCGGAAGCGGTTGGTCACAGTTATTTTGGCTAAAGGTTGTGCAACCAAGTATTAGGCTGAGGGTGCCAATACTTTTGTCTGGCCCATTTTTGGAGTTTTGTGTGAAATGATCAATGTTTTGCTTCATTCTCTTTTGTGTTTTTTCATTTAAGACAAATTAAATGAAGATAATAATACCAAAGAATTTGTGTTTGCAATCATTTTCAGGAAGAAACTGAGTATTATCTGACAGAATTGCAGGGGTGTCAATACTTTTGGCCACAACTATATATCATCTCAGCCAAGGGCTTGGCTATGGATCTAGCCAAACTGGAGTCTGTGATGAGCTGGCAAGAACCTCATTCCAGGTGCAGGAGCAGTCCTCTACCAAAAGGATGCTCAAGGTCGGAAACATCCGTGTTTCTTTTACTCTAAGACCTTCACAACGGTGGAGAGGAACTACTCCATCAGGGATAGGGAGTTACTGGCCATGAAGCTGGCTTTTTCTGAGTGTAGACAACTCCTGGAAGGGGCTCGGCACCCTTTCCAGGTGTTCACTGACCACAAAAACCTACTATATTTACAAACGGCGCAGCGCCTGAATTCTCGCCAGGCCAGATGGTCTTCATTCTTCTCCCAATTTAATTTCACCCTTCATTTCCTCTCCGGGGTGAAGAATCTACACGCCAACGCTCTCTCTTGTTCCATTGTCTCATCTGAGGAGGGAGACGAGCCTCTTCTTAATGTGCCATTGGAGAGTTTGAGAACTGTCGCTCCAGTTTCCCTTGAGTCTGTGCCCTCGGGCAAGACTCTAGTGCCACCTAACTGGTGGCCGGAAATTCTCTACTGGGCCCACTCGTCCAGAGTGGGTGGACATTTCGGGGTCAAAAGTACATCTGAGCTCCTGGCGAGGTCATATTGGTGGCCGGTAATGGTGCGTGACGTAAGGGACTATGTTCAGGCATGTGCCTCCTGTGCCAGAAATTGGCCTTCTCGGCAGAGGCCTGCGGGCCTGTTGTATCCACTGCTGGTTGCAGATAGACCCTGGGAGATGGTCGGCATGGACTTCATTGTGGGTTTGCCTAAGTCCCGCAATAATACGGTCATCTCGGTTGTCACCAACCATTTCTCCAAGATGGTACATTTGGTTCCCCTCCCGCGTGTACCATCGGCACTGGCCTTGGCTGTGCTTTTCATTAAGCATGTCTTCCACTTACATGGCATGCCAGACAAGATAGTTAGTGACTGGGGTCCTCAGTTTGCTTCTCGGTTCTGGAGAGAGCTTTGTCGGCTGCTCAGCATTGAGTTCAATCTCTCTTCGACATACCATCCCAAGATGAACGGATTGGTGAAGAGGGCCAATCAGACTCTGGTCACGTACTTGCGGCATTTTGTCTCGTCCAGGCAGGATGACTGGGCATCCTTATTACCTTGGGCAGCGTTCGACCTTAATAATGCCCTTGCTGACTCTACTGGGCAGACACGTTTCCTCCTTAATTGTGGTCAACATCCGCGCATTTCTGCGCCCATTCCCGTTTCATCTACCGACTCCAGAGTGGCGGACTGGGCTGTTGATGCGCGTGACATTTGGGATCGCACTCAGGAGGTCATTCAGGTGTCTAAGGAGAGAATGAGTGTCTCCGTTGACGCACATTGTCTCCCCGCTCCTGTCTTCGCCCCTGGTGATTTAGTGTGGCTCACGGCCCGTAATATCAGACTGCGTGTTGAGTCCACTAAATTTGCTCCTCGCTACTTAGGTCCTTTCAAGGTCCTTGAGCAGGTGAATCCTGTGGTCTATCGCCTGTCCCTTCTATCGCACCTTGGTATCATGGACAACTTTCACATCTCCCTCCTGAAACCCGTTTTATATGTCTCGGTTTTCTGAGTCATCTGCCGAGACGTCGGGTACGTCTTCGGACGATTTTGAGGTGAACATGATTGTCGGTTTCAAGGTGGTACGAGGCAAAAAATTTTATCTGGTTGATTGGAAAGGTCATGGTCCGGAAGATAGGACCTGGGAGCAGCTTGAGTACATTCGTGCGCCTCAGCTTTTTGCGGCATTTGAGCGTAGTGAGGCTCGCTGGGGGGCCCTAGGAGGGGGAGTAATGTTAGGCACCGGGATTCTCCCTCTGCACAGAAGGAATCCCAAGCCATGTCTTCTCCTGCGGTCTCCCATTCAGACTCTGTCACAGTGAATCCTGCTCAGCAGAGACGTCAGTCTCAGCGTATTGCTCAGACCCGTGCTGTGCAATTGATTGCTGCTGCCTCTCCAGGTTCAGCTATAGCAATCAACAGCAAACAGCAGCAAGCAGCCGTTCCTGAGACTAAGTCCGGGTTTCACCCTACTGAGCATGCTCGTGAGGTAGCAACCTCTCATTGGTGGTCGGCGGTCAGCTGCTCAGGTCCTCAAGCAAGCCCGGATTGGTCCACTAGCAAGGTCCTGGCAGATTAGTGTCTATAAAAGAATCTCACAGCCGCACGGCCGTGCGTTAGTGTAGACCATGTGGTGTGTGTGTTGTATGAATGTATGATTGTCTCTGGTGACTGACTCATTATGAAACCCCTACCCTTGATATGCATGAGTTGCTCAGTCCTGCCAGTTAGTACCTAGGCTGATAATGCAGGTAGGAGGCAGAGTCAGTGCCTAGCGTCAAGACCGGAAACTTAAAGAAATATGTCTCCAAAACAGGAAATGCACAACAAAATAAATGAGGAACAAATGGGAGGAAACTGGAGTCAATGTCTGTGACCGAACTGTAAGAAATCGCCTAAAGGAAATGGGATTTACATACAGAAAAGATAAACAAAAGCCATCATTAACACCTAAACAGAAAAAAAAAGGTTACAATGGGCTAAGGAAAAGCAATCGTGGACTGTGGATGACTGGATGAAAGTGATATTCAGTGATGAATCGTGATTCTGCATTGGGCAAGTTGATGATGCTGGAACTTTTGTTTGGTGCCGTTCCAAAGAAATTTATAAAGATGAGTGCCTGAAGGAAACATGCAAATGTCCACAGTCATTGATGATATGGGGATGCATGTCAGGTAAAGGCACTGGGGCGATGGCTGTCATTAAATCTTCATTAAATGCACAAGTTTATGTTGATATTTTGGTCACTTTTCTTATCCCATCAATTGAAAGGATGTTTGGGGATGATGAAATCATTTTTCAAGATGATAATGCATCCTGTCATAGAGCAAAAACTGTGCAAACATTCCTTGAAAAAAGACACATAAGGTCAATGTCATGGCCTGCAAATAGTCCGGATCTCAATCCAATCGAAAATCTTTGGTGGAAGTTGAAGAAAATGGTCCATGACAAGGCTCCAACCTGCAAAGCTGATCTGGCAACAGCATTCAGACAGAGTTGGAGCCAGATTGATGAAGAGTCCTGTGTGACACTCATTAAGTCCATGCCTCGGAGACTGCAAGCTGTTATGAAAGCCAGAGGTGGTGCAACAAAATTCTAGTGGTGTGTTGGAGTGTTTATATGTTTGTTAGTTTTTCATGATTCCATAATTTTTTCCCACAGAATTGAGTGAATCCATAATTTTTCCCCTCTGCTTGGTCTAAAAAAGTAACCATTACTGACTACCACATTTTTTGTTCTTGATTTCTTTTAGTGTTTCTTAAAGCCAGAAAGTTGCCATTTGAAATTACCTTAGTTTTTTGCCATGTCTGTGATCTGCTTTTTTACTACAAAATTAAACAACTGAATCAACATCCTCCAAGGACGCTGATTACATAATTTTTGCCAGGGGTTGCGTATATATATATATATATATATATATATAGGAAGGTAGCGCTTGTTATTCATGTTGGGGACACTCGCTTGGCAGACGATTAATCAGGTCCGGCACGGGTTTTTCAACATAAGCAGTCAATGCGGTTTATTAATCAGCATAAACCATATACTGCAACAGACTTATATCCAGCAACAGAAAGTTCATGATAGAGCTCCGCTCTCTCAGACCTGTAGTCACACAGGTTGTGCAATGTCCAGCAATCAGGCTCTATAGCCTCACAGTTGCCTCTTAGCTGCTTCTCATTCAGGACGTCCGTTCCCTCCTGGGGACTGTCCCACACACACAGGCCAATATACAGAGGTCTCCCCGGGTCTGCGGCCTCTGCACGTGCTCTTCATGAAGCAGCACCTCTTCCGGCACGTCGGCCTTCCGGGACCTTCCACACGGACCAATCAGATCCAGGCACTCTCTCTCATGTGACCTACCCTGGTCACCTTATATGGTCCATAGTCACGCCCACCGGATCACATGGCTATAACCTCATTGCAGGTCCTATTTCAGACACCCAGCCATGCACACATATATACAGGCTTACTATGGGCGTTTAGACACACGCCCCTGGGTGGGTTTGTAGGTGACTGGTCACACCAGCCACCTGGAAGCTCTCCCTGATACACTGTAACAAACACCTCAGCAGTACCTCTGCTGATCAGCACACGTTCAAGCTTCCATCCCAGGGCCACCCACCGTGGGATACATAATGGTCATTTACCATCCTATCTCCATTACCACAATGGATATGCCTGTGTGCATGACCCATACTGCGCCCCCTAGCTGTCACAGCGGTCACTGCACCACTATATATACATACACATACACACATACGTCAGTGACAAATACAATTAGTATAGTGTTGCTGTCTACAAATTATTGGGGGACCCCACGCCATTTTGTTCCTTGAAATAATCATTTATTAAATACATGTCCATAATTTTGAAACATCACTATACTAACTGTATTTGTCACTAACATGTATAAATTTATATATACATATATATATATATATATATATATCATGAGTTTGAGTTATGAGTTAAGTTACTGGGCTACTGAAACAAACCATTCATGGACAAGGCAAGAGAACCTGGATCTGATTAAATGCTACTATAACAGCAGACCAAATGAGAAAGGATATATGAAGCCTATGAGGATACTCTGGATGGATATAGGATCTGCATGTCCACTGACTGAGAAACAACTAGTCACCCAATGTTTCAATATCATAAAGAGAAAGCTATTATCTCAACTTGAAATGGATCAACTGCACACATGCAGATCCACCCCACATGAAAACCTGGAAGAACAACATGTGCAACCCCCTGAAGATCCTGATCCAATCCTGTAACTAGAGAGCACTGCAGCTGGTCTGAAACAGAACATCATAAATAAACTAAATACCAGAGGCATAAAGAATAGGAGGACAGCGGAGCATATAAAATAGCAAGAATTTTATTAGTATCATAATAATGACATCATATCAAAAAGTAGTACAAAATAAGTACAAAAATTACATAATAATCGATACACTGAGGAAAAGGGGAAAATGAGGGTAGGTATCTCACAGCTCAGTGTCAGCAAAAAAAAAAATATACATATAAAGGCACATATAAACCCCCAATAAAATGAGTAGTATGTAAATGTCCCTAAAGAAAAATAGGACATGTATGCAGTATCACAGAATGGAGGTAAAATGGCCTCGATGCTGAAGCCAACACTGTGCTCAGAATAAGAACCACAGAAAAAAGACCCCAAAGCATCGGTGTGCCATACCCATAAGATAATTGCAACAGGTCCCGGCAGTTGGCTGCCCAACACGGTTAAATGTGACCCATAAGGGAATGATTATGGTGCAGGACGGCACTTACCTATAAGGATCAGGTATGGGACACCAGGATAGATCGGTAGGAGACCCCCAGACCAGAGGCGTATCTGGGGGGGCAGCAGGGGCATGTGCCTCGGGCGCAGCCAGCAGGGGGGTACAGTCTGGCCGCCTAATGCGGTGGTTCGCGATGTCTCCCTTGGTGGCTGCATTCTGCCGCCCCCCCAGACTGGGAGTCGGCTGCCCTCTATGTCGGCTGTCAAGCTGACAGCCGGCGCAGAGAAGCTGCCGTGCACCGGCTCCCAGGGATGAATTGTACTGTTGTCTGTACAAACGCCAGTACAATTGAAGCTCTGATTGATGGGTCAGAGCGACGCCAGCAGCATCATCAGGTCATGTGATCACGCTGCTGACGTCACTCGGCGGCGGTGCCCAGAAGTGGGAACACTGATGGTAAGTGTGCTCCACTGTGGAGCTGAAGAAACCAACAAAGATTAAGGAAGGGAGGGGGGACATATTGTGTGGGGAGATTTGGGATGCGGATGGGGGAGCATAATGTGTGGGGGAATTTAGAGTGGGGGTGGGGGATACTTTATGTGTGGGGGGATTTGGAGTGGGGATGGGGGGTTATTTAATGTGTGGGGGGATTTGGAGTGGGGATGTGGGGTGTTTTAATGTGTGGGGGGATTTGGAGTGGGGATGGGGGATACTTTATGTGGGGGATTTGGAGTGGGGATGGGGGTACTTAATGTGTGGGGGATTTGGCGTGGGGATGAGGGGTACATAATGTGTGTGGGGGATTTGGCATGGGGATGGGGGATTTAATGTGTGTGGGGGATTTGGCATGGGGATGGGGGGATTTAATGTGTGTGGGGGGATTTTGAGTGGGAATGGGTGATTTAATGTGTGTGGAGAGGATTTGAGGACACAATGAAGGGTATGTATGTATGAATGCATGTATGAGGAAACAGTATGGGGATGCAGACACAGTATTGTAAATGGGGAGGGGATTGGTGCAGACAGTGGGGAGCGAATGAGTAAATCTATGTGGACACAGTATGGGGAGTGAGTGTGATGGGATGTGTGCAGACACAGTATGGGGAGTCAAGGTATGTGTGAGCAGACAGTATAGAGAGTGAGGGGGTAAATATATGAGGAGACAGTATGGTGAACAAGTGGGATGTTAGAGGAGACAGTATGAGGAGGGAGGGGAATAGTGTGAGGTGACAGTATATTGCAGATATTTTTTATTTAGGAGCATTATAATGACACTTCTATTTTTAAGGACATCTTGTGGAGATTTGCTGCAGAAGACCGGAGAAGATGGAAATCTGCATAGACTGCTGTGGATTAGAAAACTCATCATGGGGTCTGGACAAGAAGAAGAAAAGGAGAACGACTCCAGAGACGACGTCATCTATAAGGTACCTGGATGTAAATTTTATTTGTGATACTGACTAATTCTCATGTTTTTATTTGTTAGGAGCATTAAAGGGGTTGTCCAGGTTTGAGCTGAGTCTGCAGTCATTTTATGTGACTGCAGACTTCTGAATTCTCACAGTGCTCACTGAACGCTGTTAGGATTCTCTCGTGCCGGTAATTTACAGACATGCGATCACATGCTGACTAGACATGTGTGGCCTCACTCAATGAAAATGAACAGAGCGAGGCCGGGCACGTCTAGTCGGAATGTGGCCAGAAGTATATAAATCTCATGCTTGTGCTGACATGACCGTGTACTCTTGCCACCGGTACAGGAAAATCCTAAAAGTGTGCAGTGCATTTGTTGTGAGAATTCAGAAGCCTGCAATGTCAGGATTCAGCTCTGCAGGTTCCAGTAGTCATCACATGGACACTTCACTCATGCGATTTTCATACTTATGGTCCTGTGACGAGTTTCTCTTCCTGCTTCTCTCAGTTTTTCACTGAACATTGAGAGCATTAGGAAGAGCAGCTCATCGGTACATGACTAGGTGTGCAAATCGCCTGTGTGCTTGGGGGGGGCGCCAAACCGAATTCTTGCCCCGGGTGCCAAAAAAGCCTAGATACACCTCTGCTAAATCCCATTAATACCAGACATCGACTGCCAAGACCCAGCAAAGAAACACCACCAAACAGAATGCTAGAGGATGCCAATAGAGTACTTAATAATAATAATAATAAATTTATTTTTATAGCACCGACATATTCCGCAGCACTTTACATTTCAGAGGGGATTTGTACAGACAATAGACATTACAGCATAACAATAATCACATACAGTAGATTATAACAAATACCAAGAGGAAAGAGGGCCCTGCTCGCAAGCTTACAGTCTATGAGGAAAGAGGGAGACACGAAAGGTGGGTGGTAACAGTTACCCTGATTGTATGGACCAGTCATAATGTTAAGTGTGTAACAGTACAGACACAGAGGGCTAATGGAGGCTAATGGAGACGTTCGGCGCACCTGGAGCACCGCTGCAGGAAACGTGTTTGCAGGGTGTGCCAGGGTTGTCGCCGTCTGCGTTGTGGTGTTCTATTTATAGGGGGTGCAAATTCATCCAGGGCACTTTGAAGTGTTTCATTGTAATGCTTCAATGCAGAATCAGGACAGGAGAGGGAGGAGATAGGGGCCAATGAAGACTGCAAGTTCTTCATAAGTTTCTGGGTGTTAATGGCCTGTATGTTTCTATAAGTATGGACAGTGGGGGTGACCTGAGCAGCATGGCAATTCTTGATAGAGAATGAAAGAAGATTGTGGTCAGAGAGCGGGAGAGGGGAGTTTGCAAAATCATCCACTGCACAAAGCCGGGAGAAGACCAAGTCGAGGGAGTTTCCGTCTTCGTGCGTTGGAGAATTAGTAAGCTGCGAAAGGCCAAATGAGGAGGTTAGAGATAAAAGGTGAGTAGCAGATGGTGAGAGGGGAAGAGCAATGGGGATGTTGAAATCACCCATGATGAGGGTAGGGATGTCACAGGAGAGAAAATGTGGAAGCCAAGTGGCAAAATGATCCAGGAACTGATGGGAGGGGCCGGGAGGACGATACACCACCGCCACTTGCATGGAGAAGGGGGTGTAGAGTCTGACGGCATGGACCTCAAAAGAAGGGAAGACAAGTGAGGGTACTTGAGGGATAACCTGAAAGGTACATTTTGGTGATAGGAGCAGACCAACGCCTCCACCAGCTCTATTGTCTGATCTTGGGGTATGAGAGAAGTGAAGCCCCCCGTATGAAAGAGCAGCAGCAGCCGTAGTGTCTGACTGCTGGATCCAGGTTTCAGTAAGAGCCAGGAGGTTAAGAGAATTAGAAAGGAAAAAGTCATGAATGAAGGAGAGTTTGTTACACACTGAGCGAGAATTCCAAAGTGCACAATTAAGAGAGACAGATGGCATGCAGGGAATATTAATAAGATTAGAGGGGTTTCTGAGTGTAGCAGTCGGGAGGTTTGACTTTCTATAACATGGGGGACCAGGGTTGGGAGCAATGTCTCCTGCGACTAGGAGAAGGAGGATAGAAAGAGTGAGAAGATGGTTAAGTGATTTGAGAGAGCGTCTCTGATGTTGAATGGTGGGACTGACTGGATCTGTGCAGTTTAACAACGTGAAAAGAGCATGAGTGCTATACATAGGAGAGGAAAGAAGCGAGGGGCCAATGTGGATGGAGTGTAGAGAGTTAATGCCAGGGCGGTGGATGTGTGTGAATGCAGCGGCCAGGATTAAAATTACACAAATGCATATGGTATATATTTGTTGTACTCCAAATGTACAGGGAGTAGATGTATATAAATGTCTTACCTGTCTCCTGCCCTGTCTAACTGCCATGTTATAACTGCCAGTACTTTGATAAACTGTACTTGGATAAAGTGTGCATAAATGCCCCCTGCATAAATGCTATCCCCAAGCTATGTCTGAATATATAGGAGGATAAGACTTAGAACTTTTTTTTTTTTTTTTTGGGCTCTCTATCTTCTCGTTAATCAATCACACTAAATTGAGACACCAGGACCCAATAAAATGTTGTGGTCAAATAAACACATGTCCAGCACTACATGGATCATAAAGCACTTTGAAAAGTTTCTTGACCTCACAACATAAGGGGACAAGCAGAGTAAGTTGAAAAAAACTATATACCATATAGAAGCTTGCAGAGTTGAAAACACAGAGATAGCATTCAGGATTAACTGCTTGCTGACATTGAATGGAGACACAGGAGTGGATTCAGAGCAGAGATTGGAAAAGCTGGTTACCATATAGAAGCTTGCAGAGTTGAAAACACAGAGATAGCATTCAGGATTAACTGCTTGCTGACATTGAATGGAGACACAGGAGTGGATTCAGAGCAGAGATTGGAAAAGCTGGTTACCATATAGAAGCTTGCAGAGTTGAAAACACAGAGATAGCATTCAGGATTAACTGCTTGCTGACATTGAATGGAGACACAGGAGTGGATTCAGAGCAGAGATTGGAAAAGCTGGTTACCTGTATGAAGAGAATAGAGATGCGTGTCACATTCATCCATGTTATAACTGCCAGTACTTTGATAGTACTTGCATCAATACCTACCTCCACTATAACTCAAACTAATAAACTGACCTATGCTACTGCCTCAGCAATCATGGAAATGCTTGGCTATACAACCAGCAAGAACAACAGAAGTATGTGACCCCCTTGGAAAAGAAGACTGGAGGCAAAAATCAAGGTGACACGAAGGGAAGTCAGCCAACTAACAGGAATACAGAAAGGTGTAAAGATCAAGAATAAGACCAAGCTGGACAAGTACAAAGACATGACCCCAGCTGGAGCCCTAGAGACTGCCAAGCAAAGGCTCACAGCACTAGCTGCAAGGCTAGGGAGATACACTAGAGAAGCTGAGGCCAAATGCCCTGTTCTCCAAAGAACCATCCGAAGTGTGCTCCCAACTACAGAACATCAGCACAAAAGCAGCAACTCCACCAATAGCAGAGACTGAACAAAACTGGAGGGATATATGGGATGGGAGAAGGAAAAAACACACAACACCAGTGCAATGTGGCTGCAAGATCTGAGAATGAAACACAGCAACCACCTAGAGCAAGAACCAGTCACCATTACAGAAGCAGACATCCAACACTGGGTCAAGAACATGAAGACCTGGACAGCACATGGCCCAGACATGGTCCACACCTGCTGGCTAAAGAAATTAATAGCGGTACATGAACACATGGCAAAGCAGATGATCCAACTGCTAGAAGAAGGCCACCACCCAGCTTGTCAAACACAAGGTAGAACAATGCTGATCTTGAAGGATCCTCATAAAGGAACAGTTCTATCCAACTACTGCCCAATAACCTGCCTCACAACAACATGGACACTCCTGTCAGGCATCATAGCCACCAAGCTACAGAAGCATATGAAACAGTACATGAATCCAGCTCAGAAAGGCATCAGTTTCACTTGCTGGCATAGTGTGCTGGCCAAAAGAAGAGATGGAAGATGCAAATGTGAAGACACGAAAGCTCCTCACAATGCTTGGCAGTCTCCACCCTAAGTCTAGCACCCAAAGATTGTATGGCAACAGAAAGGAGGGTGGTCGAGGCTTGATAAGCATCCAAGCCACCATCTTGGATGAAACAAGGAGTATCCAGGAATACATCTGAAGAATGGCACTAGAAGATGAGATGCTGAGAGAAAGACTAAGGCAGCAACAATAACAGATCTGAAAGGAAGAACAGGAGAATGACGCGCCATGGCAAGACAAGCCACTGCATGGGATGTACCACTGACAGATAATGGAAGTGGCTGACATGGAGAAATCCTACCAATGATTGGAGAAAGCTGGACTCAGAGACAGCACAGAGGCGCTAATCATAGCGGTACAAGAGCAAGCACTAATTACAAGATCCATAGGAGCAGGAATCTACCATACCACACAAGACAAGACCCAAGGTGCAGACTATGCAAAGAAACCTCAGAAACAGTCCAACACATAGTGGCAAGATGCAAAATGCAAGCAGGAACAGCGTATACTGAACGACACAACCAAGTAACGGGAATTGTATACAGGAACATCTGTGCAGCATATGGTCTGAGCCCCCCTAAGTCCAGGTGAGAGACCCCAGAAAAAGTGGTGGAAAATGAAAGGGCTAAATCCTGTGAGACTTCAAGATCCAGACAGATAAGCAGGTGTCGGCTAACCAACCAGACATTGTGATAGTAGACAAGGATCGGAAGACAGCAATGATAGTAGATGTGGCAGTGACAAGTGAGAGCAACATCAGAAACAAGGAATATGAGAAGCTGGAGAAATACCAGGGCCTCAAAGGAGAACTGGAAAAGATGTGGAAGGTGAAGGCAACAGTGATTTCAGTGGTGATAGGAGCACTTGGAGCAGTGACCCCTAAGTTGGAAGAATGGCTACAATAGATCCCAGGAGCAACATCTGAGCCCTCTGTCCAGAAAAGCACAATGCTGGGAACAACTAAGATCCTGCGCAGAATCCTCAAACTCCCAGGCCTCTGGTAGAGGACCTGAGAATGAGAAAGGACAACAAAGACTACCCCCATTAAGGGGTGAGAAGGAAGCTTTTTATAATATTTTTATTATATTTATATTATATATATTATATATATACTGTATGTATATATATATATATATATATATACAGTATATATATGAGATATATATATAGATAATATATTAATATATTATATATATACGGTATGTACAGTGCCTTGCGAAAGTATTCGTCCCCCTTGAACTTTTCAACCTTTTCCCACATATCATGCTTCAAACATAAAGATACCAAATGTAAATTTTGGTGAAGAATCAACAAGTGGGACACAATTGTGAAGCTGAACAAAATGTATTGGTTATTTTAAATTTTTGTGGAAATTCAAAAACTGAAAAAGTGGGGCGTGCAATATTATTCGGCCCCTTTAACTTAATACTTTGTTGCGCCACCATTTGCTGTGGTTACAGTTGTAAGTCGCTTGGGGTATGTCTCTATCAGTTTTGTACATCGAGAGACTGAAATTCTTGCTCATTCTTCCTTGGCAAACAGCTCGAGCTCAGTGAGATGGATGGAGATCGTTTGTGAACAGCAGTTTTCAGCTCTTTCCACAGATTCTCGATTGGATTCAGGTCTGGACTTTGACTTGGCCATTCTAGCACCTGGATACGTTTATTTGTGAACCATTCCATTGTAGATTTTGCTTTATGTTTGGGATCATTGTCTTGTTGGAAGACAAATCTCCGTCCCAGTCTCAGGTCTTTTGCAGACTCCAACAGGTTTTATTCAAGAATGGTCCTGTATTTGGCTCCATCCATCTTCCCATCAATTTTAACCATCTTCTCTGTCCCTGCTGAAGAAAAGCAGGCCCAAACCATGATGCTGCCACCACCATGTTTGACAGTTGGGATGGTGTGTTCAGGGTGATGAGCTGTGTTGCTTTAACGCCAAACATATCATTTGGCATTGTTGCCAAAAAGTTCGATTTTGGTTTCATCTGACCTGAGCACCTTCTTCCACATGTTTGGTGTGTCTCCCACATGGCTTGTTGCAAATTTTAAACTACACTTTTTATGGATATCTTTGAGAAATGGCTTTCTTCTTCCCACTCTTCCATAAAGGCCATATTTGTGCAGTGTATGACTGATTGCTGTCCTATGGACAGACTGTCCAACCTCAGCTGTAGATCTCTGCAGTTCATCCAGAGTGATCATGGGCCTCTTGGCCGCATCTCTGATCAGTTTTCTCCTTGTTTGAGATAAAAGTTTAGAGGGACGGCCGGGTCTTGGTAGATTGGCAGTGGTATGATACTCCTTCCATTTCAATATGATCACTTGCACAGTGCTCCTTGGGATGTTTAAAGTTTTGGAAATCATTTTGTATCCAAATCAGGCTTTAAACTTCTCCACAACAGTATCACGGACCTGCCTGTTGTGTTCCTTGGTCTTCATGATGCTCTCTGTGCTTCAAAAAGAACCCTGAGACTATCACAGAGCAGGTGCATTTATACGGAGACTTGATTACACACAGGTGGATTATATTTATCATCATTAGTCATTTAGGACAACATTGGATCATTCAGAGATCCACAATGAACTTCTGGAGTGAGTTTGCTGCACTGAAAGTAAAGAGGCCAAATAATATTGCACACCCCACTTTTCAGTTTTTGCATTTCCACAAAAATTTAAAATAAGCAATAAATTTCGTTCAACTTCACAATTGTGTTCCATTTGTTGTTGATTCTTCACCATAAATTTACATTTGGTATCTTTATGTTTGCAGCATGATATGTGGGAAAAGGTTGAAATGTTCCAGGGGACCGAATACAAGGCACTGTGTATATAAACATCGCATTGCACTCGTCCCAATGTTAATCTATGGAGCAGCTTCCATAATCCGTTTTTTTTCTCGCCCGTTTTAATCGGGCTGAGAAAATCACAGCATGCTGCAATTGTCACCAATTTTCGGCCCTGACTCGCCAATGCAAGTCTATGGGTGCGAGAAAAAAAAAATCGGATTACACAAGGACCATAAGTGTGACTTGCGAGAAATACCCACCGGTGTCCTGTAACAAAAGCCGGCAATTCATTTTGCAATACAATAAAATCACACTGACAAGTTTAATAAAGAAGAGAAAGAATAGATATAGACACATAGAATACATACAGTAGATACAATGGAGGATTCTTATAGGTGCACTTTTTGAATATCGGGTCACAGTGGCAACAATCGGAAACCCTGCATGATGTCGCGAGGTCTCCGATCCAAAGGCAGAGGGGCTGTCATCCCTCAGCCAACTCCCGAAATGCTGCGGTCGAGTTTGATCACACCATTTAGGGGGTTAAATTGCTGGGAGGGGTTCGGGACCGCTCCTGGCACTTAGTGCCGGGTGTCAGCTGTCAGAATCAGCTGACACCTGGCGGCAATCGCGCTCGCGCACAACTAGTTTGCACGCAAGATCACTGAGACATATCCATACATCCCAGGTCAATAAGACCCAGGTCACAGGGACATATGGATACTACTTGTTAAATAGATCTCTTAAAAATGATGAGGCTGGTGTACGTATTATGTAAATATATGTCAAAATACCATTTAAAAACTGAATCTCAACATCCATACTCGTAGCCTAATTGATATCTCCTTAGTTCTCAAACTCCCTGCTGAAATCCACCACTGCTCGGTACAAGCTGTACAGTTGTGGCCAAAAGTATTGACACCCCTGCAATTCTGTCAGATAATATTCAGTTTCTTCCTGAAAATGATTGCAAACACAAATTCTTTGGTATTATTATCTTCATTTAATTTGTCTTAAATGAAAAAACACAAAAGAGAATGAAGCAAAAAGCAAAACATTGATCATTTCACACAAAACTCCAAAAATGGGCCAGACAAAAGTATTGGCACCCTCAGCCTAATACTTGGTTGCACAACCTTTAGCCAAAATAACTGCGACCTACCGCTTCCGGTAACCATCAATGAGTTTCTTACAATGCTCTGCTGGAACTTTAGACCATTCTTCTTTGGCAAACTGCTCCAGGTCCCTGATATTTGAAGGGTGCCTTCTCCAAACTGCCATTTTTAGATCTCTCCACAGGTGTTCTATGGGATTCAGGTCTGCACTCATTGCTGGCCACCTTAGAAGTCTCCAGTGCTTTCTCTCAAACCATTTTCTAGTGCTTTTTGAAGTGTGTTTTGGGTCATTGTCCTGCTGGAAGATCCATGACCTCTGAGGAAGACCCAGCTTTCTCACACTGGGCCCTACATTATGCTGCAAAATTTGTTGGTAATCTTCTGACTTCATAATGCCATGCACACGGTCAAGCAGTCCAGTGCCAGAGGCAGCAAAGCAACCCCAAAACATCAGGGAACCTCCGCCATGTTTGACTGTAGGGACCGTGTTCTTTTCTTTGAATGCCTCTTTTTTCTCCTGTAAACTCTATGTTGATGCCTTTGCTCAAAAAGCTCTACTTTTGTCTTGTCTGACCAGAGAACATTCTTCCAAAAAGTTTTAGGCTTTTTCAGGTAAGTTTTGGCAAACTCCAGCCTCGCTTTTTTATGTCTCGGGGTAAGAAGTGGGGACTTCCTGAGTCTCCTACCATACAGTCCCTTTTCATTCAGACACCGACGGATAGTACAAGTTGACACTGTTGTACCCTCGGACTGCAGGGCAGCTTGAACTTGTTTGGATGTTGGTCGAGGTTCTTTCTCCAACATCCGCACAATCTTGCGTTGAAATCTCTTGTCAATTGTTCTTTTCCATCCACATCTAGGGAGGTTAGCCACAGTGCCATGGGCATTAAACTTCTTGATGACACTGCGCACGGTAGACACAGGAACATTCGGGTCTTTGGAGATGGACTTGCAGTCTTGAGATTGCTCATGCTTCCTCACAATTTGGTTTCTCTTGTCCTCAAACAGTTCTTTGGTCTTCTTTCTTTTCTCCATGCTCAATGTGGTACACAAAAGGACACAGGACAGAGGTTGAGTCAACTTTAATCCATGTCAACTGGCTGCAAGTGTGATTTAGTTATTGCCAACACCTGTTAGGTGCCACAGGTAAGTTACAGGTGCTGTTAATTACACAAATTAGAGAAGCATCACATGATTTTTCGAACAGTGCCAATACTTTTGTCCACCCTCTTTTTTATGTTTGGTGTGGAATTATATCCAATTTGGCTTTAGGACAATTCTTTTTGTGTTTTTTCATTTAAGACAAATTAAATGAAGATAATAATAACAAAGAATTTGTGTTTGCAATCATTTTCAGGAAGAAACTGAATATTATCTGACAGAATTGCAGGGGTCTCAATACTTTTGGCCACAACTGTAACTGTTAGTCAGAATGGGTGAGTGAGGACTATATACACTTGGGCTCTTGAGCTCTCACTCCTTAGATCATCTCTTAATCTGGAATTGTGAGTTATAAATAATCTAGTGGTAGGGAGTGGAATGAATTAGTACATCAGCATCATCAGAACTAAAGTAGCAAATAATGAAAGCAGTTTTTATTGTGAAATGTGGTTACATATCTGCTGTAAGAATACCTGGATTACCTTGTGTTTTTACTTCTACTAATGATCACATTCATGTGTGTAGATTGTGAGCCCTCGCGGGCAGAGTCCTCTCTCCTCCTGGACCAGTCGTGACTTGTATTGTTTAAGATTATTGTACTTGTATTTATTATGTATACCCCTCCTCACATGTAAAGCCCCATGGAATAAATGGCGCTATAATAATAAATAATAATAATAATAATAATAAAAGAGGAGATATTATGTGGATTTACTGTACTATAATATTTATGTCACCATGAAAGATTTGATCATTCATAAACAAAGCAAGCTATAGCTTTGCTTAACTTTTTTAGTCATTTTTTTCACATTTGTTAGCATTTACCCATTCAAGACTTGAACATGTCTTTTTCAGACTAAAAGCTTACATAACTTACATTATTACATCAGCTCCCCTTCCTAGCTTTCTTTTACTATGTCGCTAAACTTTTCTTCCTCTTCCTTGTGGAATTATTAGTATTCCTTTTGATTCCTACTGGTATAACAACATGTACAGCTTGTATACGAGCATATAGCAAAAAAGCAGACTCTATGCTAGAAAGTAACAGCCATGGTTTCATACGAAGCAGCGATGGGCACAGCATATGTAGGGTGATGTAAATGAAGAAGTAGGTCCCTGCAGGACTCTACTATGCACATATTTCTCTTTTTATGTTGACAGAAATCAGTAGATTTCACTAGAACATATTAAACACTGGATTTTGCCTGTACAAACATAATAATAAATAATTTTACTTACACAGCATCAACATATTCTGCAGCACTTTACAATAAGGTAGGTGTTGTGAGTTCATTTTCCCCTTCACCATTGAGGTCTGATGAACTCCCTCTTCTGGTGAAGGAAGGTAGTGAGGCTGATTACCAAGCACCTGAGCTGGGAGAGGATGACTGGGCGACGGGGATCTCTGACTGGATATAAGGCAGCCGACGCCCTTCCTCCTCGCTGGTGATTTCTCTGTGGAATTCTAGGAGACCAGTCTGATTCCTGCTCCTCAAAAGCTAAGTTTTCTGCTTTGCCTTTTTGCATTTGTGTTTTGGTTTTAGTTTGCCTTGCTTTTCTGGATTCTGCCATTCCTCTGGGGTGAGCTGAATTCCTTTTTTGTCGGTTGCTCTGTCTTCAGAAAATACCTGAGTACTGACATAGTCTTTTTGAAGCCTAGCGTCTTCAGGGCCTTTTTCCCTATCAGTCTGTTGGCT
The DNA here is from genome assembly GCF_039654945.1 of Dendrobates tinctorius. Taxonomy (NCBI): domain Eukaryota; kingdom Metazoa; phylum Chordata; class Amphibia; order Anura; family Dendrobatidae; genus Dendrobates; species Dendrobates tinctorius. Next base: position 1,539,391 of record NW_027361724.1, read on the forward strand.
CTTATTTTCATAGGGTTTTTCGCGGATTGCAGACAGCAGCTTTCCTATCCTGTCCTATCTAGTTAGCTTGGGCCCCATCATTTGCTCAGTCTATCTTTCTATCTTTGTTAGTGTTTTTTCCTCTTGCTTCACCGTCATTATATGTTGGGGGCTGCCTATTGCTTTGAGGTCTGCTCTGGGGCAGTTTAGATTTCCCTTTCTGTCTTTAGGCTAGGCAGTTCTCCGGCTGTGATCGAGGGGTCTAGGGCATCGTAGGAACCCCCCACGGCTACTGCTAGTTGCTGTTGATAGGTTCAGGGGTCTGCAATCCGATAGCTTCCAACTTCTCTGGTTTTCTGGACTTAGCTAGCATTTCTGTTTTTGCCTCCTACGGTGACTCATTCATAACAGGTAGGGATATCTACAAAGTTTAGTGACATCGCAAAATAATCCATAGTTCAACACTTACAATAGGAGTGAGGGCCTTGCTCTTAAGCTCACACTCTATAAAAGAAATAGGGGGACACAATAAATATAAGTGCTTGTTATGTACAATGCTGCCATCATTACAATCAATAGGGGTTATGATATGAAGCTGCATGATCCGGTCACCAGCCATTATCTAAGTACAGTTACCAAGTGGTATTGGATGCCTAGAGGATGTGGACACAGTTGAATGGTAGGGACCAGATTCTGAGGAAAATTTATCAAGAGGGAACAAGGGAGAGTTAGATTAGTGAATTGAAGTGATAGGCTTGTCTACAGAAATTTGTTTTTAAAGCACTCTTAAAAAGGTAAGAGCTAAGAATTAATCGGATTGCCCAGGGTAGGGCATTCCAAAAAAAAGTTGCAGCACGAGAGAAGTCTTTGAGATGGAATTGGGAAGTTCAGATTATGGAGGATGTTAGTTTTAGATCAGTTGTGGAGCAGTGCATACTGCTACGGTGATAGACATAGATAAGGGTGGAGATATAGGATGATGCAGAACAGTGGAGAGTTTTGTGGGTAAAAACGATAAGTTTATATTGTATTCTGTAGCAAATGGGCAACCAGCGCAATGACTGCCCCATGGTGGAGTTATCAGTTAAGCGGCTGGACAGAAATATGATCCTGGCTGCCTCATTCAGGATGAATTGGAGAGGAGAAAGTTTGGTAAGAGGGAGACCGATCAGCAAAGAGTTATAGTAGTCCAGATGAGAATGAAAAAGGGCATCACCTTTATTAGGAATACTAAAGTGCAAGGTTTGTGCTTTTCTTCTCACTAGTCCTTTGCAATATCATATGAAATGTGAAAAGTGTTAGATTTACTATCACCAGCCTGTTGTGTAGTCAGTACTGTATATGGCCAGCCTAAGATTTTATTTAGATAGAATTCATAGCTAGGGCTATATTTTAGTGGTAATGTCAAAGGGTTTTAAAGAAGAAAGAAATACAACTTAGCACATGCTACTAAGTAATTAGATACTGACTGTCACGGGGCAAAAAGGGAAAAAAGGATGATGTAGAACCGGGGCCCCTGAACTGCCCCTCATGCTAAGGGGAGTGCCCTGTCTTTCCTTAACTTGGGGGTACACTTAAAGGTAGTGAGGCCCAAGTCCCCGACCTGTCCCTGTCTCCTGTTTAGCCATGAGCTAAACCCCCAACCCCCTCCCCAGGAGGCGAGACAGGGAAAAAGTGTACTACACAAAAACCCCAAAGGAAAGATACGACAGACAGGGTAAAATAAAATAAAACTTAGCTTGCTCTGCTGCAATGGTCCTGGACAGCAGAGTAGCCACTTGACAACAGGAAACAACTGAAGCACCACAGAACTCAGCTCCTAGAACTCCAGCTTGGTTGGTCTCCCAAGAGCAAGTGTAAGTGTATAACCAACAGTGATTTCCAGCACCTGAACTCCTTTTATGGGAAGGAGGGGGAAAAGTTACCACCTGCATAAATAATTAATCTCATGCAGTTTCCCTGCAGTAACCCTGGCAGCCACCGTGGGGAATATACATCAGCAGACCAACTACAGTTGTAGTAAACCCCAGTGGCCACCGGGGGAAGAAATTCATATTTAACACTCGATGGGCGAAAAGAGAAAAAGGTTTAAATGTGAGGAAATCCAGACCTGACACAAATCCAAGAAATGGATCGTGACACTGACCCACACCATAGCCTACAGTCATAAATACCATCACATCAATCTATAAAATTAAATGAATTATTTCATTAAATTCACAATACAAATTGCTTACTTCATTTAAATCTCTTAGATCTGTTGTACTTACTTTTAGGATCTATGGCAGAATGGCTGTATAATACTTGTTGTCAATTTAAACTCAAGTGTACTCCAATAACAGCTACTCAGTGTTTCTACTCCCTGCTGAGATCTCACACTGCTCACTACAAGCTGCAGCTGTCAATCCGGCTGGGTGGATGGAGACTGAATATACTGGAACTCACAAGCTCTCACTCTATATCTGGACTCATAAAATGCTCATTTTGCCCTTTCTGGAAGAGTCTCATCCAATTTTTATGGATAGACTTGTATTATAAACCTAAGAAACTGTATGTGTTCATGTACATGTTTTTAATGTAGCTATATGAAAAAGGATCGCACACAAACGTTACTGTAAAAACCAGATGCATAGCCGACATATGGATGAAAATATGATGAAAATTAGAAAAAAAAAGTTCTCTCAATGAAACTCGGACCATTTTTCATACGTTTGTTTACTGGCATCCAAAAACTGTAATTTTATAGCATTATCATCATTTTTACCAGATATGTAAATGGTAAGCTACAAAGATGCCCCCAATAATGTTATAGCCATACATTAAAAAATAGCGCTTCCAAACAGTATAGATTGAGGGCTCGCTTGTCAGCAGGATTGAAAGCTTTGCTATTTTCTACTACAAATAGACAATTACAATATGTAGAGTCAAATCAGCGTGAACAAAGCCACAACCTTTGACATTGCTCCTAACCATTTAAATATAAATGTGTGTTTTACCGAAAATGAGCCAAGTAGCTTAATTCACTTACAATATAGACCCACGCACAGATGAGTGTGCAGATTGCAGCAGTTTACCATATGGGTCACTCTTAAACACTTGATAAATGAGTCATTTATCTACACTAAAAAGCTGTTATGTGTGACATCTAAGTAGAAGACCTAAGCACTCATGTGCAACCACGGCTATATAAAACATTTATACTCATTCAATAAACTGCATCAAAGGACACAAGCGCCAGGGAACAACTTAGCATTATTAACCATGTGGTCAGTATGTATCTTCAGTGGTATGCACTTATTCCAAGGGAGTTTTAATTAAAATTAGTCACAGAAAATAGATAGATAGATAGATAGATAGATAGATAGATAGATAGATAGATAGATAGATAGATAGATAGAAAAAATATTAGAAGAACAGCACAGTTAGAGGTAGGGTGCAAAGCCTCACAGGCACATACAAGTCCTTAAAATACAATAAAAAAAGATTGAGGTAGCCTTGAGAAAGGTCCACACTTAGGACCGAAATGTTGCCATATGAGCCATTAAAGAGCACTTTTTTTGTAACTGAAATATGGTGTGCTACCTCAATCGTTTCTGATTGTAGATAGATATATACGGTAGATATGTGGTGTCTGATCTTTAATTTACTGATTTTGCAGCAATTGTGCTCGTGACTTAGTTTACAATTCTGTAAACATTTCACCGTAAAGTTTTGCTACAAGAAAGTATAAAATAAATCAAAGCAAAAACTTTACACGTAAAAACAGCCCTACGGAAAAATGAAACTAACAAAGTAACCTGCGTAAAGAGATAACACAGTATTTTCTTCACACCTGAAAATAATGAATATTGTATTGTCCTGATTGACCTTTCCACAAGTTCTTAAACAAAGAAATTTGGGGATCATCCAAGTGTTGTTTCTATCTTAAAGGGAATCTGTCACCAGGTTTTGCCACCTAATCCGAGTGCAGGATAATGTGGAGACAGGAATCACAGTTCACAAATTATAGTTTCATCAAAAGGATTATCACTAGAGGACTAGTAAATCTGCTGACATGTAGTCCTCCATATCTATGTGCTCTGTATAACCCCGCCCCATCACTGATTGACAGTTTTCTTCCTATGCACAGTCTACACAGAAAACAACTAAACAGTGTTGTGGGCGGGGTTATACAGAGCTCAGCACTCAGAGAACTGCTACATCTGCAGTGGAGAAAACAGGGATTTTATAAAAATGACAGGAAGCAGTCCAGTAAGTGATACATCTCTAAAATCAAGGTCTTAGCCCCTACATCATGCTGCTCTCAGAGATGCATTGGCAAAAGCTGAGACAAGTTCCCTTTAAGATAGCCAAACGCATCACATTGCTGAATTCTCCAACAGCTATATATTTGTCCACCCCTTCCCGCTACATATCCATGCATGGTTTTGCCAAGATGCAGGTGTTCTATTTGGGGAAAGAGGAGTCAAAATATCTCCACTGGAATTAAAGAAATAGGAGTTGAAATTTAACAAGTCCATTCCTTCTCTATCAGGACATAATCTATAAGGGAAGGATTGGAAGTAGTGACGATCAAACATGCTCGGACAAGGCGTTATCCGAGCATGCCTGTGTGCTAATCGAGTGCCTTCACCGTGATTCGAAAATATGTTCGAGTCCCTACATGTCTCGTGGCTGTTAGACAGCCACAACACCTGCAGGGATTGCCTAACAAACAGGAAATCCGTACATGTGTTCCCGCTGTTGAACAGCTGTGAGACATGCAGCCACGGGGACTTGAACATATTTTTCAACCATGCCGAAGACATTCGGTTAGCACACAGGCATGCTTGGATAACAACTTATCCAAGCATAATCACTCATCACTTGTTGGAAGGCACAGAAAAAGGGGAAAAACCATGGAAACATGAGCCACTTGGATGGCTTGACAGTAAATATGGTCATACACTTGACATAGGTGCTAGATAGCAGCTGTCTCTCCCATCTCCCCCAGGTACATGATGGTGAGAGCGGAGCATGCTTCTTTCAAGACTTTTCTTGCTGCAGCTTGTCTTTACTCTCCAGCAAAGAATCAGCTTGTCTCCAAGCACATTAAATGATTGTCTGGCTATGCCAAAATACACTGGTTCATCAAAGGTTAGTCTAACTTGAATGCCTAAATTAATAGTCTCCATACACATTATATTTAAAGAAGTGGTCTACTATTAGGACAACCCCCTTGGAATCCCTATGTTTCCCCCAAGGAAAATAATAACACACATACTCACCTCAGGTGCCGGTGCCATTTCAGTCGTGCCAGCACTGAATTTACCGGCGGTCAAAGGACACTGTTATGGCCCCATGGCCAATCAGCACTGGCTTTATTCTCCTCTCCTGTGGATGTAAATGACATATAGAGTAAGTAAAAGGACAACAGCAGCTCTCACTTGCTTTGGATGTCTTGATTTGTCTGGAGGAGCAAATGAAACATGCGGTTGTCCGAGTAGTGGACAACCCCTTTAAGTCAGCTAAACACAATGATTTTATTGGAGTCGGCCGATCATCTGATGTGTATCGGACCTCCGCACTCTCCTCCAGCAGATGATGTCTGAATTCCAATGCCCAATCATTATTTTCTCCATCTAGATAAGCAGCTGCCAGAGATCTTGGTAGTGTCTCATTCTTCTCTCTCGATAATGAATGTATGAACACTTTCCTGGGCAGACATGTATATGGGGAAGTGGGCAAAGACTGCTGTGCATCAAAAGCTATCCAAGTCAAATGGTCACCTTTATTGCAGAGTTATGGACATTGATGTTTTTCCATAGTGCTTTTGAACTTCTAACCAGATGGGTTGTATGACCATTATATTTATTTCTCAAATGAGAAACCATCAAGTCCGCAACTCCACCCTGTCTTATATAAGTCATGCTCATATTCCATCACATTCAAATTATTTTTTAAATTAGTTTTTATCAACTTATTTCATATAATTTTCGACTTTTCATCGTTGAACCTGAAATGGAATATGGAGTTGAAAAAAACTGGATGAAGACCTATGAATTGTCAGAGAACATCCAGGCAAGTTTATAGCCTCTAAAATATAACATTTTTTGCCCATACAAGTCTAAGAGTGAAAATAAAACTAAAAAGAGTGTAAGCTTTTGTAACTCAAGGCTGCAATGAGGGCAGTACAGATATTATTTGTTTATTTTACTTATTTATACAGCACCATTAATTCCACAGCGCTTTACAAACATTATTGACACTGTCCCTATTGGGGATCACAATCTAGAATCCCTATCACTATGTCTTTGGAATGTGGGAGGAAACCGGAGAACCCAGAGGAAACCCATGCCAACTTGGAGAACATACAAACTTCTTGTAGATGTTGTTCTTGGTGGGATTTGAACTCAGGACCCCAGCGCTGCAGTGCTAACCAGTGAGCCACCGTGATTGCTTGAGGTTCAAAAAAGAGACCCCTGTTAAGTTATTGGCTCATTTGAATGGTGGCCCTGTTCCTATCCACCAGAAGCCTATTCTGGTATCTTTATTTCCTTTGTACCTGCTACCTCCTAAAGAACACAAAATATTTCACAAATTTGAAAAGAAAAAGTTTCACATCAGTCCCTGTTCCCTATGGAACATACCATCTACTTGTTCAATGCCCTCAAGCATACAAACTACTTTTTATAAGAAGCCAAATCCCCAGAAAAAAACCTATTTGAATGTAGATTAGATGACTACCCAGGATCCTAGCATGGTCCACAAAGTTACCCAACTTTCACCCCAGTACTATATGTACAATATAAGAAACACTTAGCCGAGTCTGAAACTTAAAACCTAAAACATCAGTTTCTATGATTCTTAGGGGAAAAAAATACATATGACTGGACTGTCAGGTCTAAAGCTATATTATGTTTCTCCCTGAGCCTTAATGGATAGTTCAAGTGAAGATTCTTAAACTGTTAAAAGATTATTTCTTATATTGTACATGAGAATTTGTTTAGGGTTAAAAGCTCAACTCACAGAGACGCTTTCCTACGAAAAGGTCTAATAACAATCTGTTAAAATATCAGAAAATGCCATGTTCTTCCCCCAGCGTCCAATTCTTCTCCTAATAGTGGTGAAGACGTAGCTTCCATTTGTTGATATAGATAACTAAACCAACCCTTGCTTGAATGTCAAAGGCTGTAATATACCGAAGGTTTTCTGCCCCATGAATCCTACAGGCCAACACTCTGTTTCATGTACAAAAGGTCGTTATGCCTTGATTAATGTTCATTTTACCTTCGCAATCAATGTTTTTTGTTTTTTTTTTAATAGCTTTGATTAAAATAGTCTTCATTTTTCATTTATTAACTAATTTATACAAGTAATATATTGAACATATCATTGGTGCAACCTGTGCAGCCACAGGGGGGCCCAATTGGTAAGTGGGTCCATTTTTACCTCCAAAGCAGATGCAATTTTTCATTTTTAGGACCTCTTGGGCTGCCAAGGGCCCATCCATTGTGTCCGCCATCATTGAATTTGGAACACCAAGAAAGAAAAGCTAAGGAATTATGGAAATCACAGGATGGATAGATATGTGACTGACATGCAAAAGATTAAATTGAAACAACATTTTCTAAATATTTCAATTTACTCAGTATTGAGTATGAGTGCCACATGCAGATATCCCTCCACTTACAGCCTTGGCTGCTATCACTAAGGTTGTCAGTGGTAGTGTGAGGAAGGTTCTGCTTCACTGAAAGTATTGTGCATTCACATCATCGACATTGCAACACCAAGATGGAAAAGTCAATTTTAATGTTGAAGTGTGTATTTATATTTTAGAGTTTTCACACAGATGTACAGCACATATTGCCAATTATAATTCAGATGTGAAGTATGACTGTTGCCCAAATATGTAAACAGTTGTATTTTTTTGAATCATTTACTTTGAAAAGTTTTTAATCCACACTTTTTAATCCAATGAATAATATCCCAATAACACCCAAAGGTTCCACATAATGTAAATGTTCCTATTTTGGAATATAACATAATTCTTTAAGAGACTTAATCCTTAATCGAAGTAGAGGTGGGAATACAGTGGGCTTATATTTTTATATACTTACAAAAAATAGTTTTAAAGGTGTACATACTTTTAAAATTCAAAGTCAATGGATTTGATTCTGTGTACCCATAACTGGATATCCCATATATCAAGAGACTAAGGTTATTTCACTCTTCTTCAGAACTCCAGAAAGGCATATAGGAGATAAAGGCGTGAAGGGTCGCATCCTCCTAAAGTACTGGTTGGGAAGAAGAGAACCCCCATTCTTCAAAATATGTGAGAGTCCATGGAGTGGCCCTCAGATCACAAAAGGTTGTACACCCCAACCTTAGGGCTTTGTGCTACATTAGACATGTAATTGGATACTGATGCTTCGAATACCTTAGCTGTGGTTGCCAAGCCTTGCTGGCGCAGAAACTGCTTTACTCCGTGAAAGGAGTATGGTTGCAACCGAATATTTTGGACATATAACTGGGGACAAAGAGGAAGTGGAAACCACAAAGATGTGATGAAGCAAGGAAGGAATTTATTCTACAAGCCTCCAAAGTTTTACTTGTAGACTTGTAAAATAAAGAATTTTCGCGCTTCTCAACAACCTCATAGCTTCCACTGGATCTTTGCACCCTGTTATTTGTCAAAAGAATTGGGGTGCAACTGTGGCGCCCCTGAGGCTCAGTCGCCACAGAGGTACTGCACCTCCTCCTGAGGTGTGGTGCCCCACCATCCAGGTAAGTTGGAGGCTCCTGACCACGCTCCAACACTCACACCCCACACAACAGAGTAGTTCAGCAAAGCCACATTGCAGCTCCTTGCTTAGAGAGTAGCAGAGCACCTTTGGTGGTTCCCTGCTTGGAACACGAAACGTGCTGGGAGGCGGGTGGAGTTGAGAATACATAAAAGAGCAGGAAGGTTTAGAATTACAGGTCAGTCTGGGAGAGGAAGCCACTCAGAGAGGAGTGAGGAAAGAAGATCCCTGAGAGAGGGATGGAGGAAGGAGGTGCTGCAGCAGACCTGAGTGACCTGGGTCTGCTGGCACGGGAAAGGAAAGGAGAAAGACATTGAACTGAAACCTGATCTTCCATAGGAGAGAGAGATTAGAATGGAACGAAGGAGTAAAAGGGAACAGAGAGGACGTGGGTTAGAGGAAGAACCCTGCCTAGAAGTTCTAAGCGCAAGGTCGGGGCCCGGTCCCCGAGGTTGTATGGACACTAATAGTTCTACAGCAGACACCGGTGGAGTAGTGGGCTGTAAATGCACTACTCCCATCTAAGACTTGGGGGCACAACAGCAACTTGGATAATGAGCCGGGACTCAGGAGTAGGGAGTCCCCGAAGCAGGCTACAGCTGTCTGCCGTACAAGTAGAGTTCTTGGGAACATCTGTCAGGAGGCACTCCAGTGTAACTCAGTACTGGGAGTACTTCACACTTAAGGGCGCTATAGAGGAGACGTTCAGAAAGGCACATGTTGGAGGAGTGCTGGAAGGGAGCATTCCATCTTGCCTGGAGGTTGACTGAGTCCCTGACCTGGAGGACACAGCACGGAGGCAGGCACCTGTATGTACTACAGATTGTGAGTAAAGTTTTGGAACTGCAAGCCCTGGTGTCCTCCATTCATTCTTGCGCCAACGCATCCAGCCCCGCTACACCTGGGTACCAGCTTCAACACCGCTTGTGCCTCTCCTCTTCCCCCACATCTACACTGCCCTGGGGCTACAGCTCCACCTGTGGGGAGCTTCATCATCTTGGCTGCAACACACCACCAGCCCCAGAGGATCTGCATGCAGCGTCGGCCTAACATCTCACTTGCCGAACACCACAGGTGGCGTCACGAACTATTCATTCAAACCATTACATTCCCCATTACTTGGGTGCCCAGGGCCATGGACCGGGTCCCCGCTGCTCTGACACATCCCGCTGATACCGGCCCGGTACCGAGTACCCCACAGCCCTGGGAGGGCGACCCACAACCACATACTTTTCACCAAGTAAAACATAAAATGACAAGGCTACTTATCAATTATAAACATGCGGAGGTTACATGACAGAAGATAAACAGAGTGTAGGAATTCTAGGTAGACTAGGGTTAAATCCTAGGAGCTACTGGTCCCGGTTAGGTGCACCTGGATAGCCATGACTAGAACCAGGACATGTGCTCACAGCTCAGTTAACTGGGAGAAGCTGAGCAGAGTGGGATGTGTTGAAATTGGAGAGAGACAAGCCAGAATCTCTCCAGTTTTCTTGCAGAGAACAGCAAGTATCACTGGATTCTATGAACGATAGGTGTTTTGTATGACCGAACTGAGACTATATTGTTTAGTTAGAGGCATGACAAGGCTAGGAATTTTATGGTTTTGTTTTGGTATTGTACAACCAGTGGAAATAAACACTATTCCATGTGTTCTAAGCGGCTACCCGAGAGATTGACCCCCTACAGCGGCTACTTTCTTTCAGAAACTGTTCCACTCTTGTCCATGGGCTGTCTCTTGGTATTGAAACTTCGCTTTCTATTTAGTTTCTGCATTACCACAAACAGCATATGGAGAAGAGTGGAGCTATTCCTGGGAAAAAAAAGCCATTTTTTTATCTCGTAGTCTCTTTGTGCCTCAAGTAGAAGGGGGTGCAATCTATATTGTGCTTGATGTTCTTCCTGATTGTGACTGATGTCAGTGACTGCAATCTATAGACACCTCAATATAAACCACTTGAACGAGATAAATTGATGTTATGTGTCGAGACCTTGGATAAACCCCATTCACCATACTCCCGTCATGTCCAAGTCACCGGTTAGCAATAGCCATTCATCCCACATTTGGGATCACATGCTTAGTATTTACAGGTTAAATAAGCTTCTGTCCCCGACGTCTAAATCGGTGCTCCATCTAGACCACTTGGCAATGCCGGGTAAGGCTTCACTTGTACGTAAAAAAAAAACGCAGAAAAGGACACAATCTATATAAAATCTTGATGGGGGGAAAAATAAAATGTACATCCAATAGAAACAGCAATTGATTTGTGGATTAGGTTTTTATTTTCAGACCATTGAAAAGAAATAATGTATGGAAGCAATCTAGCACTAAGCATTTTGGAAAATCTATTTGAGATCATTTCGGCAGAAGCTTCGGCAGTTTGTCATAAGAGGGGAGGAGAGCAAAGGATAATTGTCTGCAGTCTAGTAAAACACAAAATAACTGCCATCACACTTGAGTGAGCTTATAGCCAGCCTGTCCCAGGGCCTCTAGAAGATAGAGCAGTTAATGTTCCCTTTTATTTCAAAGGATATGTCACTTGTATCACAGATTTATACCATGATACAGCAATTTCATCCAAACAGATGGATAATGATGTCAAAGGAGAGACCCTGTTTTTATTGAGTTTTGCAAAGATTGCTCAGATAGCTGCTTCAATTGAAAAGCCCCAGCAGTCCTCCAGCTCTTAATCTTTCTAATCTCAGCGGTATTAAATTTCATCATTTTTGTTTGAAGGAGGAAAATTCTGCAGTAATGGTTTCCTAATAGGGAACACAGAGGATACAAAGCTGGGGGCTCTCCGTGTAGTTGTTCCATAAGCACTTCTGATTTATAGGGCTGTTTATGACAGAAAGGAAAATTATCTTCTGCAGATATAAATCAGGTAAAGAGTAGGAAATTGAACTTAGATATCATCTTGTCAGATGCTTAATGTTCTTTCTCCTGTCACTTTGGATAGGCCCAATTTGCAGAATACTGCAGAGGTAAAGGAACACAATTAACAGTGACAGTAAAGTAATAGATGAAGCTATAAAATCAACCTGCTGGTGCTAGATGCTATGTATGATTTTAAGATGAAGTAGTGCCAAAAGTATATATTAGCTCAAACCAACCATTTCCCGTGTTCAGCAATACCCACAGTGACACTTGTTTGTCACTTTCATTGAGATCTACGTGGCACACTTTACATATTAATGAACCTATAACCACGCACCTCTTCTGAAAGTCAAAAGACTTTTTTTTCCTGCGACGGATAAGCTGTTTACTTAAAGGCAAATGAGAGCTACTGATTATATCCTCCGAGATGTACGTAATTTCGCTTCTAGGAGATATTAAGATATTTAACCTCTGCTAGACAAATTATATAGATTGCACTGCATTAAAAGAGTTTAAGAAACTATTTACTAGGGGAATTAATCCTCTGATGACCAGAGGTCATTAGGAAACTTATTTTGCAGCTCCAAAAGCGAAAATAAAAACATGACACCCCAGATTAGTGGCTGTGTGAATAATCAGGTAGTCACAGGCTTATAGTTTCCACTGTATACTGTAGGGGAAGCAGTGTCCCTACCTCTGCTGAGGTCGAAAAACACACGCAAAAGCTGTCAGCTGAGCTCCAAGTTGTCCATCAGCTTCACAACACCATCATATACACAAAATGTCGACATGGCCATGCCTTCAAGTCTTGTCAGTAGGGAGAAGGGAGAAAACTGCTGTCAGGCAGCTCTGGCGGAGGCTTATGTTTCGGGGAACAAAAGAGTGGGGCATTTACATTCAAACTCTTTGATCATCGTTTGTTGGGAAAGAGACAAGAGGCACCCATACGCGTTAGACTGTCGGACAAGCCCACCGCTATAAACAGGTTCTACCAACTTTAATTTCATGTTTATGGGTGACTTAAAGGGAATCTGTCACCATATTTTTCTACCCTGAGAGAGGTATAATGTAGGGGCAATTACCACGATTCCTGTGCTATATCACTTATTGGACTGTTTGCTGTAGTTTTGATAAAATTACTGTTTTATCTGTTGCAGATCTAGCAGAGCTCTACATAACCCGGCCTATACCATTGATTGGCATCTTTCTGCCTATGAACAGTGTACACACAAAGCTGCCAATCAGTGGTGAGGTGGGGTCAAACAAAGCTCACAGATATGGAGGACTATGTGGCAGCAGGTTTTCTAGTCCTTGTGACAATCTTCAGTTGACTTGATAAAACTGAGATTTTATCAAAACTACAGCAAGCAGCCCAGTAAGTGACATCACTGGAATCAAGGTATCTTTCTCTACATTATACTGCTCTCAGATTAGAAAACAGGAAACCCAGTTGCATACTGGATGCAAAACAAGTTGCAAAAGATAGGTATAACAATTCCCAGAAAGGGGACACCAACTCCAAACTAATAATGAACACAGGAGAATACAGAGTGTGCAGATTAAAAATAGAAAATTTTATTATATAAATACTAATGAAAGTCACAAAAAGAGTGAACAGAGTTCATCAAAGACAAGCATCCAATAGCCAGCCAGCCTACAGCATCTGAACAGGCACATAAATTACAGTAACATACTGTATGTGTGAGTTGTGCTCCAGGTAAGAACAGTCAAATACCAGCCCATAGATCTATACGTAGATGAAGACAAGTGGCAGTAGATACAGGGTTAGAGGAGACATCGCTTTCCACAAGTGAAGGGAGCTGAGGCAGGCCAAAGGTGCGGGATGGCAGGACCCCGACACACGTTTCGCGTGACCGCTTTCCATGTTATCTACGTATAGATCTATTGGCTGGTATTTGGCCATTTTTACCTGGAGCACAACTCGCACATATGTTACTGTAATTTATGCGCCTGTTCATATGCTGTAGGCTGGCTGGCTATCTTCTATTTGTCTTTGATGGACTCTGTTCACTCTTTTTGTGACTTTCATCAATATTTGTATAATAAAATTTTCTGTTTTTAACCTACATACTCCATATTCTACTGTGTTCATGCTCTCAGATTAGGTGGTATATGATATAAGGAGAAATAAAAGGGAAATCATGGGAAAGGAATTAGAAGTGAACACCTTTTTTGCCTTTTATCCCTGATCACAGCAGCGTGGATATGAAATTACTGGTATTGAAAGGTAACTTCAATTCTCAGAGAGAGAGACGAGTTTGGGAGTACAAATTTATGACGAACTTTGACACTCTCAGTGCTGGAATGAATGTGTCGCATGGATTTATGTCTTTTTACATCAATTAAGGAATTTACTTTTAAAACTAGACCCCAATCAGAGGACCATAAAACATCCGGACTCCTTATCTATGAACTGGTCCAATGTTTATATTTATGTTTTTCCCTCTCCCATATTGATAGTTCTGCTTCACGTCACTTATCTTATCTATTGCATTTTTTCTAGGCTGTATTGTGCATAAATATGTGACTTCAGATTTTGTATTAGTCTAGCCTGATGAAGAGACCTGAGTAGTCTCGAAAGCTTGCAATGTGTTACCATCTTTTCAGTTAGCCATTAAAAGGTATCAACTACTGAGGACTCTCAATCCTGAATATTTTTCACCTTTTTTGCCCGATTTGAATTAAACTGATTCAAAAAGCAATTCCCGATTTTCAAGCCATAGAAAGCAATACAATTATTCACCCATTCTTCTCTTAAAGTCACCAAATGCAAATCTTAAACATGAAAATCAAGTACCCTTAAAAATCCTAATGGGTGGTGAAATGGGAACTCATTGGTATCTTGTCAAAACCCAAACATTAAAAACATTTGCCCACTTTTAAATAAAGTTACAACATCCTCCACAGTATTGTGTGATTATTATTATTTGGTTTATTAACAAATAGAATTTTATAAAATGATATAAAGTTAATATTTATATTATATAAAATCATATTAAACCATGGAAAATACTCTAATAATCAATATAAGCTATACTAGAAAAAGGCCCGATGCTATCGCATCAGGAGTGCATTGAAATTAACATCTGTGTATGCTTAGTGGTGTTGACAGGAGCAGCGGACATGTATCACACCGTTTACGCTTTCCAACAAATCTGTTTTATATCATTCCTCTGTATTTTTGGATTGTATTGTGTTGGGTCATTTGACGTCTTTTACCCCTTGTGCACGGCTTCTTCCTTGTTGTGTGCTGTATTTTGGTATCTGATGTAGTGTTTCTTGAGCAGTGTTCGCTATGTGGTGTCTCCCTTGTGTGCTGTGTGTCTATTTACCCTATGTTGTCTCTTGTAAGCTGTTGTGACTATAATTGGAGGTGGTATATAGTTTTATGCAGTTTGCATGTGTGTGTGATTGTCCGTTCCCAAAGTGGACGAAAAAAACAGAAAGGAAGTGAAAAACCAGCACTTCAGTAAGTGGCACTGCTCTTAGATTCCTTCATCAATGAATGCAAGTTGGACATGCGGTAGTTATGTAGATTTTTTTTAAAAACGGTGTATATGTGGGGCTGTCTGAATTTACTGCTTCCTAATGTAATCCCCACAGGCACAGTGGCTGTTCCTTGCAGCCACGAACTGCAAGTCACATACACGTCACTGCTATTCCCGCGCAGGCGCAGCAACAGCCTTGTCGTTACTACACATGTGCGAGAATAGCGGTGACGTGTATGTCACTTGCGCAGGAACAGTTAGTGGCCGCAAGGCTGTTCGCAAACTGCGCCTGCGCAAGTGGGACTGCCGTGGTGCCTTATGGGATTCAGTGACAGCGGCCAACTGGCGATTATATACACTGCTCAGAAAAAATAAAGGGAACACTTAAACAGAATATAACTGGTAGTAAATCAAACTTCTGTGAAATCAAACTGTCCACTTAGGAAGAAACACTGTGTGACAATCAATTTCACATGCTGTTGTGCAAATAGAATAGACAACAGATGTAAATTATTAGCAATTATCAAGACACCCTCAATAAAGGAGAGGTTCTGCAGGTGGGGACCACAGTCCACATATCAGTACCAATGCTTTCTGGCTGATGTTTTGGTCACTTTTGAATGTTGGTTGTGCTTTCACACTAGTGGTAGCATGAGATGGATGCTACAACCCACACAAGTGGCTCAGGTAGTGCAGCTCATCCAGGATGGCGCATCAATGCGAGCTGTGGCAAGAAGGTTTGCTGTGTCTGTCAGCGTAGGGTCCAGAGGCTGGAGGTGCTACTAGGAGATGTGGAGGGGGCCATAGGAGGGCAACAACCCAGCAGCAGGACCGCTACCTCGGCCTTTGTGCAAGGAGGAACGCTGCCAGAGCCCTGCAAAATGACCTCCAGCAGGCCACAAATGTGCATGTGTATGTTCCCTTTATTTTTTTGAGTAGTGTATGTAGATTCAAAGCCTTCCTCCTAAACAGCCTGTGATATAATTATATATCTCACATAAATATATATATAGTATATAAATAGAAGACAATGATGGACATGTTTTATCAATGTATTTCCTGATTTAAAAAAAAATAACTTGAGAGGTGTAAGGGTAGGTGCTGATGTTATGTTTTTGGAGTTTTTTTGTGGTGTTTTTTTTGTTGCAAAAAAACACAGCAGTTTGCTTTCTCAGAAAAGGGATTGAGATGTCTGAAATCTCCTGCACATGTTGATTATGTTATTACTTCCAGATTTTAAGCAGTTTCAGATCTGCAGTATGTCAATTCTATCAGCATTTTTCACCTCTTCTTTAATGAATGGGAAAAAATGCATCAAAAGAGCATGCAAAAGTCGCACTTTTTTTGCAGCGTTTCTCCTGACAAAAGGCACTTTTTATGCAAAAATGTCTGCAATAAATACTTAACGTGTGCAGAGAACCTAATTATTTTGCTTTTTTTTTTTTTTTACACTCCATCATCAAAATTGCAGAAATGTATTTAAACACTCGATAACCTTTAAAATGGATTTAAAAGTATAGCCATTTCACCAGCATGTGTGGAAACCTGATAAAAAATGTTAAAGTCCCTGGAACCTGTAAGACTTGCTATAGGTAAATATTTCCACTTTGTTTCTGCAGCATATACAATATGTCATATATAAATGAACAAATTAAAGAAGAATTCTGTGCAAACTAATTAAAAGAGTCCGAGTATTAAGGTACTCAGGTATTTCACATCAAATAATATATAAAGTAAATTACTACATAAAAGAGGTTCTGCAGCTGTTGATGACTTATAAAAACTCCATAGACTTACACTGTAAAAGCCATTTTAGGACACGTATAGCGTAGTGCAAACTGGAGACTCTGCAGAGCGGTGACGTCACGCAGAAAACAACGTTGCTGGGTACCGGAGGAGACGGCGATAGGCGACACTGTCGTTTTACACATATACTCGTATGTGGGTTTAGGAGGAATAAAATGAATGGGAGGGCTTTTTTAAGTAGCTTGCTTCCGTATTTCTCAACAGGATAGCACCATGGTAAATATCTAGCATTCTACTAGTAAGTATCTCTGGGGCGCTGTTGGTTCTTTGAATGTGACCTATCCTTTGCCAAACAATTTTTTTTTTTTATCTTATCTAAATTTTGCTCTTCCCTTGTTTGTTTCTTTGTCTTTTTTTCTGCAGTTCTTGAAATATGAATTTAAATATCCTATTGGCACCTTGTATGTAAATGTAATCTTGTTAGCCAAGGGGATGGGATACTAAAAAAGATGGCAGCAGGTAAAAGTTCAGGATCACTCCCCTTCCATCCTGTGTCTAACAGGGTACAAAAAGGAAGAAAGGATCATGTCTCAGGAATAGAGAGGTACAGGAAAAATCAAACATATTCAAGACAACAGCGGAATTTTAGACCAGGTAAAAAATTACATATATATGGCATGTGCAGTGTCCCCTTTAACAAACCGTACAGTGCAAGTTCACTTTGCTGTAACTAGCGTTTTGATTATGAAAATCCATTGGGAAAAAAAATCACATAAATAAGCTTTAAATTAGAAGTTACACTACAAAAGTGACTGTTGAAACTTTATAAGAAAAAACAGCTTTATAAAGTCATTTTGTGTGTAGAAAATTCCACATCACTAGTGTGAGCGCTTTTGGGCTACACAATTTACCTGTAAAGATGGGTCTAGAAAATTTCTTAAAACATCATTCCAACCTGCGCAAATAGAAATGTGACATGTTTACCATGCTTGTCTGTTCTACTTATCCTGCTTTATGGTTTCATATTTGAGCAAACATAGAGTCCCTTCTCCCCAAGGGTTCCGGAGGGCATTCTATTTCATTTCTTCAGAAAATTGTATCTCAGGATTTCAATCTTCTTAGATGGAGATGACAAAATACAATATCAAGAACACTTATGTTTTTTATTTCCCATATTTTTAAGAGCATAAATAAAAGATCAGTGAACATTTAGGTCATGCGATGACAAATGTAAAGAAAAAAAGACAAATGAGTGCAACGTTACTAAGATTACAATGTCCACACATAAAACTGTTTAAGGTTAGGAAGGTTGCAGGTAGATACATTTTGGAGATAGAAAACAAAGTAAGAGAAAGTGGAGAAATCACTGACGGAGGCTCTGGGAGAGGGAAAATGAGCAGCCAGCACAGAAGTTTATACCATCGTGAAATGGTTACTATTATCATAACCTAAAGTGACGGGGAAGGTAATAACCATGTACCGTATTGTAGTATTTCAGCCTTTTTACAGAGTATTTCTGATAATTTTATGGTTAAGAAAATATGGAATTTTAAAGGGTTTTTCCAGGACTTTTTTTTCCCGTTTTACTACGGGCATAAAACTAACAGGCAGGTAATTGCTAAATACCTGCCTGTGGTGCCCAATGCCGATCTCTGCCGGCACAGAGCGGTCACATACCACCCCTGCTGGCGATTCAGTGGCTTCTGCTGATATCATCTTGACAGAGCAATGGCATCTCTTCCACTCTGCTTTGTTGATGGGACGTCAATGCCGATATCATGATGATTGACAGCCAGCTCCTCCCTTTCTACCTGTGGGGAGCTGGCTGTCAATCAACATGATGCCAGCAGTCAAGCTCGGTCAACAGATTAGAACAGAAGAGGAAGAGCTGCACTGTTGACATAGAGCAGCCAAATCGCCAGCAGGAGCAATCTATGACTGCTTTGTGCCAGAGCTGGGAAGATCAGGCAAGTAGTTAGCATCTACCTGCCTTTTAGATTTTAGGCCCATAGTAAAAAAAAATATAAATAGTCCTGGATAACCCTTTAAGTCTATGTTGCCATTTTATTCTATATTAAGACTTATTAAGCTCTAAGTTATTTTCATTCTAAAAAGGTATTATGACTTTAGCAAACAGAATATTTACAGAATACATTGAATAAATTTTATCAATTTCTCTAGGTTTCACAATTTATGCTGTAGTCGTTTAATAGAAATTTTCATTTTATTTACGGATATAAATTCTGTAGTGGTCATTAAATAAGCACGTGTAAGCTTGATATACACAGTTTGTTGGAGTTGGTAATCTATGGTGTAAAGGATAGCCTTGCTGTTAAAGGGGTTATACCAATTGAGGTATCACCTATCGATTGGATAAGTCATACATTACTGATTGCTGGGCGTCTGACAGATGAGACCCCGATCAATCAAAAGACTGGGGCTTGCAGTAGACATCAAGCATGTAAACTCTTGTTCCACTTATAGTCTGTGGGACTGCCAGAGATAACCTAGCACTGTACTCAGTTATTTCTGACAGTCTCATAGATAATCAATGGAACGGGACTGCAAAAGCTCCACCTCTACTCCATTCAGAAGGTAAACAACGGGGGGTAACTAAGTGCCACGCACGTTTAGTTACCCGCTGTTTATTTTGGATACCAGCTCCCAGCGCAAGCACACTGGTATCCAGGGTACACCACGGGTAGCTAAGGGACGCGCGCTCTTAGGTACCCGCTATTTACCTTGGTTACCAGCGTCCTCGCTGATCCTGATCGCTGGTGAGTCTGCCTGTTTGAGAGCTCACCAGCGATCATGTAGCGAATCACCAGAGATACTGACCAGGTCGTATCGTTGTTGGGATCGCTGGTGCGTCGTTTAGTGTAACGGGACCCTTAGGCCTGTTTCACACTTCAGTTTTTTCCATCAGTCAAGATCTGCCATTTTCCTAAAAAAACGGATCCGCCGTTTTGTTTGGCGGATCTGTTTTTTTTCCCATTGACTTGCATTACTGGCGGATCTTGACGGATGCCCGGACGGAGCTTGTAACATTTTTTTGGCTGAAGGATCCGCATTTTTGCAATGCGCATGCCCGGAGGAATGATCTCAGCCAGAAATTTAACCCTGAAATCATTTCTGGCAGACGGTAAAAATTCTCTCTCTCTCTCTCTCGTCCCCGGACTGCGGCTCCTTTAAAATTCTTCAGCCAACGGATCCGTCAAAAGACCGGTCTGCTGGCATCCATTAACTTCAGTTACCAACGGATCCGCTTTCCGCCATTTTGGCGGATTTTAACTGACAAGAAAAAACTGAAGTGTGAAACAGGCCTTAGTCTGAGTTACAGTTCATGGGTCCTCCAACAGGAAATTGACCAAAAACACTCAGATAAAAACAAGAATGACTAAGTGCAAGGCATTGGCTTCTACAAGCTCTGATTTTAATTCTATTGAACATCTGTCCAAGCAGCTGAAACTTGTAGTATAAAAGTTGTGTAGTTGTGTAACAAAATATTGAGGTAAGGGAACAATCATTTCTGTCCAGGTCATTTTCATTAGTTTTTTGTTTTTTTTATATTGAATGGAAAATCAAAAGCAAAACAGCAATGCCCAATTGTCATTAGCTGATATACAGTAAATTTAAATTGAAAATTATTTTCATCAGTTTCAAGTGATTTCACTGGCCATTGTTGATTTCTCTTACTTTAACAGAAGAGTACCAACAATTTTGTCCACGTATGTATATACACGCATACAAACATTAGATACAGTCATGACTAAAAGTGTTTGCACCCTTTAAATTATTCCAGAAAGTGAAGTATTTTTTCGAGAAAATTATTGCAATTACACATGTTTTGTTATACACAGGTTTATTTCCTTTGTGTATATTGGAACAACACAAAAAAAAGAGAAAAAAAGGCAAATAGGACATTATTTCATACAAAACCCCCAAAATGGTCTGGACAATTCTTGGCACGTCAACTTAATATTTGGTTGCACATTCTTTGGGATAAATAACTGAAATCAATCACTTCTTATATCCATCAATCTTCTCACACTTCTCAGCTGTAATTTTGGAGCACACTTACTTTACAAACTGCTCCAGGTCTCTCATATTTGAAAGCGCCTTCTCCCAACAGCAATTTTAAGATCTCCAGACAGGTGTTCAATTGGATTTAGATCTGGGCTCATTGCTGGCCACTTCAGAACTCTATAGTACTTGGTTTCCATTCATTGCTGGTTGCTTCTTGTAGTATGTTTGGGGTCATTGTCCTGCTGGAAGACCCATGAGCGAGGTTGCAAACCCAGATTTCTGACAATTGACACTACATTGTGACCCGTAATCTTTTGGTAATATTCAGATTTCATGATGCATTGCACACAGTCATGATACCCACTGCCAGAGAAAACAAAACAACTCCCAAACTTCTTTGAATCTCCACCATATTTGACTGTAGGTACTGTGTTCTTTTCTTTGTAGGTCTCATTCCATTTTCAGTTAACAGTAGCATGATGTGTTTTGCCAAAAAAGCTCTATCTTGGTCTTCTATCCACAAGACACTTTCCCAGAAGGATTTTGGCTTTCTCACATACATTTTGGCACACTGCAGTCTAGCTTTTTTATAATAATAATAATCTTTATATGTCCCTGTGTCAGCAGTGGAGTCCTCCTGGGTCTCCTGCCATAGAGTTTCATTTCATTCAAATGTTGAAGGATAGTTCACACTGACACTGATACACTCAGAGCCTGCAGGACAGCTTGAATTTCTTTGGAATGTGAGTGGGGCTTATCCACCATCTGGACTATCTTGTGTTGCAACCTTTCATCAATTTCTCTCTGCCATCCACATCCAGGGAGATTAGCTACAGTACCATGGGTTGTAAAATTCTTGATTATGTTGTGCCCAGTGGACAAAGGAACATCAAGATCTCTGGAGATAGACTAGTAACGTTGATATTATTGATATTTTTCAACAATTTTGGTTATCAAATCCTCAGATAGTTCTCTTCTCCATGCTTAGAGCACAACACACACAATGAAAATATTGAGTCAACTTTTTTATTTTCATATTGCCCACACCTGTTGCTTGCCACAGCTGAGTTTGAACGAGCTTCACATGCTTGAAACAAAGTTGTTTGCCCACAATTTTGCAAAGGTGCAAAGAATTTTGTATAGCCCATTTTGGGGTTGTGTTAAATTATGTCCAATTTGCCCTTTTTCTCTGTTTTTGTTTTATTGTTCCAATACCCACAAAATGAAATAGGCATGTGTATAACAAAACTTGTGGGAGAAACACTTCATTTTCTGGAATAATTTCTTTGTCATCTTTTGGTGTATTGGAAATTTGGAAAGAGTCCAGAGTGGAAAGTGGTTGTTGAATGAGAAAAAAATAGAGGAGACTCTATTTGATTCAGGACAGTCCAGGATGTTGTCTTTAATAGATAATTTGAAGACCTTTATAAAGTTTGCAATTTAGACTGTTCTCCCAGTCTGAGGAACAACGGGTGAAGTTAGCCTGCGAGAAGCCATCATGACACATGGTATGGACAATGTGTGTTGGTATGCTAGGAAGTGGGCCTCATACATGGACAGCAAGGGAGCAGCAATGTTTAGCTAGCAGACAGACTACGATTTTAATTTGCATTGTGATGTTACTTATTTTGCTCTGCAACAAGAAAACTAAACTTAGGTCCCTACTGCTATATCTAAAGTACACATTTTTAAAACCAGGTCTCCTTCACATTAAAAATAAGACTGGGCACACTCAAACTGCAACCGCCCAAGCAGAACCAACCACTCACCAATTATTAAAAGTTACAAATACACATTTTCTGGCTATGTCTATGTCGCAGGTGCCTGAATTAATCAATGAGCACTTTCACCTGTAATAAGGTGGTGGTAGACTAATGTCCCTCAAACACAACGTTTAAAGGGAATCTGTCACCCCTGGGATGTATATGACCTATTAATATGGGCATACAGGTAATAGAAATGTCCTACCTGTATGCCTCATATTAATAGTCTTGTTGCTGAGAAATATTATATTCTGCTTTTATATTAATGATTTCTTACAAGCTCTGGGGCGTGCGGTGCAAGAAAGAAATCCCTGCCCCCTGTCTTCACTGTAATACTACCCCCCTCCCATGCACGTAAATTATGGCCCTGGAATCCTGCACTCTGCACTCCCTCAGAAATACATACCTCATCCTCCTCCCTTCTATGGGCGCTGCATTCAGGGATCTTCTGTCCCGGCAACTTTCACTCCAGTGACCACCGGAGTGCACGCCGATAAGGTGCTCTCTCTACTTCCTTCCTGCATAGTCATAGTAACATAGTAACATAGTTTTGAAGGCTGAAGGAAGACCTTATGTCCATCTAGTTCAGGCTATTTTTAGTGAAGCCGTTCTGCATTGCTGATCCTGGGGAAGGCAAAAAACCCACAGAGTGGAAGCTAATTTTCTCCATAGGGAAAAAATTTCCTTCCCCTAAGCTGGGTCAACCATCTACCTATAATATTCTGTTATTCATAACCTTCTATACTGTTACTCACAAGAAAAGCATCCATTCCTTTCTTAAATTCATTCAGTGAGTTGGCCATCACCACTTCCTCAGGAAGAGAATTCCAGAGCCTCACTGCTCTTACTGTGAAGAACCCTCTTCTATGCTGGTGCAGAAATTGTCTTTCCTCCAAACGAAGAGAATGCCCCCTTGTTCTTGTCACAGACCTTGGTACAAACAGTTCCTTGGAGAGATCTCTGTATTGCCCTCTGATATACTTGTACATATATATTAAGTCTCCCCTAAGTCTTCTCTTTTTTAGAGTAAATAGACCTAATTTTGATAACCTTTCTGGGTATTGTAGTGAACCAACTCCATTTATCATTTTAGTAGCCCGCCTTTGAACCCTTTCAAGTTCAGTAATGTCTTTCTTGAGCACCGGCGTCCAAAATTGCACACAATTGTGCACTCCAAGTGTGGTCTGACGAGTGATTTGTACAGAGGGAGAATTATGTTTTCATCTCATGTCCCCAGACCTCTTCTAATGCATCCCATGACCCTATTTGCTTTGGTGGCAGCTGCCTGACACTGGGCACTCCAATTTAGCTTCTTATTGACAAAGATGCCTAAGTCTTTTTCCATGTCTGATTTCCCAGCAGTTTCCCATTTAGTAAGTAATTGTAGCATCTGTTTCTCCTTCCCATGTGCATAACCTTACACTTATCTGTGTTAAACCTCATTTGCAATTTTTCAGCCCAATTCTCCAATTTACTCAAATCTGTCTGTAGTTGCAAACTGTCCTCCTTTGTGTTAACTACCTTACATAGTTTTGTATCATCTGCAAATACATTTTACAAATACATTTTACTGTGTAAGCCATCCACTAGATCATTATTAAATATATTAAATAGTAGGGGGCCTAATACAGAACCCTGTGGTACCCCACTAGTAACCCTGGCCCAATCTGAGTATGCACCATTAATAACCACTCTTTGTTTTCTCTCACTAAGCCAGCTACCTACCCATCTACACACATTTTCCCCTAGCCCAAGCTTTCTCATCTTACTTACCAATCATTCATGTGGGACAGTGTCAAATGCTTTAGAGAAGTCGAGATAAATGACATCCAATGATTCTCCTTGGTCCATTTTGAGAGCTTACATCCTCATAGAAGCTGATCAGGTTAGTTTGACAGGAGCGATCCTTCATAAATCCATGTTGATATGGAGTAAAACATTTATTAACATTGAGATATTCCATAATGGTATCCCTTAGAAACCCTTCAAAAATTTTACCCACAACAGATGTTAAGCTTACCGGCCTATAGTTTCCAGGTTCCCTTTTACACCCCTTTTTGAATAATGGTACCACATTTGCTTGCCGCCAATCAAAAGGAACAGACCCTGTTTCTATATAGTATTTAAATATAAGGAATAGAGGCCTCTCTATCACATTACTTAACTCCCTTAATACCCGAGGGTGAATGCAATCAGGGCCTGGTGATTTGTCAATTTTAATCTTACTAAGGCGGTTCTGCACTTCTTCCTGGGTTAGGCAGGTAATACTTAATGGGGAGTTGACATTATCACTCTGCATTTCCCCTGGCAAATCCTTTTCCTGCGTGAACACTGTTGAGAAAAAAGTATTTAAAACATTTGCTTTTCCCACATCGCTCGCTATGATTTCACCCTCATTGTTCTTTAACCCCTTCACCCCCAAGGGTGGTTTGCACGTTCATGACCGGGCCAATTTTTACAATTCTGACCACTGTACCTTTATGAGGTCATAACTCTGGAACGCTTCCATGGATCCCGGTGATTCTGACATTGTTTTCTCGTGACATATTGTACTTCATGTTAGTGGTAAAATTTCATTCAAATAACTTGCGTTTATTTGTGAAAAAAATGGAAATTTGGCAAAAATTTTGAAAATTTCGCAATTTTCCAACTTTGAATTTTTATGCCCTTAAATCACAGAGATACGGCACAGAAAAAACTTGATAAGTAACATTTCCCACATGTTTACTTTACATCAGCACAATTTTGGAACCAAAATTTTTTTTTGTTAGGAAGTTATAAGGGTTAAAAGTTGACCAGCGATTTCTCATTTTTACAACACCATTTTATTTTTAGGACCACATCACATTTGAAGCCACTTTGAGGGGTCTATATGATAGAAAATACCCAAAAGTGACACCATTCTAAAAACTGCACCCCTTAAGGTGCTCAAAACCACATTCAAGAAGTTTATTAACCCTTTAGGTGCGTCACAGGAATTTTTTTGAATATTTAAAAAAAAATGAACATCTAACTTTTTTTCATAAAAAAAATAATTCAGGTTCATTTTTTTTTATTTTACCAAGGGTAACAGGAGAAATTGGACTGCAAAAGTTATTGTGCAATTTGTCCTGAGTACGCAGATACCTGATATGTGGGGGGGAACGACTGTTTCGGCGCATGGCAGAGCTCAGAATGGAAGGAGCGCCGTTTGACTTTTTCAATGCAAAATTGGCTGGAATTCAGATTGGACGCCATGTCACGTTTGGAGAGTCCCTGATGTACCTAAACAGTGGAAACCCCCTACAAGTGACCCCATTTTGGAAACTAGACCCCCAAGGAACTTATCTAGATATGTGGTGAGAACTTTGAACCCACAAGGGCTTTACAAAAGTTTATAACGTACAGCGGTACAATTAAAAAATCATATTTTTTCCACAAAAATGATCTTTTCACCCCAATTTTTATTTTCCCAAGGGTAACAGGACCCTAAAAGTTATTGTGCAATTTGTCCTGAGTACGCTGATACCCCACATGTGGGGGTAAACCACTATTTGGGCGCATGGCAGAGCTCGTAAGGGAAGCAGCGCCATTTGACGTTTTTGGCTGGAATTGAGATCGGACACCATGTCGCGTTTGGAAAACCCCTGATGTACCAAAACAGTGGAAACCCCCCACAAATGACACCATTTTGGAAACTAGACCCCCTAAGGAACTTATCTAGATGTGTGGTGAGAACTTTGAACCCCCATGGGCTTCACAGAAGTTTATAACATAAAGCCATACAATTAAAAAATCATATTTTTTCCACAAAAATGATCTTTTCACCCTCAATTCTTATTTTTCCAAGGGTAACAGGACCCTAAAAGTTATTGTGCAATTTGTCCTGAGTACGCTGATACCCCACATGTGGGGGTAAACCACTATTTGGGCGCATGGCAGAGCTCGGAAGGGAAGCAGCGCCATTTGACGTTTTGGGCTGGAATTGAGATCGGACACCATGTCGCGTTTGGAAAACCCCTGATGTACCAAAACAGTGGAAACCCCCCACAAATGACACCATTTTGGAAACTAGACCCCCTAAGGAACTTATCTAGATGTGTGGTGAGAACTTTGAACCCCCATGGGCTTCACAGAAGTTTATAACATAAAGCCATACAATTAAAAAATCATATTTTTTCCACAAAAATGATCTTTTCACCCTCAATTCTTATTTTTCCAAGGGTAACAGGACCCTAAAAGTTATTGTGCAATTTGTCCTGAGTACGCTGATACCCCACATGTGGGGGTAAACCACTATTTGGGCGCATGGCAGAGCTCGGAAGGGAAGCAGCGCCATTTGACGTTTTGGGCTGGAATTGAGATCGGACACCATGTCGCGTTTGGAAAACCCCTGATGTACCAAAACAGTGGAAACCCCCCACAAATGACACCATTTTGGAAACTAGACCCACTAAGGAACTTATCTAGATGTGAGGTGAGCACTTTGAACCCCCAAGGGCTTCACTGAAGTTTATAATGCCAGGGCATGAAAATAAAAAAATCGTATTTTTTCCAGAAACATGATCAATTAGTCCCCAATTTTTTCATTTCCCCAAGGGTAACAGGAGAAATTGGACCCCCAAAAGTTGTTGTCCAATTTGGCCTGAGTACGCTGACACCCCATATGTGGGAGAAAACTACTGTATGGACACACGTCGGGGCTCGGAAGGGAAGCAGTGACGTTTTGGAATGCAGACTTTGATGGAATGGTCTGCGGGTGTCATGTGCGTTTGGAGAGCCCCTGATGTACCTAAACTATTGAAACTCCCCACAAGTGACCCCATTTTGGACACTAGACCCCCCACGGAACTTATCTAGATGTGTGGTGAGCACTTTGAACCCCCAAGTGTTTCACAGAAGTTTATAACACTCGGACGTGAAAATAAAAAAATCATTTTTTTCCACAAAAATGATATTTTTGCCCCCAATTTTTTATTTTCCTAAGGGTAACAGGAGAAATTGGACCCCAAAAATTGTTTTGCAATTTGTCCTGAGTAGGCTGATACCCTACATGTGGGGGTAAAACACTGTTTGGGCGCATGGCAGAGCTTGGAAGGGAAGGAGCACCATTTGACTTTTTCAACTCAGAATTGGCTGGAATTGAGATCAGACGCCATGTTGCATTTGGAGAGCCCCTCATGTGCCCAAACAGTGGAAACCCCCAATTATAACTCCAACCCTAACCCCAACACACCCCTAACCCTAATCTGAGCCCTAACCCTAGCCCTAACCCTAGCCCTAACCCTAACCCTAGCCCTAACCCTAGCCCTAACCCTAGCCCTAGCCCTAACCCTAGCCCTAACCCTAAGGCTGTGTGCACACGCTGCGGATTTTGCTGCGGTTCCGCAGCAGTTTTGGCCGCTGCGGACCAGCAGCAGTTTTTGCTGCGGTGTACAGTACCATGATTCCCTATGGGAATCAAAAACCGCAGTGCAGACGGTGCGGAATTTTCCGCGCGGATTATCTGCGGTTTTCAATCCGCAGAAAGAATTGACATGTCAATTCTTTCTGCGGATTCCCCTGCAGTTTGCCATCTCCTCTATTGAGGAGATGAAAAACCGCAGGACAAAACCGCAGAGCAATCCGCAGGTAAAACCGCAGGTCTTTTGACCTGCGGTTTCACCTGCGGATTTTACAAAATCTGCGCGGATGAATCCGCACCTAATCCGCAGCGTGTGCACACAGCCTTACCCTAACGGGAAAATGGAGATAAATACTTTTTTTTTAGTTTTATTATTTTTCCCTAACTAAGGGGGTGATAACGGGGGGTTTGACTTACTATTTATGGCGGTTTTTATGTTTGGCGGCTGTCACACGCTAAAAGACGCTTTTTATTGTAAAATAGGTTTTGCATCACCACATATTGAGAGCTATAATTTTTCCGTATTTTGACCCACTGAGTCATGTGAGGTCTTATTTTTTGCGGGACGAGTTGACGTTTTTATTGGTACCATTTTCGGGCACGTGACATTTTTTGATCGCTTTTTATTCCTATTTTTGGGACGCAGAATGAACAAAAACCAGCGTTTCATGAATTTCTTTTGGGGGGGTGCGTTTACACCGTTCTGCGTGCGGTAAAATTGATAAAGCGGTTTTATTCTTCGGGTCAGTACAGTTACAGCGATACCTCATTTAGGTCGTTTTTTTATGTTTTTGTCGGTTTTATGCAATGAAAACTATTTTATATAAAAAATAATTATTTTTGCATCGCTTTATTCTGTGAGCTATAACTTTTTTATTTTTTCACTGATGATGCTGTGTGGCAGCTCGTTTTTTGCGGGACAAGATGACGTTTTCAGCGGTACCATGGATATTTATATGCGTCGTTTTGATCGCGCGTTATTACACTTTTTGTTTGGCGGTATGATAATAAATCATTATTTTTTGCTTCGTTTTTTATTTTTATTTTTTAAGGGGTTCGCTAACAGGGTTAACTAATGGGACAGTTTTATAGGGCGGGTCATTACGGATGCGGCGATACCTAATATGTGTACTTTTATTGTTTTTTTTTATTATTATTTCCAAAAAATGGATTTATTGAGGGAATATTTTTTTTTTTTCTAATTTATTTGGCGATTTTTTTAAATTTATTTTTACATTTTTTTTTTTTTTTTTTTTTTTACTTTATTACATAGTCCCAGGTGGGACATCACTGTCCTGTGACAGATCGCTGATCTGTCACATGACAGATCACTGTGACAGATCAGCAATCTGTCACAGGCATTGAAGAAGACTTCCTCTTGCCTGCGCTTTGCAGGCACTGAGGAAGCCAGCTTCCTCAGGTCCCCGAAGGCCCCCGTCGCCATCTTGGATTCGGGGGCCTGGAGGATAGGAGCCCCCCGCAGCAGCGCTGCACATTGCGCTGCCGTGGGGGGCTCAGGGAAGCACGGAGGGAGCCCCCTCCCTCCCGATGCTTCCCTTTAACTCCCGGTACACCGCGATCATGTTTGATCGCGGTGTGCAAGGGGTTAAGGTGTCGGGGGCGGTCCGTGACCGCCCCTGACACATAGTGCCGGGTGTCAGCTGTGATAATCAGCTGACACCCGGCCGCGATCAGCGGCGCTCACCACGTGGGCGCCGCTGATCGCGGTAGACGTACTATCCCGTCCACGGTCATACGGGCCCGGGTACCGTGGACGGGATAGTACGTCGGATGTCAGGAAGGGGTTAAAGGGCCGACACCATCAATTCTATTCTTTTTACTGTTTATATAATTAAAGAATAGTTTGGGGTTTGTTTTACTTTCCTTAGCAATGAGTCTCTCAGTTTCCAATTTTGCTAAATGTCTTTGTTTTTTTACACATTTTATTTTTTTCTCTATAACTTTTTAATGCTTCTTCATTGCCTTCTTGTTTTAGCTTTCTAAATGCCTTGTTCTTGTTATTTTTTGCCCTTTTTACATCCTTATTTAGACACATTGGTGTTCTCCTGTTCCTAGCCCTTTTATTTCTGTACGGTATGGCTAGCTCGCAGTGGGTGTGTAAAACTGATTTAAATATTTCCCATTTATTTTCTGTGCTCCTATTTTGGAGGACATTGTCCCAATCAATTTGGCGAAGGTCTTCTCTAAGCTGATCAAACTTTGCTTTCCTGAAATTCAGCGTTTTCGTAACCCCCTTCCAGGGCACCTTACTGAAGGACAAGTGGAATTGTATTATATTGTGGTCACTGTTCCCTAGGTGCCCATCGACTCGTACTTCTGTTATACTATCTGGCCTGTTGCTTAAAATTAAGTCCAGAAGGGCTGTCCCTCTAGTTGGACCCTGCACAAGTTGTGACAGATAATTATCCTTGGTCACTGGCAGAAATTGGTTTCCTTTCTGAGATACGCAGGTTTCAGTTTCCCAGTCTGTGTCGGGGTAGTTGAAGTCCCCCATAATAATCACCTCATTGTGATTTGCTGCTTTGTCTATTTGATTCAATAATACATTTTCAGTGGTTTCTGTTATATTTGGTGGCTTATAACAACCCCCTATGAGGATTTCATTACTTTTCTCTCCTTGTATCTCCACCCATAGAGACTCCACCTCTTCATTTCCCTCTTGTATATCTTCTCTAAGGCTAATTTCACACTTGTTTTTTTTTGTAGCGCGTTTTTTGCGCAAAAAAAGCATAGAAAAAACGCATACAAATGCATACAAACGCTGCGTTTTTTTCAAGCATTTTTATGCGCATGCAGGAAAAAAACGCAGCGTTTTTATGCGTTTGTATGCGTTTTTAGTGCGTTTGCGTTTTTTTACACATTTTTTGGTCCACACCCAAAAAAAAAAAAAAAAAACATTCAACAACACACAAGACCAATGGGACGTCAATGTCGGTGTGGTATGTTAATATATAGACCCTGTCTACAGTATTCTTCACATTTGCTTGATTGTTCTCGTGTCAACATGGATCGGCGCTGGAAGAGTTTTCACTTCAACTTGGATTTGGACATCGCGATGGCTCAGGCGTATGCAGTTGCTTGCCATGAACAAAGGAAGAGAGAGAGGCAGCGAAGACGGCAGCGGCGGCGTATGTGGATACATCCGATTGTTGAACTCCGGGAGAGCTGTGGGGCATACCACACCCTCTACAGTGAGCTACAGGCAAACCTGGAGAAATTTACAGATTATATCCGGATATCCCAAGAAAGCTTCAGGGATTTGCTTGCTCGTGTCTAACAATCCATCCGGAGACAGGACACACAGCTCCATCGTGCGATTCCTCCTGAGGAACGGCTACTGGTGACATTACGGTACGTAATATTTAAAAACCAAGGGGTGTGGTCTGATGGGGTTTTTTTTACATGTAGTATTCAAAACCTTGGGTAATTATTTTTCATGAATGTACTAATATTTTATTTTATAGCTTTACAAAATAATATACAGAAATATTAATTTTACTTCTTTCTCTGTTCACAGATTCCTGGCGACTGGAGAAACCCTATCTTCACTACACTTCCAGTACCGTATTGGAATCTCTACCTTGTCTGGAATTGTTGCGGACACCTGCCGGGCTCTCTGGAATGTTCTTTGTCCAGAATTTATGCCCCTGCCCACCGCTGAAAAGTGGATGGAAATTGCTGACAAATTCTGGACAGTATGCAATTTCCCCAACTGTTTGGGAGCTGTTGATGGTAAACACATACGGATCATCAAACCCAAAAGAACAGGATCTGAGTACTATAATTACAAAAAGTACTTTTCAATTGTACTCATGGCCATTGCGGATGCCGGATGTATGTTTGTAGCAGTGGACATTGGAGCATTTGGCCGTGGTAATGACTCACAGGCTTTTAAAAACTCAGACATGGGCCGGAGGTTGTATGGTAACCAATTTAATTTCCCTATGCCACGGCCTCTTCCTCACACCGAAGCTCCACCACTGCCCTTTGTAATGGTTGGGGATGAGGCTTTTCAAATGTGCGCAAACTTACTGAAACCCTACTCCAGCCGGGACTTGGACCACACCAAAAAAATATTTAATTACAGGCTGACCAGGGCCAGAAGAACTGTCGAGTGTGCTTTTGGGATTCTTGTCTCAAGATGGCGAATTCTCGGCACAGCCATAAATCTTAAACTTGAAACGGTCGATGAGGTGGTGAAGGCATGTGTGGTTCTACATAATTTTGTGATGGCTAAAGAGCACCCGACCGTTGAACTGGACGATGATGCTCCTAACCCATTGCCTGAATTCACTCAGCACCCTCTCAGGTTATCCGTTGAAGTTGGCCAAATGAGGGATCAATTTGCGGCCTACTTTATTTCTGATGTAGGACGGGTGCACTGGCAAGATGAAATGGTGTAATAATGTTCGTTTGTGTTTGTTAATAAAAAACCTTATTTGATACCAGTACCGAGTGCACTATGTTTTTTACACTCCAATAAAATAAAAAACTTCCCATGTATACCTGTGAATTCATGATGTTCTCACACCTGCGCAGGTAAATACACAATTTAAAATGCAGCATCGCTAGTCTGCGTTAAATATATTGGTAAGCAAAGCTGCAGGTTAAATATGGTAAGCAAAGCTGCAGGTTAAATATGATATATGTACTAACCTGGGCATATGATTGATAAATAGTTCTGATTATGACAATGAGCGACTTTGTTTGGATCGGGTTTCATGAAACCAAATTAGTTTCAAATAAAACTTGTCCAACCAGTGGAAAACAAGTTTGAGATTCATTCATTTTGAATGAAAGAAACTCTCCTTTTTTTTGACCGAGTTTCACCAGTTTGTGCTTCTGGAAACCAGATCCTAGTTGGTAAAACGCTAATTATTATACTAGGCCTTGGTATGTAACATATTAACAGATTACGTTTATTTTACACTTATACTAGGCCTTGGTATGTAACATACGCTTATTTTACACTTATACTAGGCCTTGGTATGTAACATATTAACATATGACGTGTATTCTAAACACACGAGTATGTTTTTAATTACAAGGTATATCAATAATCCCCCTTGCGTAGAATCACCTTGCCTAGAATCACAATAAGTGAAATGAGGATGGTAAAAACAGCCAATCCTCCAAACACTTTTTTATGACACCTTGCAAAGTTTAAGTCGCATTGTGTGTACGGCGCAGTGTGTGTGAGCAGCGCCATAAACATTAATCAAACTTTGTTATGGTGAATCAGAAATATTTAAAAAAACTTTATTTTTTTCTGCGTTTGGGGGCAGATGGTTGCAAGTTGGGGGTGTGCAGGGAAGATGCAGAACTAACTGTTGAAGAAGGTGTTCTAGGGGAAGGGGCCAAAAAACTTGTGGGGGAAGGGAGTCCAGTTATGGGACTTGCAGTAGAAACAGTTTGAGGAGATGAAAGAGGTTCAGGGACATTGGTACGAAGTGCTTGTCTCTGCAAACTTGACTGCCTGGACCTACTTGGGCCCAATGCCCACCTTGCTTGACGTCGCCTTGTACTGGGGGCAAATATAGAATGTAGGTCCCCTGTCTGCAGCTGTGGCTGCTGCTGCTGTGGCTGCTGCTCTGGCTGCTGCTGTGGTGGCTGCTGCTGCTGCTGTGGTGGCTGCTGTTGCTGTGGCTGCTGCTGATGCTCTGTGGTGGCGGTGGCAGTGCTCGTCCTTGCAGGAGGAATGGTGGCGGCAGTGATGGTCCAAGTTTGCGGAGTGGTGGTGGCAGGGCTACTACTTGTTGTAGCGACAGGGCTGTTCCACATTTGCAGAGTGGTGGCTGTGCTCCAAGCATGCATGGGGGTGGCGGTGGTGCTCCAGACAGGAGCAGCGCTTGCCATGGTGGTGTTGGTGAACTGACCAGCTGTACTCAGACTTGTGGTGGTGTAACGGTGGGTGTCCTGGCTTTGAATAGAGGTGTCCATGCAGTGGTATGCAGCACAAGCCGGTAGTGAGGTGAAGCGAGTCAATGGTGGCACAGGTGGAAATGCCACTACTGACTGCTGCCCGTACCGATTATGCTGCATAGCCTGCAAGAAAGCATTGTTGCAGGCCTGCAGCACATTCAGCTGTTGCTCAGGACTAAGGTGTTCCGCCATGCCCTTTTCAATCTTACTAAAAAAAATGGTGCGCTGGTCTGTTGAGGTCGGCCTCCAGACGGTCAAGGCGCTGTTCGACAGAATTGAAGTGGTGTTCAAAGTGGTTAAAACCACGTTCCATGAGTGCAAAACTGCTTTCAACTCTGTCAGACAGCGACTTGAGGCTGGCATTAAAGGCCTCGCTCAAGTGCATAAACTCGGGCAAGACATTCCTGTCCAAGGCCCTCTGCCGCTGGCGGGTAGTGCCCGCATAACCAGTGGCAGAGACCTGGGACAGGGGAACACCTGATGGCCCAGCTTCCTGGTCACCAGCTGTCTGTGTGGCTGACCTGCAAGGTGCTTCCTGGCTGTCGGATGGCTGGGACGGGTCAGAGGACGTCCGATGAAGGACCGCTCCAGGGCCAGGTTGCAGGGTGCTGCTCCAGGTGCTGTTGAAGAAAGGAAAATCATTACTATCATGCCTTTACAAGATGCATCAGCTGTGGATTAGAAAATCACAGATTAAAAATATAAAAAAAAAAATAATTATAATACTTACGCTCTGGTGGCAAGGACAGGTCTTAGGAACTGCAACGCGTGATAGTAATGGTATCGGGTTCTTGTCCTTGACGCAGATCCACTGCGAACCTGGCCCTCAGCACGAACATCACTGTTAAAGCGGTCCTTGATCGAGCGCCAACGTGTTCGGACTTTGTCCACTGTTGGAAAAAAAAAACAACAACATGTCACTTGTGTTTTTGATGCATGACATATGCTATCACTAAACCCAACAGTGCCATCAAGGACAATAGTCACTGAGGCACAATACAGCAATACAATACTCAAAGCAGTCACTGTAGAGCCCGATGACACTGTTGGGTTTCCTGCTAGAATATATCTAGCACGAAACCCAACAGTGACATCAAGGACAATAGTCACTGCGGCACAATACAGCAATACAATACTCAAAGCAGTCACTGTAGAGCCCGATGACACTGTTGAGTTTCCTGCTAGAATATATCTAGCAGGAAACCCAACAGTGACATCAAGGACAATAGTCACTGCGGCACAATACAGCAATACAATACTCAAAGCAGTCACTGTAGAGCCCGATGACACTGTTGGGTTTCCTGCTAGAATGTATCTAGCACGAAACCCAACAGTGACATCAAGGACAATAGTCACTGCGGCACAATACAGCAATACAATACTCAAAGCAGTCACTGTAGAGCCTGATGACACTGTTGGGTTTCCTGCTAGAATATATCTAGCAGGAAACCCAACAGTGACATCAAGGACAATAGTCACTGCGGCTTAACAGAGCAGGGAAATACTTACTAAACGCCTTTTTGGAGGATGCAGTGGCGCTATCCCAGCCATCCATCAACGCTGCGGCCACCTCATTCCATAGCCGCCGGGTCACCACATTGTCCTTGTACAGCCAGTCACGGCTGTCCCACAACGGGGCACGCTCCTGGACCAGGCTGATGAGCTGCTCATTATCCAGGTAGACATCTTCATCCTGTTGTGGAACCAAGACAAAACACATTCATTAGAATAATCAAATTTAAATTGAATAAAAAGTTACAAAAAAAAAGACAGAAAAGATGAAATATAGAAGATAAAAAATAAAGAACATTACAAATCATTTGATACATACATTCCGTATCACCACCGGGACTTGGCTTCGCTGCTCCTGCTGTTCGCCCTCAGTAGTCACGTCCGCAGAAGATGACGATGTCTTACAAAAAAAAAAGGAAGAGATTTGGAGTAGCAGCAGATATACTTACCAGATGCACGAAAATAATCACCTCACGGTCTGCTTGCGCCAATTCCTGCCGGGATGGGGAATATTCTGATTCCGAAGACATACTGCATGTAAAAATAATAAAAAGCATTAGTACATACACAATTTAAAAGGACAGGCATACGATGTAATAATACTCACATTCTTGAAGACGCTGATAGAAGATGGGTTCGTTGCTGAATGTCTGCTCTCCAATCTGTCACTGTAGTTGTGGTACAGTGTTGGCAGACACCTCCTTTATATAGACTTTTTTTTTGGACTTTGGAATTTTATAACTTGTCTAAATAGTGGACACCAAAAAAAGTGGTTGGGCGGACCAAAAAATGCAACATGTAGCATCTGTAAAATAAAATCGTACACCACAAAAAAACGCAGAGCACGAAAAAAACGCATACTTGCACATGCCAATGCGCACGTATGCACGCCCATGTTAAATATAGGGGAAAAAAGCGCATGCGCACGTATGCGTTTTTTTCCAGCGCAAAAAAACACAAATGTGAAACCAGCCTTAGTGTGGGCTTTAAAGTGGACTTTATATATAGACAGACTCCACACACTTTCCTTTTTTTACGATCCCTCCTAAACAAATCATGTCCTTGCAAGTTAGCCGCCCAGTCATAGCTGTCGTCTAACCATGTCTCAGTTATTCCTACTATGTCGTATTTTTCCTCATACATTACCAACTCCAGATCTTCAATCTTATTGGTCAGGCTTCTTGCATTGGTCAGCATGCAGGAAATAAGTTTTGCTTCATTTTTCTTAGCTTCCTTCTGAGTACCCTGTCTTGGGTTCTCTTTACCACATCTAGTATCCTTGATTAGTTTGTCCTTCTGCTGCATGTTCTTGTCTGCTGTTTTTCCTCCCATCCCCTCTTCTTCTAGTTTAAAGCCCTCCTGATGAGTGTGGCAAGTCTTCAGGCGAATGTGTGTTTCCCAGGTTTTGTGAGGTGTATCCCATCATCTATGTGAAGAGCATATTATCGGGGCACACCCTGGATGTCACAGTAAATCACCTGCCCAGAAGATCCCTGATTGCAGTGCCCACAGAAAGGAGGATGAGGTATGTATTTCTGAGGGAGTGCAGGGCGCAGGTGCGGGATTCCGGGGCCATAACTGACGCTGATAGGAGGCGGTAGTACTGTAATGAAGAGAGGAGGCAGGGAATTCTTCCAGACACCCTGGAGACTGGAAGAAAACATTAACATAATGAACATAAGATTTCTTAGCAAGAAGACCATTAATATGAGGCATGTAGGACTAGTGAGGGGTCGCACGCATTCAGCAAAACATCGCATTGGCTAAGCGTAAAACAAAAGCAGTTAATCCATGGCAGTTAGGCAGGACAGGAGTCAGGTAAATCAAACTTTGTACTCCCTTTTATCATGTGCTTTATTTCTTTCCTTCTGTGTTCCCTTGCCATTCACATTCACCACCCCATCCCCCCTCCATCATGACTTATACACATCAGCCCCTCTATGCTTTCCTCTCCCATGTACAGCTCCCATGCACTCCTCACCATTCCTGAAAAACCTCAGTCCATCTTGCCCATACTCATTGCACAAAAAAACTTCTTAATTCCAATAACTACTTGCTCTTTATCTTCCCACTCCTACTGATTTCGGGGGACATCTCCCCCAACCCCGGTCCACCATCCCCCAACCTCAACCCCTACGCTACCTCATATCAAAACCATACTAATCTTATTAATATTACTTGCCCTCCCTCATCTCTCTCTTTCAATTGTGCCCTCTGGAATCCACAGTCTGTATGTAACAAGCTTCCATTCCTGCACAATTACTTTCTGAACAACTCTCTAAATCTGTTGGCCCTCACTGAAACCTGGATCCAGGATTCTGACACAGTCTCCCCTGCTGGCTTACAATTCTCCCATTCCCCGAGAACCACAAACAAACTTGGTGGTGGAATCGGCATACTCCTGTCCCCACAATGCACTTTCCAGGTCATTCCCCAGTTCCATCACTCTCATTCCCTTCTTTTGAAGTCCTCACCATCAGGATCTTCCGTCCCCTCTCCCTCAGAGTAGCGGTCATATAACGGCTCCCAGGCTCACCTACCCACTTCCCAGTCTGGCTGCCGCACTTCATGTCCTCAGAACTCCCAACTCTTATCTTGGGAGACAACAACATCAACAGCCCCACTTCCACATCTGCATCCCAGCTTCCATCACTAACCACTTCTCTCGGCCTCTCACAGCTCTCAACCTGAGTCACACAAAGATGTTAACACCCTTGAACTGGTCTTTGTCCGTCTCTGTTCAATCTCCTACCTAAATAACCGCTTTCCCTCTCTGACCACAACATTCTCTCCTTCACACTCACAAATCCTCGCCCACCCCAGCACACTCCTACCTAACACACATTCAGAAATTTACAAGCCATTAACCCTCATACACTTGCAGACTCCCTACACTCATCACTGTCCCCAGTCTCCTCTTTTTCCTGTCCTAATAAGGCTGCATATCACTACAATGACATTCTCAGAAGCACCCTTGACCAAGTAGTGCCCCTCACCCTCAGAACCTCCAAACACAGAGTAAAACAACCCTGGCTCACATTGCAAACTCAACTTCTCCAGCGATGCTCTAGGAGTGCTGAACGCTTATGGAGAAAAACCTGCACACCAGAATACTTCATCCACTGCTCAACCATTGAGCCTGTGATTTTGTGACCTTTTACATCATTAATGTAACTGTGTGCTTACCATATAGTGTTCTTTCGAATGTTTACACGTTTGATGGATTTATCCATTATTTTTTGTGCGGCGTTATTTGGAAAAGATTTGTGTACTTATTCAGGTTTCTGATAAAATATCCAATGCCACATCGCATGGGTGCTGGTACTTTCATTTCGCCGCTAATTATATTCTCCGTGTCCACTTGTATATGCGAATAAGATGCGCATGCGTAAATATATTTGGTTTGTTCTCTGTTTTCACTTGGATATGCGAACAATGTGCGCGTGCGTTAATATATTTAGCTTGCTATTTGTTATCTAGCGGTGCCACTATTTTAGTCCCAGTTGTGGGCAAGATAGCTGCCATCTAACTGTACATATATGTTTAACACACTTTATTCCGCTTATTTTCATCTGTGGCTAAGATGGCTGTCGCCAAAATTACGCATATGCATCTAGCGGCGTTCATGTTTGTACATGGCTATCAAGTGGTGCTCTTATTT
Source organism: Dendrobates tinctorius (assembly GCF_039654945.1). Taxonomy (NCBI): domain Eukaryota; kingdom Metazoa; phylum Chordata; class Amphibia; order Anura; family Dendrobatidae; genus Dendrobates; species Dendrobates tinctorius. The sequence continues at coordinate 1,578,574 of NW_027361724.1, forward strand.
AGGAGTTTGATCAGTCTGACATGTGGGCGTGTGGGTATTTGTATCACTTTGTTTCCTTAGATTTGCGGTCAAAATGGTCGCTGCCAAACTGCGCACGCACAAGTTTATTTGGCTATGTTGATATTACATATGGTCATTTAGTGGCGCTTTCTTCTTTTTTGCTTTGAAAAATCTCCATTCATCTAGGCCATTGAAAAAATGGCTGTTGTCACATCATGCGTGTATAGACGTCATTTTGCTGCAATCAACTTTATTTGTTCACTTTGAATTGTTGACAATATGGCCGCCGCTAAATTGCGCATGTGCCAGTGTACTCAGGGGCGCTCTGATTACCCACAGCTCTTTGGTTATACCATCATTCTTTTTTGAAGTCCTTCATTTATTTAGGATTTTGATAAGGTAATCAGTGCGACACTTTGTGTATGTGGGCGTTTTTATTATATCGCTTTAATAAACTTTATTTGTAAGGGGGACTCACAATATGGCCGCCGCTAAATTCAGGGGCACTCTGATCATACACAGCTCTTTGGTTATACCATCATTCTTTTTTGAAGTCCTCCATTTATTTAGGACTTTGATAAGCTAATCAGTGCGACACTTTGTGTATGTGGGCGTTTCTATTATGTCGCATTAATAAACTTTATTTGTTCACTTGAAGTGGACAAGATGGCTGCCGCCGAACTGCGCATGTCCTAATGCATTTGGCAGCGCTTACATTGTGTGAAAATAACTTTATTCATACACCAGCAAAGCCGACAAGATGGCCGCTGCCACACTGTGTTCACTCGCCTTATGGGTTAGTATCATGTTAATTAACTAATTATTCATCATGTGTTTTCTTCATATATAATGACGCTATGCATGTACCCTCCCATTTGGTCAGAGAGGCCTATCACTTTCACTAATCAAAGTCATTTTATGTGAAAGTGTTCATGTGTAGTCCATTCACTATCCCCATCTATCCCCCACTCCCTCAAGACCATCATTGTAAATACACACCTGTACTTTGTATCTCCCCCACCTCATTGTAGATTGTAAGATCTCATGAGCAGGACTGTCTAATTTTGCTTTAATTATTGTATCGTTAAGGTTACTTATGACTTGTGTTTTGAAACTGTTAAACTGTAAAGCGCTGCGGAATATGTTGGCGCTATATAAAGATTATTATATAGATTTTTACTTAGCTGAATTTGCAGTTTTGGAGTGACAGACTCCCTTTAAGCATCTAATGATTTATTGTGGCCCCTTGAGGTGGCATAATTTGACATTGCAGCCCTTGGATGAAAAATTGTTGGGCATCCCTGGTATACGCTGGTTAACATTGAGCTAAAAACTAATGAAGAACGAGCATGATCTGATACGGTGTTATCAGAGTATGATCGTGTGCTAAACAAGTGTCTTTGACGTGCTCGAATAATATGTTCGAGTTCCCGCCACTGCATGCCTCGTGGCTGTTTGACAGCCACAACACATGCAGGGATTTCCTGTTCCTTAGGAAATCCCTGCATGTGTTGCAGCTGTCGAACAGCCACAAGACATGCAGTGGCGGGAACTCGAACATATTATCTATGCATGCCCAAGATACTCGAAGTATACCCAAGCATGCTCGATTAACACCTTATCCGAGAACATTTGCTCATCACTACTAAAAACTTATAAATTGAAGAGGATTTCTCTAATGGCAAGGAGGAATTAAATGGGAGAATTTGAACTTTACGGGTGATTAAAGGTCTTGCAGTGATGGACACATGCAATGTTTTATGTGTGGCTTTTTAAAAAAAAAAAAATGGAATAAGTCAGTTACTAGAATCTCAGTCTCCTTAGTCCAAATGGACAAAGACAGGCAAAAGACCAAAACTATTTTCTTTCCCTAAGGATTGTTCCCTATTTATGTTACAGTTGAGCTGCTTCAATCTCAGTGTATTGTAACAGGCCTTTGATGTCAAAAGCCATATCAAAGCCAGCATATTATTAGCCATTCATACATCTTGACAGTTACCTTCAACTTGAAGCATTTGTATTCTCGTCTATAAAGAATCGGAGTATTTTCAAATAGATTATGGGCACGAAAGGATCCGGTCGACTTGTGAGCACGAAAGAACGCAGAATAGAATGTATAGAAGTGTGATCTGAAGCCACACAAATGTAAAAGGCTGTAAAGATTGGTTCTCTCTACTGGAAAAGGCTATATATTTTATCATTTTGTTTGATTTTAATGAATGCAGTAAGTTGTAGGCAAATAAAGAGACACTAGCTATACAGTATGTGCGAAGATAATTATGCATTTCATCATAAATACAAGTAAATAAATCATGCTGTAGATAAGACCCCGGTCTGACCTGCAAGATAAGAAAAATAAGTTTTATTATACTCACTGGGGAGGGGGGCGGTCCGGTCCGATGGGTGTCGCAGGTCCAGGTCTGGCACCTCCCATCTTCTTGGGACTCCGTCCTCCTGCTTGCTTCCTCGCTCCCAGCATCGCACTTCTGCACAGGTGTACTTCTCTGCCCTGTTGAGGGCAGAGCAAAGTACTGCAGTGCGCAGGAAATGGGCCTCTCTGACCTTTCCCGCTGCCTGCACACTGCAGTACTTCGCTCTGCCCTCAACAGGGTAGAGAAGTACCATGCGCAGAAGTGCGATGCCGGGAATGAGGAAGCAAGCAGGACAGAGTCTCAAGAAGATGGGAAGCGCTGGACCCAGACCTGCGACACCAATCGGACCGCCCCCCCAGGGTGAGTATAATAAGAAAAATACGTTTTATCTTTCAGGTCGGACCGGGGGCTTATCTACAGCATTATAGAATGCTATAGATAAAACCCTGAAAGGCGGTGGCCGCATCTTATAGCGGCCAAAACAGGCGACAGGTTCTTTAATACTACTTTCTAGGTCAGTACAGTGGCATTTTAGGATTTTGATTTGATGCACAAGCAGAGTGACTATTAAATTATTCATTTAGATGCCCTACAGATGTTTATTTCCAGAAAAAGATGGTTCTAAAAGTTTAATTGATTTTAACACTACAGGAAAACTAAATGTGGTAGTTTGCTGTGTAGGTTAGCTAGCTAAATATAAAGCAAGCAAAAGGCACTAGATTTCTTAAAGTCATACTCCATAGTCACAATGGCGGAAGAGAACCTATCTCTAGATTTTTCATTCTCTGCTGTACTGAATACCTGGAGCAGTAATTTTGGGGAGCGGCCCAGTATATCCCCACTGAGTCAATGTAATGGTAAACAGTAGAAAACTGGCTCATCAGTGTGGAGTAGGAAACTGGCTAGTAGGAGCAATGCCTAGTGGAAGACTATGAAAAATGAGGATGATTGACCTCATGGAGATCAACATCATGCACTGCGGAGACACCATCACGTGTTTCTCAACGCAGTGATTCTAGAGCATTGCCCCCATCCCTTATGGGAAATATGTAAAACATGCAAAACAGAAGCCGCGGAGACACCATCACATGTTTCTCAACGCAAGCAATGACTAGCCAGGTCTTTCACCGGGAAGGAACAACCACGGGAAGGGCAGTCTCCAATGAAGGAAACCACCTATGCCAAAACATGGTATCCATCCACAGACAGCTGTTTCGGGGTATTTGCCCCTCATCAGTGTGGAGTAGGAAACTGGCTAGTAGGAGCAATGCCTAGTGGAAGACTATGAAAAATGAGGATGATTGACCTCATGGAGATCAACATCATGCACTGCGGAGACACCATCACGTGTTTCTCAACGCAGTGATTCTAGAGCATTGCCCCCATTCCGCCGCTTCTGTTTTGCATGTTTTACATATTTCCCATAAGGGATGGGGGCAATGCTCTAGAATCACTGCGTTGAGAAACACGTGATGGTGTCTCCGCAGTGCATGATGTTGATCTCCATGAGGTCAATCATCCTCATTTTTCATAGTCTTCCACTAGGCATTGTTACATGAAAGGGAGAACATGCATGTTTTTACAAGATCTGGAACAATACAAGAGCCCATACATCTGACAAACATGCATGTAGGGGTCCAGGTCCAAATTTTGCACTAGGTCCCATTGGACTGTAGTTATGCCACTGCATATGCAGTTTTTTGTTTTTTTTTACAGCAGCAGCTATTCGCCCCGAGCCTGTTTTTACCTTCCTGACCAGGCAAAATTTTTTCAATACTGACCAGTGTCATTTTATGAGATAACTCTAACGCTTTAGTAATTCTGAGTGTTTTTTCTCTGCACATTTTACTTCATGTCCGTGGTAAATTGGGCAGATACTTTTTAAGTTTGTGAAATCATAATTTTTAAACTTTTAATTGTTATGCCCTTAAATCAGATAGCTACATCACATACAATAGTTAATAACATTTCCCAAATGTTTCCTTTACAGTATCATTTTCAAAACTTTTTTTGTTGTTCGGAAATTTAGAATTAAAAGTTGATCAGCAATTTCTCAATGATCCAACAAAATTTACAAAACCAAATTTTGTAGGAACCATATACCATTTGAAGAGACTTTGAGGGGCATATATGACTGAAAATACCCAAAAGTGACACTATTTTAAAAACTGAACCAAAGTGCTCAAAACCACATTCAATAAGTTTATTAACACCTCAGGTGCTTCACAGGAATTAAAAATGAGGAAGGAAAAAAGATGAAAATTTTACCCCATTTTGAAACCTACACACATTAAGTAACTTATCTAGAGGTGTGGTAAGCACCTTGAACCCACAGGTGCTACACATGTAGTCAAAAACTACTTTTGAAGCACAGTGCAAAGCTCAAAAGGGAAGAAACACCATATTGGAGTTCACATTTTGCTAGACTGGTTTGAGGGTGTCTTGTTACATTGGCAGAACCCCTCCATAAGTGTCCTTATTTTACAAACTATCCTCCGCAATGAATTCATGTAGGGGTGCAGTGAGCATGTCAGCACCACATGTTCCTCAGAGTTTTATATCAATGGGCGTTGAAGAAAGGGTAATGAAATTTTTACCACTAATATGCTGTTTTAGCCCCAAGTTTTTCATTTTTATAAGTACTGAAAGGAAAAAACAGACCTGTTTTTTTTTCTCCTGAGTGCGACAGTGCCCTACATGTAAACGGGAAATACTTTTCAGGCAAAACTCAAAAGGGAAGCAGTGCCATATTATATGGCAAAATTTATTATAGTTTGCGGGTGCCATTATCCACTGGGAGAACCCCACCATAAGTGACCCTATTTTACAAATTACACCTCTCAATGAATTAATCTTAGGGTGCAATGACCATATTGACAAGTGTGTCACAGAATTTTATACCATTTGGCAGTGAAGAAAAAAAAACAAAACTGTGTTTGAACTTAAAATGCTACATTTTCACATAGTGAAATGGGTAAAAATGGCACCAAAATTTGTCAGAATTTCTGCTGAACGTGGCAATACCCCATTTATGGCTGGACAGTACTGCTTAGCCACACAGAGGGTCTCAAATGGACAGAGCACTATTTGGCTCATGGAGAACAAATTATAGTAGAACAGTTGGCGGACACTATATACAGCGCTCCTAAGTGCCAGAAGAGCAGATTCCTGCTTTAGTGATACCACTTTGGAGATTACAGTTTCTAGGAATTTATCTACAGTTGGTATACAAGCAGCATATAAACGCATGTTCACATTGGCCATAAAGCATACAAAACCTACAAAAAAGAAAATGAGACAAACCCTGCTGTAATTAAAAAAATAAAAAGCAACTCAAACCAAGATCAATTTTTGTTTTTCTTCTGTGTATTTTTGCATTCTGTGCAAGCCGGGGTGAGGCTTCCCTCTCCTGAGCTGGAAATTGTATTTAAAGGCTTCCCCTGACTGGTGTCCACTGGATGGTGTAACAACCCTGCTGGCGTCACTGCATGGCCTCCCATCCCCCGGACATCAACTTACTCACTGCTCCGGGTCATGCTGTGAATTCTGTCTATTGCCAGCCCTGCGCTCTGTGCTTCTGCTCTTCTGTATGTTTCCTGGCTGTGTGTGTATAGGGGGGCAGCGCCAGAACTCTTTGGTTCTTATGCAGTCAGGGTGCACCTGTCTAATCTGTCACTGACCAATCACCTAGAGCCCTTGACTATTTAGTTCCGCCACACCCACTGAAACATTGCCTGTGCAATGTCTAATCTCAGTTAGTATCTTGCTGCTGAGGAAGCCAGGCCCTGTCCTGTGTATTTCCTCCTTCTCTGGAGGAATACTTCTTGTCCTGCTTTGTACCTTGTCTGCCTGCCAGGAGGCTGAATATCCTGGCCCTTGAGTCTTGGTCCCAGTACCTTGTCTGTGCTCTGTCCTACCTTAGTCTCCCTTTCTCCTTGTCTGTGGCTTCCTTCCCTGCTGTGTCTTTCCTTGTGTCCTCCCTGTCTGTACATCTGCACCCTTGCCGCTCTTTCTGTGCATCTGCACCCTTGCCGCTCTGCTCCCTTGCAGCTCTGCCTGCTCGGCTCCCTTGCCGCTCTGCCTGCTCGGTTCAATAGCCGCTCTGCCTGCTCGGCTCCCTAGCCGCTCTGCCTGCTTGCCCTGTGTCTCCAAGCTATGCCTGCTTGCCCTGTGTCCCCAAGCCGTGCCTGCTTGCCCTGTGTCCCCAAGCCGTGCCTGCTTGCCCTGTGTCTCCAAGCCGTGCCTGCTTGCCCTGTGTCTCCAAGCCGTGCCTGCTTGCCCTGTGTCTCCAAGCCGTGCCTGCTTGCCCTGTGTCTCCAAGCCGTGCCTGCTTGCCCTGTGTCTCAGCATGCCTGTTAGTCACACCTGTCCAAGTGACTTGTCCCTGAGTGGGATCAGCAGCCACAGCCAGACACCACCCTGGAGTGGCACCCGACAGCTACCTGCCGCACAAGCCTGACCTTACCATCAGAGGCTCCAGTGAAGACCGAGGTAGCTGTCATAGTCACGCCCCTTCCAGGGTAGTCTGGCTTGTGGCACAGTGAGGCCACAACCCCCCAGCTCGCGCCATTCAGCCAAGGCGCGAGCGTGACAGTTTGCACAGGCCATGGTCCCCACTGAGTCCCATGTCCTTCCGCTCGCAGAGCATGATGAACTTTCTCCCTGCCAGTGTGAGCCACCGGAAGAGTTTTTTCCACCTTGCGTGGACCCAATTGTTGAGACTTCTGAACCACTCATAGTCTCCAAGGCCATCTATGAGCAGCTCCTGGCCTATGAAGAGCATGACCTAGCAGACCCACCTAGGTTCTATGGGGACGCCAAAGAGTGCCAAGGGTTCCTGAAAAAGTGCCTGCACTACATCCTGCAGAATGCAGCTTGTTTCCCCTCTGACCGGGTCAAGGTGGGATACATCATGTCCTACCTAGCTGGTGATGCCTCGATGTGGATCTGTCCCCTTTGGGAAGCAGGGGACCCTGTCATCTTGAGCCTGGGGGCCTTCCTGGTGGCCTTTTGTAAAGTGTTCGACATGCCTCGTCCAGCTGCTCCTGAAGTCTTCCCCTCCAAGCTTCCAGAGACAGACCAGACTAGAGGAACCTGTGGGTGAAACATCTCAACCACCTATGACCGTCCAGCCATCACCTGTTCCACAGTCTGCCGATGTGGCCTCCTGTGCAAGATTCAAGAGGTCTAAAAAGAAGCGGGCCAAGTTGCAGCCGGAATCTGGCCTCTGCCCTGTGAAGCCTGTACTCCAGAACCCTGGGCCAGTAGGAGAGGCTGTCCCTGGCGAGAGTACTCCCTCTCCATTAAACTCTTTGACTGTTTCTCTGCCTTAAGGGAGCTTTGGTGTGTTTAAGTCGCCAGTCATACAGAGTCAGTATGTGGTCTCTGTCATACAGCTCCCGAAGCCGGCGTGGGCATTGTCTCGAGTTGGCCGAGCCCTACTTGAGAACAGTCTAGTCCTGCAAGGACAGCTACAGCTCCAGGTCGGAGCCTTATACATGAGGAAGTTCATCTTCCACTTGCTGACTGGTATGCCCATGGGTCATTCTGATCCAGAGATTCTAGTACCCATTTAAGTCTGGAGACCCAGCAGGGAACCACACTTGAAACAACCAAGTGACAAGAGGTGTCTGGTTCCCTTGCGTCGCATTCAGTCAGCAAGGTCGTCTTCTTCGCCTGGTTTGCTAGTCGCCGAGTCAAGGTGTGAGGATGCCTCTGAAGAGGGGGAGGCTTTCTCAGTCTCCTCACACTTCCCCAGCGACTATACCAGTGTTCTGCTCCCAAGAGCACCCCTGCCTCTTGATTGTCTTCCCCAGGATAAAGGGCTGAAGATGGATCCAGAGTGTATGCCTTCAGCCCCCCTGTGGCCTAGGGGTGAAGGTCCCAAGACAGAGCTTCACTCATCCTCCAACCAGAAAGATGTGGTCGTTTTTTCAGGGTGACAGGCTGAAATGGCTCCCTGTATGTATGCCTCCAGCTTCCATGTGGCAGGTGGATGAAGAGGTTGGAACAGTGACCTATGTATCTCCGTTTCTCACCCTCCTGGAGGTCAAATTTTCTTTGGATAATGGGCTAAAAATGGACTCTGTGCAGGTGTCTTCAGTTTCTAGCTGGCCGGCTGATGTAGGGGCGAAGTCTGAAGCTGCCAGGGCCCCGCTTTTTGCCCATCTAGAGGAAGAAGTCTTTGTACCCTCTGTGTTGGAAACTGACTCCCTTGGGCAACAAGAAACCGGGCAATCTGGGATTCCTGATGGCACACATACTACACCCTAACTGAAGGATGTCGTGTCACCCTAGACTGTGTGGTCCCATACTCCTTCTTCAGGTCATTTTGGCAGGCTTGAGGAAGAGGGGCCGTAAAGGGGGGTACTATAACAACCCTGCTGGCGTCACTGCATGGACTCACATCCCCCGGACATCAACTTACTCACTGCTCCGGGTCATGCTGTGAATTCTGTCTATTGACACCCTGTGCTCTGTGCCTCTGCTCTTCTGTATGTTTCCTGGCTATGTGTGTATAGGGGGGCGGCGCCAGAACTCTCTGGTTCTTATGCAGTCAGGGTGCACATGTCTAATCTGTCCCTGACCAATCACCGAGAGCCCTTGACTATTTGGTTCCGCCACACCCACTGAAACATTGCATATGCAATGTCTAATCTCAGTTAGTATCTTGCTGCTGAGGAAGCCATGCCCTGTCCTGTGTATTTCCTCCTTCTCTGGAGGAATACTTCTTGTCTTGCTTTGTACCTTGTCTGCCTGCCAGGAGGCCGAATATCCTGGCCCTTGAGTCTTGGTCCCAGTACCTTGTCTGTACTCTGTCCTACCTTAGTCTCCCTTTCTCCTTGTCTGAGACTTCCTTCCCTGCTGTCTTTCCTTGTGTCCTCCCTGTCTGTACATCTGCTCCCTTGCAGCTCTGCCTGCTTGCCCTGTGTCTCAAAGCCATGCCTGCTTGCCGTGTCTCAGCCTTCCTGTTAGTCCACACCTGTCCAAGTGACTTGTCCCCGAGTGGGATCAGCAGCCACAGCCAGACTCCACCCTTGGGTGGCACCCGACAGCTACCTGCCGCACAAGCCTGACCTCACCATCGGAGGCTCCAGTAAAGACCGAGGTAGCTGTCGTAGTCACGCCCCTTCCAGGGTAGTCTGGTTTATGGCACAGTGGGGCCACAACCCCCCGGCTCACGCCATTCAGCCAAGGCGCGAGCGTGACAGATGGGACCCGGTCCTTTTGTCTGCCCTTATTCACACACTGACGTCAACTTTGACACATAAGGTTTTTAATATTAAACAGTGTAGGACCGCCCCGACCACAGAGTCACCTTGTCGATGGTGGGACGGCTTTTATGCTATATTTAATCAAATACAGTATTACTAAGAACTCTTAAATGCATTTTTGCTTTTTATTTACCGTATACACTCATATATAAGCCGACCCCCCTTATTTTGCCACAAAAAACTGTGAAAACTTGACTCGCGTATAAGCCTAGGGTTAAATGGTGGTCCGAGATGCTCCATAGATAAACCCCCCCCATATGCTGCTGCAAAAGGGTTAATGCTGGCCCAAGAAGATGCTCCATAAATACCCTCCATATGCTGCTGCACAAGTGTTAATGCTGCCCCATAAATACCCCCCCATATGCTGCTCCACAAGGGTTAATGCTGGCCCAAGAAGATGCTCCATAAATACCCTCCATATGCTGCTGCACAAGTGTTAATGCTGCCCCATAAATACCCCCCCATATGCTGCTCCACAAGGGTTAATGCTGGCCCAAGATGCTCCATAAATACCCCCCATATGCTGCTCCACAAGGGTTAATGCTGCCCCTTAAATACCCCCCATATGCTGTTCCACAAGGGTTAATGCCCCATAAGATGCTCCATATATACCCCTTATTTGCTGCTGCTGCAATAAAAAAAAATGACATACTTACCTCTTCGTCGCTGGGGACCAGGTGCCGATGTCCTGAGCCCCTGGCAGTGGCGTTATTCACCTGTCCCTGTTCCAAGCCGTGCACCACTGTGTCTCCGGGCTTTTTGCAGTGACAGCAGAGGACGCGCAGACTGTCATTGCGCCCTCTGCCATCACAGCAGGAGGACCCGGAGACACAGCGGTGCACGGCTTGGAACGGGGACAGGTGAATATCATACTCACCCCTCCTAGCGAAAGGTCTTCTCTGCAGCCCCTGCTTCTCCCTCTGCCGTCTGCTTCCTGCATTCAGCTAGTCACGTGGTACCGCTCATTAAATATGCACATATTCATGAGTTTAATGAGCGGTACCTCGAGACCACTGAATGCAGGAAGCAGACGCAGAGGCTACAGAGAAGTGCCAGGAGAGGTATGATCTCTGACGCCCCCGCTCCCCCACCCACCCCCCCAGTATATGACTCACATATAAGCCGAGAGGGGGACTTTTAGCCCAAAAAAAAGGGCTGACAATCTTGGCTTATACACAAGTATATACGGTAATTACAGCAGGGTTTTTCTTTTTGTCTTTTGCAGGTTTTTATTTATCTACAGTTGTAGTGACAATTTTGACTCCATAGGTGTTTTCCAGAAACAAACAGCAGTGGATGTTGCAGAGAAAATTGCAAGTCTGCCATTGTTGTACCCAGCATGCTTTACTGACCAGTACCTTGTAGTACCCATAGATTATGCCCAGTTCATGCTTTTGGAGACATGGACCCCATAAATTATGCAGGCGTTCATCTCTATAGAAATGCCTAACATGGACACTAAATGTGGTTTAGGTACAAAGAATCATAGAGTTGGAAGGGACCTCCTGGGCCATCTGGTCCAACCTCCTGCTCAAAGCAGGATTCGCAAAATCATCCCAGACAGATGTCTGTCCAGCCTGTTTGAAGACTCACATTGAAGAACTCACCACTTCTCGTGGCAGCCTGTTCCACTCATTGATCACTCTGTCAAAGTTTTTTTCTAATATCTAATCTGTCGCCTCCCATTCAGTTTCATCCCATTGCTTCTAGTCTTTCCTTGTGCAAATGAGAATAAAGATGATCCTTCTACAATGTGACAGCCCTTGAGATATTGGTAGACAGCTGTTAAGTCTCCTCTTTTGCAAGCTAAACAATCCCAAATCCTGCAACCTTTCCTCATAAGACAGGGTTTGCAGACTGGTCACCATTCTGGTCACTCTTTTCTGAACTTGCTCCAGTTTGTTGATGTCTTTTTTAAAATGTGGCGCCCAAAACTGGACACAATATTCCAGATGAGGTCTGACCAAAGAGGAGTAGAGGGCAATAATGACTTCACGTGATCTAGACTGTATGCTTCAATTAATACATCCTAGAATTGCATTTGCCTTTTTTGCTGCTGCATCACACTGTTGACTCATGTTCAGTCTGTGATCTATTAGTATACCCAAGTCTTAATAATATAATAATCTTTATTTACATAGCGCCAACATCTTCCGCAGCGCTTTACAGTTTAACAGTTTCAAAACACAAGTCATTAATTACTGTATTTTTAACATTACTAATGTAAAATAAGACGACCCTGCTCGTGAGAGCTTACAATCTACAATGAGGTGGGGGTGATACTAAGTACAGGTGTGTATTTACAATGATGTATATACAATGATGGTCCAGCCATCTTGAGAAGGTGGGGGACAGAGAGAGTGAATGGGCTACATACTCACACTTGCACATAAAATGACTGATTAGTGAACGTGATAGGCTGCTCTGAATAAATGTGTTTTAAGAGAGCGCCTAAAACTGTGCAAAGTGTGGATAGTCCTAATTTCTTGTGGTAGAGCATTCCAGAGGATTGGCGCAGCGCGGGAAAAGTCTTGGAGTCAGGAGTGGGAGGTGCGGATTAGTGCAGAGGTTAGTCGAAAGTCTTTTGCAGAGCGCAGTGGTCGGCTAGGCCGATAGACAGAAATGAGGGAGATGTAGGGGGGTGCTGCACTGTGGAGAGCTTTGTGGATGAGAACAAGTACTTTGAATTGGACCCTATAATGAATGGGCAGCCAATGTAAGGACTGGCGAAGAGCGGACGCGTCCGAGTACCGATTAGCCAGGTAGATGACCCTGGCTGCTGCATTAAGTATGGACTGGAGAGGGGAAAGTCGAGTAACGGGGAGGCCAATTAATAGAGTGTTGCAGTAATCCAGGCGGGAGCGGATTAAGAGCTACAGTGAGGGTTTTTGTTGTTTCCATGGTGAGAAAAGGGCGATTTCTGGAGATGTTCTTTAGGTGTAGGCGGCAAGAGCGGGCAAGACATTGTATATGGGATGTGAAAGAGAGGTTGGTGTCAAACATAACACCCAGACGGCGTGCCTGCTGCCGGGGTGTTATTATGGTGCCACCCACGGATAGGGAAGTCAGATTTAGGGAGGTTAGTAGATGGCAGGAGCAGAAGTTGTTCAGTTTTTGAGAGGTTAAGATTCAGATAGCGAGCAGACATGACGTTGGAGACTGTGGACAGTCACTGGCGTTCTGTAGTACAGCGGGAGTAAGGTCGGGGGATGACGTATATAGTTGTGTATCATCAGCATAAAGATGGTACTGAAAGCCAAATCTGCTGATGGTCTGTCCAGTTGGGGCCATGTAGAGAGAGGAGAAGGGGGCCAAGGACTGAGCCCTGGGGTACCCCGACAGCGAGAGGAAGAGATGATGAGGAGCCAGTGAACAAAACACTGAAGGAGCGGTCAGAGAGATAGGAAGAGAACCAGGAGAGAGCAGTGACCTTAATGCCTAGTGACTGGAGCCTATGGAGTAGGAGACGGTGGTCAACAGTGTCGAAAGCTGCAGAAAGGTCGAGAAGAATGAGCAGAGTGTTAACCGTTACGTTTTGCTGTCAGGTCATTTGTCACTTTGATGAGTGCAGTTTCAGTCGAATGTAGGGGTCGGAAACCAGACTGTGAAGGGTCTAGGAGGGAGTGAGTGGAGAGGTAACGGGTAAGGCGGGAGTAAACTATGCGCTCCAAAAGCTTAGAGCTGAAGGGGAGATTGGAGACTGGTCTGTAGTTGTTTGTGTAGGATGGGTCGAGAGCAGGTTTCTTTAATAATGGAGTAATGATAGAGTGTTTGAAGGAGGATGGAAAAATGCCTGAGTAGAGGGAGATTAAAGATTGTAGTTAGGCGAGTTGTGATGACTGGAGATGATTGACCTCATGGAGATCAATATCATGCACTGCGGAGACACCATCACGTGTTTCTCAACGCAGTGATTCTAGAGCATTGCCCCCATCCCTTATGGGAAATATGTAAAACATGCAAAACAGAAGCCGCGGAGACACCATCACATGTTTCTCAACGCAAGCAATGACTAGCCAGGTCTTTCACCGGGAAGGAACAACCACGGGAAGGGCAGTCTCCAATGAAGGAAACCACCTATGCCAAAACATGGTATCCATCCACAAACAGCTGTTTCGGGGTATTAGCCCCTCATCAGTGTGGAGTAGGAAACTGGCTAGTAGGAGCAATGCCTAGTGGAAGACTATGAAAAATGAGGATGATTGACCTCATGGAGATCAACATCATGCACTGCGGAGACACCATCACGTGTTTCTCAACGCAGTGATTCTAGAGCATTGCCCCCATCCCGCGGCTTCTGTTTTCCATGTTTTACATATTTCCCATAAGTGATGGGGGCAATGCTCTAGAATCACTGCGTTGAGAAACACGTGATGGTGTCTCCGCAGTGCATGATTTTGATCTCCATGAGGTCAATCATCCTGTTTTCATAGTCTTCCACTAGGCATTGCTCCTACTAGCCAGTTTCCTACTCCACACTGATGAGGGGCAAATACCCCGAAACAGCTGTCTGTGGATGGATACCATGTTTTGGCATAGGTGGTTTCCTTCATTGGAGACTGCCCTTCCCGTGGTTGTTCCTTCCCGGTGAAAGACCTGGCTAGTCATTGCTTGCGTTGAGAAACATGTGATGGTGTCTCCGCGGCTTTTGTTTTGCATGTTTTACATATTTCCCATAAGGGATGGGGGCAATGCTCTAGAATCACTGCGTTGAGAAACACGTGATGGGTGTCTCCGCAGTGCATGATGTTGATCTCCATGAGGTCAATCATCCTCATTTTTCATAGTCTTCCACTAGGCATTGCTCCTACTAGCCAGTTTCCTACTCCACACTGATGAGGGGCAAATACCCCCGAAACAGCTGTCTGTGGATGGATACCATGTTTTGGCATAGGTGGTTTCCTTCATTGGAGACTGCCCTTCCCGTGGTTGTTCCTTCCCGGTGAAAGACCTGGCTAGTCATTGCTTGCGTTGAGAAACATGTGATGGTGTCTCCGCGGCTTCTGTTTTGCGTGATGACTGGAGAGACTGGAGTTGTGAGGGAATGGGGTCAGTAGTGCATGGAGTTGGGCGAGAAGAGAGGAGTCTGAAGACTTCTTCTGTGATGGGATCAAATGTGGAAAGTGAGCCAGGGGAGATGCAGAAAGGGATGTGAGTCACAGCACTTGGTGGTTGGGAGAGGAGTTCCTGACGGATATTATCCATTTTCTCTATAAAATGGGAGGCCAGGTCATTTGCACAAATGTCTGAGATAGGAACTTGTGCTTTTGGCCTGAGGAGGGAGTGAAAGGTGTCAAAAAGTTTCTTGGGGTTGTTGGCTAGTGAGATCAGGGTGGTGAAGTAGGTCTGTTTGGCGAGGTGAAGGGCAGAGTTGTAGGTTCTTAGCATAAATTTGAAGTGGATGATGTCTTCTGGTGTGCGGGTTTTTCTCCATCGGCGTTCAGCACTCCTAGAGCATCTTTGGAGAAATTGAGTTTGCAATGTGAGCCAGGGCTGTTTTACACTGTGTTTGGAGGTTCTGAGGGTGAGGGGCGCTACCTGGTCAAGGGTGGTTGTAAGACTTGTTGTAGTGATGAACAGCCAGATCAGGAAAGGAAAAAGAGATTGGGGACAGGGAATATTGTAGGGAGTCTGAAAGTGTTTGAGGGTTAATGGCTTGTAGATTTCTGAATGTGTGATAGGTAGGAGTGTGCTGGGGTGGGCGAGGGATTTGTGAGCATGAAGGAGAGAATGTTGTTGTCAGAGAGGGGAAGCGGTGAGTTATTTAAGTAGGACATTGAGCAAAGCCGGACAAAGACCAGGTCAAGGGTGTTACCCTCTTTGTGTGTCGCAGAGGTTGAGAGCTGTGAGAGGCCGAGAGAGGTGGTTAGTGATAGAAGCTGGGATGCAGATGTGGAAGTAGGGCTGTTAATGGGGATGTTGAAGTCTCCCAGGATAAGAGTTGGTAGTTCCGAGGACATGAAGTGCAGCAGCCAGGCTGAAAAGTGGTCAAGGAAGTGGGTGGGTGAGCCTGGGGGCCGGTATATGACCGCTACTCTGAGGGAGAGGGGACGGAAGAGCCTGATGGTATGGACCTCAAAAGAAGGGAATGAGAGTGATGGAACTGGGGGGGGATGACCTGGAAAGTGCATTGTGGGGACAGGAGTATGCCGACTCCACCACCAGGTCTGTTTGTGGGTCTCGGGGAATGAGTGAATTGTAAGCCACCATAGGAAATGGCAGCAGGAGAGACAGTGTCAGAATCCTGTATCCAGGTTTCAGTGAGGGCCAACAGATTGAGAGCTGTTCAGAAAGTAGTTATGCAGGAAAGGAAGCTTAAAAAAATACATGAAAAAGAACCACGAATCAAGTCCCACACTGCAATTTTTACAAAATTACAAAATGATTATTAGAATATACCAGGAATAAAAGAAAAAAGGTGGAGTAAGAGTCAATAATGACCATAGATAGCACATGGGCAGAAACTTGGGGTACACCACCGGTACATGGACATAGGGATACCACTAATTTTATCAATACATAATATAGAAATTAAATATTCAACATGTATCCCATATTAGTATACAGCAACCAGTCATATTGTGCAAAGTAGAAGTACAAAAATGGCCATCACAAATGGTGGAACCAGCCACCAATAGGGAGGGTACACCTTGGTGGACTTCCATTTTTGACCAGTCTTAAGGTAATACTATGCAGTAACTTATTTGGTGTGACTACTGCTTTTTGTATTCATCCCTATTGGTAGCTGGTTCCACCATTTGTGATGGCCATTTTTGTACTTCTACTTTGCACAATATGACTGATTGCTGTATACTAATATGGGATAAATGTTGAATATTTAATTTCTATATTATGTATTGATAAAATTAGTGGTATCCCTATGTCCATGTACCGGTGGTGTACCCCAAGTTTCTGCCCATGTGCTATCTATAGTCATTATTGACTCTTACTCCACCTTTTTTCTTTTAATCCTGGTATATTCTAATAAAATCATTTTGTAATTTTGTAAAAATTGCAGTGTGGGACTTTATTCGTGGTTCTTTTTCATATTTATTTTTGCGATTGTTCTATCATGTCCACAGTAATGCCCATTTTTGTAGTGTTACATTTGTATGTCAATTTTTGACTCATATAAATGGGGTGTTTTCTCATGAAACTATTAAGGAAAGGAAGCTTGTTACATACAGACCGTGGATTCCAGAGGGCACAATTGAAAGATGGAGATGAAGGAGTGCAAGTAATATTAGATTATTTTGGTTTTGATATTGGGTAGGGTAGGGGTTGAGGTTGGAGGATGGTGGACCAGGGTTGGGGGAGATGTCCCCTGTAATCAGTAGGAGTAAGAACATAAAGAGCAGGTAGTTAATTAAAATGTTAGCATTTTTTTTGTTGAATGTGTTTGGGCAAGATGGACTGAGGTTTTTCAAGAAGGTGAGAAGTGCATGGGAGCTGTACATGGGAGAGGAAAGTATAGAGGGGCCGATGTGTATGAGTGGTGATGCACATGGCTAAAATTACAGCAAAGTGTGGGTTACCTGACTCCTGTCCTGACTGTCATGGAGTAACTGTCTTGCAAGATGCTTAGCTAATGCGATGCTTTGCTTAAGGCGTGCTGACCCCTCACTTGCGTGGCCCTTAGAGTTAGTCTACATTTATACACCCCACTACAGGGCCAAGAGAGAGGGATTGTGGGAGGTGCTTAGTTATAAATTTGCAACAGCTGCTCTGCACCTCTTGGTGTGCAAAAGATGATCAAAGAGCCAATCCTGATTCCACCTCTATGCTAAAACACTTCTCCTGAGATAACATCTCCAGTGATTCCCCCCCCATGGATATACAGCAGTAAGTCCTGAGAACAATGTAACAGATGAATTCAAGCAAAGAAGTTGGATAATATGGTTACCATTCACACTGTTAACATTGAATGGAGATACATGCAGGCTGGTGCAGATCAGAAGTTGAATAATTTGGTTACCATTCACACTGCTTGCTAACATTGAATGGAGATACATGCAGGCTGGTGCAGATCAGAAGTTGAATAATATGGTTACCATTCCCGTCTTTTTCACATGTGCTGTTGCTTAGCCCCATTCCTCCCATTCTGTATATGCATTTTTTCATTTTTATTGCCCAGATGTAGTACTTTGCATTTTTCCCTGTTAAAAACCATTCTGTTAGTTGCTGCCCACTGCACCAGTTTATCTTTTTGAATCCTCTCTCTTCTCTAGCATTAGCTATCCCTCCTAGCTTTGTGTCATCAGCAAATTTAATCAGTTTACCCTTAATTCCTTCATCTAAATCGTTGATAAAGATGTTGAACAATACAGGGCCCAGGACAGAGCCCTGTGGTACCCCACTTGAGACATTCTTCCAACTGGATGTGCAGCCATTTACGACCACTCTTTGGGTCCGATCACTAAGCCAGTTCTGAATCCACCTAACAGTTGCCTTGTCCATTCAATACTTAGTCATTTTTTCAATAAAGATTGTGTGAGATACTTTGTCAAATGCTTTGCTGAAGTCAAGATATACTGTATCTACAGCATTTCCCTTATCCACCCAATCAGTGATTCTGTCATAGAAGGAAATTAAGTTAGTCTGACTTGACTTATTAGTTACAAACCCATGCTGACTCTGTTTAATCACTTCATTCTTATCCAGGTACTGACATACATGTTGTTTAATAATTTGTTCAAAGATCTTTCCTGGTATAGAAGTCAGACTCACCGGCCTATAGTTACACTGTGGTCTCAGAAGTGAAAGGGGGGCATTTGGATTTAGGAGTGCAGAATTCATGAAATTTCTTTAGGGGGGTTGAGGAGCCATCACACTTTTCCAGAGCCTGTGTACTACCAGTAAAGTGGAAGTCCCTTATATTTCCATTGACAGATGACAGATACAAATGGCAAGTGGGGACTCTCTTTTTTTGTTCATTGAGTTGACGCTTTTGTTGGGAATATTTCACACAATTTGGATCAGCTTTATCCCGCACTCTACGCTGAGCACTTACATCGGGGTTTCCATCTAAATTTCCTAGTGATGTGATTCTGATGAAAGCCCTGAAGGATACGTTCACTGTAATGAGGCAGCAGAGTTACTCTGGACTTCGTCTGGCTTCTGTTCAGCGGTGTCCTTTTCAGAAGTGCACAAAACTGTGCTCGACCGTGCTTTTATGATTGACACCACTGGATAATAGAACAGACGACGTCCACAGTGCCTCCATCTGCCTCATTATAGGGGTATCCGTCTGAATTGCGTATTTGAGATTTACACAGAAACTCTGGTGTAAGCGCTCAGCTCAAGATAAATGTGAGGCAAGCCTTACTGCAAGCTTTGGGAGACAGAATGAACAAAATCAACAGCAGGTTAAATGATTTTTATTTTTTACTCCGCTCCTCGTGCGGTATAAGTGATTAGACGACTTAATTCTTCTGGTTGGTGCGATTACAGCGATACCAGATATATATTTTTATTTTATGCTTGGCTGCTGTTACACACTAAAAAAAAAAAAATGCTTTTTTTTTTTTTATAAAATTTTTGCATTACCATATTTTGATAACTATATTTTTACCAAATTATGTGAGCTTGTTTTGTGCGGGATGAGTTAACGTTTTTATTGGTACCATTTTCGGGCACATTTTTTGATCGCTTTCTATTCTGATTTTTAGTAGGCAGAATGAAAAGAAGCCAGCAAGTCGCCATTTATTTTTTTGTTTTATGCTGTTCATGTGGTAAAGTTGGTAATAGTTCTTTGGGTCAGTATAATTACAGGGATACCATATCTAATCCATTTTTATTTACATTTGACTTTTTGATAGCACTTTATTTCACTTTGTATGGCAGTATGATGAAAAAGCAGATTTTTGCCACTTAATTTTTTTTTTTAACAGAGTCAAAGGGATTAAATAGTTTTATAGGTTTAGACAGTTTTATAGGTTGGGTCATTCCGAACGCAATACCAAATAGGTCTTTTTTTTCCACTTTTTTTTTTTTACATCAATGTAGCGATTTATTGGTTTAATATTTTGTTATTCTGATCACTGGCATAATGCATTGTCAGTGCTGCACCGACCGAAGCTTCTTAGACTATCTTCCTGGCATGGTCTAACAAGCTTGCCATAGCTGGCAGATCCGGAGGTCGACATGAAAACCTAGGATTGCTATGGCAACGAGTGGGCTCTCACGAAGATGTTGCGGGGGCGCCGATCTGAAGGGAGAGGGAGCCTGCTCCTTGGCTTCTAAATGCAGCAATTGCTTTTGATTGCGGCATTAAGGGGGCGGGTACCGCTCCTATCAGTGACAGCAAAAGCTCGGCTTTTACTTAAGCCAAGGTCCCAGCAAAGATCATGTGCGCACAGCTCCTTTGCCAGCATAGTCGCCATGATGTAAATTTACGTAATTTTGCGGGAAACCTTTCCTGACCATGGTGTAAACTTGAGTCAAATATCGCGATGGGTTTAAAATTTTATAATTTCCTACGTTACAGAACTGCAACGGATTCATAAAATTTGGATGCTATACTGTGGCTCCCGTATCGCATCCAAAGATGCCTAGAGTCTGTGCTTTGAACTACACTAAAATAAGCAGCGTCCTGTAAGATCCTAGGAGCTCTCTCAAGGACTCAAGATGGCAGCTCAACAGCAGCAGGAAATTTCTTAGTTTAGTAGGCCACAGCACTGACTTTGGCCAGTCCGTGCTTCAGGTTATCAAAAGTCATTAACCGTGATTTACAAAAATTATTAGTCCTGCAATATTTTTGGTGAAACCAGAGACGCTTCCTTGATTTGAATCTATGCATTTTGTGAAACATTCATGAAATATTTTTGTAAGTAAAAGAAGCTAGTTAGTAAGATAGTACTGCTGTCATTTACATATCAATTCTAGTGATGAGTGAACGTTCACGGCTAAGGTGTTATGCGAGCATGCTTGAAAAATATGTTAGAGTCCCCGCTGCCGCATGTCTTGTGGCTATTTAAACAGCCGTAACACATGCAGGGATTACCTAACAAACAGGCAATCCCTGCATGTGTTGCAGCTGTCGAACAGCCGCGAGACATGCAGCTGTGGGGACTCGAATATATTACTCGAACACGCCAAAGATAACACCTTATCCAAGCACGTTCGATCATCAATAATAAATACATTTCTTGTTAAAAAAAAAAATACAAAAAAAAAAAAGCAAATATTTCTAAAAGATAAGAAAGCATGCATGCATCACACCCCTCCATATCTGGTCTAATTAACACATCATAAAAACAATTGCTGAAGAGATACTTCACATTCTATGGCGCAACAAAGGTAATTTGCAGAGTTTATTGGCCATGTCATATTGATATATAGCTCTGTATCACAGGTCACAGTTCTGTACTCATACATTATCAAATTTAAAAAGGAGCAATGTTTGAATCTTTGAAATCTTTAAACAACTCATGGTACATGTAGAAATTGATTATTTCTTCTTAAAGGAGAGATTTCTGAAAATGAAGCAGATGTTTGTTAGTAATGGGTCAGATATTTAGAATGACTGGGTTAAATGTCACTGCATGGCTCTATTGAGAACATCCATTACAATAAGGATGTGTTACAAGTATCACAAGGCGAAGAGTTCTAATTACGAAGTCCAAATTGCTCTTAGAAACCTTTATATTTTACGATTTTACTGATACAAATCAATTTATTGACATCAATTTTTACGCTTAAATTCAAGTAAAGTGAAAAGAAAAACGTTAAAGTTTGATAAATGAAAACCTAGGTTAAAATCATAAAGATCACAGAATAATATTTAAGTTACACATTTATAGATATACTTAAAGTGTAGTTTTGCACACCGCATAAAAAAAATATTAGACAAAAAAAACTGCAGTAAAGAAAAATGCTTCTCAGATGCATGAAAGTCAGTTTTTTTGCAGAAAAAGGCTAGGTTCAGACGAGCGTATAAAAAGTAAAAAAAAACTCAGGATGAAAAAAAAAGACCATTTTCTTCCTGATTTTAATCAATATTTCATCCGTTTGTACTTTTTACATCGGTATGACATCTGTTTTTACCCATAAGCAGTGAATAAAAAAAAAAAAAATACAAGACCAAAAAGTTTCCTATGGTAATAATTGCAATATATCTGTAAAAATCAGATCCAATTATTTATTCCGTACGCATAGACTTCATTTGGCAAGACTCATGTAAAGTACAGATTAGGGCATGGTTGTGATTTTTTCCACAAGGAAATCAAAAAAATGCTCATCTGAAGGGCTCTATTCAATAACAGTGGACTGTGAGCTGTCCGGTTGTAACACGGATAGCACATGTATGTATAATACGCTTATCTGAACAAGCTCCAAGCTAAACTAATAAGACACGCCACAGGTTACAAGCCAGATATCCTTATGCGGTGTGAGGAAAAAGGGAAAAAAAAAAATCTTTTTTTAAACCCTAGGTGTAAATGTCGTTGGCTCATCCGACATGACGACTTGTTTAAGAACACAATTCACCAGTAATCTGACAAAAACAAACGTTACTAAAGGGAAGAAAACCTAGACCATATATTATAAACAGGAAAATATGGACTTTTAAGTTTTAATTAGCAGGTTAGTGGAGCTAGTACATGGATGTCCTTGTTGATAACATCTACGTTGTACAAAGTTCACACCACAAGAATCTTTTCTTAGGACGGATTATGAAACGTGATAGCTGTGGAATTCTGCACTCGTTGAGAGCCATGTGGCACTGGCATTTTTACACAGAGCAGCTGTAAGAATAGAGCAGATCTCAGAAGCCTCAGTCAATTTACACGTTTGGTCTGAGCACGATAAATCAAAATTCAGAAAATCTGGGCTTAAAGCGCATCTGTCCTTCACAAATTTTTTAGACGAAATTTGTAATAGTTTATATGTATGGTAAGATATGATTTTTTTTTTTTTTTTAAAGTGATTGGAATATTTTGCAAAGTTTTCTACTTTGCAGCAAAGGAGACCTGAAGGTTCGTCTGCATCTGAATAAAACTGCAGTAAAGGCCATGACCAATCATATTGCACCAGGTTTAAGCCATGAAGTGATCAGCCAATCAACTGCTATACCTGTAATCCAAATATAACGTAAAATATAAATTCATTTCAGCAGTGCAGAAATTTCATGCAAAATATATCATAATGTTCTATAAAATAATTGCATTTTGGCGACGTACATTTTTTAGGCATATTTTGCTTAGTTTATGGCAACACACTACAGCACAAAACTCCTATCCTACATGCACCCTAAAATGCTACAAGTGTAACGCGTCGTCTAAAGTAATCATACACTGACGATAATAGAAAAAAGTTATTGTATTGTAATAAAGTGACACAATAACAATTATGACGTCTTCAAATGTGAAAAGTTGTAAAAACAAAAAAAAATAATTTAGAACAATTTGGTATTTCCATAACAAGCCACAGAATGAAGTTGTTTACAGCACATAGTGACCATCTCCTTAAAACACAGAAGGCTATCCTGGACAGGCGGTCAAGACAGGTATTTTATGCTGCAGTACCTACCATAGTCCGAGCTAAAATTTGAGTGAGGTAAAAGAGAGGGGCTGGGACCTAACATTTGAGCCAAAACTTGCCGCTCTGGAGGTTGTGCCAGGGATAGTACAACCATCAGGTAACACGGACTTGACAGCGAAAGGCATATGGATCCCCATCCTCACCACCAAGGGAGTGGAAGTCCACATATAGCATACGACTGGTCATTTAAAAACAATGGGAGAAAGCTAGCAAGCTACATTGGTGCCCTAGCTCCATGAGAAGCACCATGGATTCCAAGGAAAAGGAACAGTTGTTTCAAATAGCAGAAGCTGTAGGAAAACAAAGCTTTAAGGAGGATTGTTTATAATACTTACCTAAAGATCCCCTTCTCTTCACCTCCCAAGGAGACACACAAGAAATAGAAATATCTACAGTATATATGAATTTTAACATAAAATGTTGAGTCAAAATTGCAAAAGCATCACATTATGTTAAGTGTAGAGATTTTCAAACATTTTTTTCTCAAGGAATAGGAAATTCTCAGTAT
Source organism: Dendrobates tinctorius (assembly GCF_039654945.1). NCBI lineage: Eukaryota > Metazoa > Chordata > Amphibia > Anura > Dendrobatidae > Dendrobates > Dendrobates tinctorius. The sequence continues at coordinate 1,602,267 of NW_027361724.1, forward strand.
TCTGAATTTGGTTTTAAAAGAAATCATTGCATTTGGGGAGCTCCAATAATTACACAGCGATTAATGAATGTTTGTAAAGAGCAGATAAATTGCACACAGATACAAAGAAGGGAGCAGCAGAACTGTAAGGCTATGTGTACACGTAGTTTTAGGTCCTGCGGATTTTTCCGTGCGGATTTGGAAAAATCCGCAGGTAAATTCTCAGGTCAAAAGAACTGCGGTTTAGCCCTGCGGTTTCACACCTCTACAATGGAGATGGTGTAAAACCGCAGCAGATTCCACACAAGAATTGAAATGCTGCGGAATTGAATCCGCAGCATGTGCACAGCGTTTTTCAGATTACCATTGAAAAAAAATGGTACTGTACAACACACCTAAATCTGCTGCGGACCCGCAGAGCCTAAAACGCTGCGGATCCGCAGCAGAATCCGCAACGTGTGCACATAGCCTTACCATCACCTCTCTGCCTACATGCCAGACCACACGTGCACATTTATGGGGACTGTAGCAGACACAGCCGTCTTCTGTACGGAGTAAGCCTAAACGTTATTGAGCCATGTCAATGTTGGGGTTATTTAACACGGATGTTTCTTTTAAGAAATATTGCAAAAATCCAAGCCATTTTGTTGGGTATGCATACCTAGATTTTCAAAGGATTTTCCAAGAAAGGATACAGCATTGGACTTTGTAAACTTCAAATAAAATCCATAGCAGGAAAAATGTGTGTTACCCCTGACTTATTTTGGACACAGTTTGCACCCTTAGTTGTAGCGACTATGACCAGCTATTCACTATTGATATTATATATGAAATACTTAACAAAGCCATTGTTTTATTTATCCAGACGCTAGATACTTTCTTGGAAAATATGAATATCAAATTATGCGTTAACTAATCCATGCATCGGACTTCCAGGGGCGAAATTGCCATTTTTCTTTTTGAATTGTATATTTTGTAAGCCTTTGTTTTTGGGGTTGTCTAGTACTAACCTTGGCATCGGGTGGTGAGCAGCACTGATTATGTTGAATCCTTGGTGGTAGGTACAGTCAGCTGGTATCATGCACCTGTTATATTAGAATGGTATACATGCAAAATATCTGCTGGACATGTGCATGTCCTGGTACTTAGGTCCCTTAGGGAATGGGCGGCGCAGATGTTGCAATAGCAGATTCCAGGCAACAGGTACCATGTGTGTGCTCCATTCTAAAAGGACAGGTACACAATGGTGCAAACGTCAGCCAGGTACCATTGCAACATACGCGCTGTACACCACCTGATGCCAAAACGAGTGGCCACAGACAACCCCTTTAAGTCCAGCCATTTAGATTTTGGTAATGGGCATTTGAACTTTGCTTTACTTTTTATTTTTAAAGAGCAGATCAACAACACTACATTAAATCAGACTTTATTTGCATATAACAAAAAAAACATAAAAACACACAAAAAGGAACATTTACTGGTGTGTGTACCGGTATATTACATATATAAATATAGCTTAGCATTCAAGTACAATACAAGCTCTTCCTATGTTAGTTACAGAGTAACTAAACCTTTGTAATGTCTTTTCAAATTTCAGAGAAGGGTAGGGATTCAATAAAGAGCATAGGCCTCGTAGCCCATGCTTTCTATTGAATCCATACTGCAGGCTGTGTGCATGCTCAGGCAGACTCCATTCTCCTAAGCTGTGCAACCTCTCGAGAAGGATGGCAATTTGAGCAATCTCAGGACCTGGACACCAACCAATCTGCTTATAATTACACAGTGCAATGAAATATGAAAAATCAATTACAAAATGTTCAGTTACTCTTTAATGTAAACATGAACCAAAACAGCAAAAGCATGTAGCAGGGTTTGTGCGGGAATTGCAGAATGACATGACATTTACCTACAAAATTAGGAGCCTTTAAAAAAAAAAAAAAAATATTATATATATTTCATGCGTTTCTCACTCAAGGGAAAAAAAAAAAAAATATTCTGTAGAGATGGTTTTGATGTTTGCAGATGCACTTTAAAAAAAAGGTACAGGCTGTGGTACATTCGCCATCCAAACACACGCGCACAAACATACACTCCGTTTAATATACAAATACCCTTGATACAAAAGGTGTTCACCCAAACCCTGCTTTCTTACAGCTACATGTAAAATAAATAAACCTGCAAACTCATTACCTTAAAATACTCAAATCAAGAATAAAATATCAGCTATGGGTGTCTTATCGATGCTTGTTATTGGGCCAATGACACATCCAGGCCAATTCTAGCATGAAAAAAAAAGTTTAAATATCAAGTATACATCCCCCCCCACCCCCCAAGTGCTATAAAGTTCTAGAGGACCACAAGATATGGCACATTGTTGTGGTTGTGAGGCAGATCTAGCTAGAGTTGTCAGTGGAAGTGGAATCTCACAAGAAAACTTGTGAGGCCTAAGCTGCCATAAACTAAAAAAGGACGGATACAGCACATTCACTCTGTCTCCATCAAGGACTCTTCACCCTCATTAACATTCGTCGACGGCACAGCATCTTTATGCAAAGCTTGATCCCCCTCTTTCAAAGTTTCATCAGGCAACTCAGTGGGTTTTTCCTCCTCATCAAGAACGTCTTCAGCATCTGGAGTTTCTTCCACCTCTGATGGATCTGCAGAAAGGAAGTGTAAAAAATAAAAAAAATAAAAATTAAAAAAACAAAAACACCCATATATACAGATATCCAAAATGTGAAAAAGAATACTACAGAACATTTAAAATATACATTTATCATTTTCTGGCATTAAAAATTATTACACGTCTCCAGATGAATAAATAATTTCACATCAGCAGACCACTAGAGCAGGCAATTACAAATTTTGTATCCATCCCTTGCTTTTGTAATGTTTAAGGAAACAGATAAAATGATTACCAGAAGAGGTCTGGTTTTCCAGTTCCTCAATGGCAGCCTGCAATATATTGGTGGAACTCTGCGAGTCTGATCTTGGCGTCCTCTCAAGGTTTAATTCTTGAAGTCGTGGAGCTTGTGGCCGAGTTTTTCTTGCAGGATTTAGGAAATAACAGTATGCACATCTGAATGCTAAATGGAAAAAAAAATATAAGTATTTAAAAAAATATGTCCAAACAAGATAACATAATATTCTCCATGCTATGTTCTATATAAAGTTCTCTTAAAAGATTGTTGAGGCATACAAACGCTGTAAGAAAAATATTAAAGGTTTTTCGTAGTCCATGAAACTGAAAAAAAAGTAGTTGCTATAAAAAGATAGTTTTTAGATTTTCCTCAGACTTTGGTTAACATATGAAAGGATGACCATGCTCAAGATTCAAGAAAGTGCACTGCTGGATTAGAGGAGAGCAAAACACAAAAAACGTAAGACTTTACAATGAAGAAACAGAAAACATACAAGACTTTAAACAATTTTGTTCGTAGCCATCACGAGCGATATAGCCTTTGTATTACATGTGTATTGTATTGCATATGATGAATTTTGTATTGAGCAGAAGACATCGTACTTCTCCTTGAAATTGCAGCATTAAGTGTGGTTGTTCTTTGCATTAATTCTGAAATGGATTGAGAAAAAGACTGCAATGGACACTGGTCCCAAATTGGAAAATTATACAATATCATATCCCTACTTTTTAATGTGTACTTTAAAAAAAAAAAAAAGAAAGAAAGTGGATCATAACTGGTAGAATTGAAATTTTGAAATTTACAAAGTGCCCTAAAAAGCAGTAGCTTGGATGTGACAACTCATCCCTTCTGCTCCTATTGGTGCTCTGCTCCACTCTCTTCTCTCAATGTTTGCAATTATAGGGGGCTGTGCACTGATCTGCAGTGGACAGCATAAAGAAACCAGACTACAGACAAGGAGAAAAGCACATGGAAAGGAAATATGTGCAATACAAGATCTGTACAGATACATGAAAGAAAAAGCAGCAGCACCCTGGATACACACAGACCTCACATCCAGCCTATATTACAGGTAGAGAAACTTCCATAAGAGAAAAACCAGACCTGCTCTCCCACCAGAGAACTCACGCAGGTGCAGTCTTGCCGGAGAGCATGTAGTAAGGTCCTGATGACGTTGGGAGACTAGTATTATCAATTCCGCATTGCCCTCGCGAATGATGGCACCTCGGTGAGATCTTGGGTGGGGGAGCAGATCCAAGAGAACAGTGACCCTTCAGTCACAGACAGGAAGACAGCGGTGAGAGGAGAAAGGCTGGAGAGCTGTAGATACAGGCCAAGCACCTACATTTTTTAGCTCATATGTACATTCACTAATGAATTCTTTTTTTTTTTTTTTAAATCAGATAATTTTTATTAACAAGATTCAAAATGACATTGCACACAATTGTGCCCAAAAAAGGAGCATAGACATATTTACAAACATTATAAACCAATCCCCCATTTCCCTCCCTCCACCCCCCCTCCCTTAAATCCTCAATAGTCAATAATGAGACATTAGCATCCATTGCTTACACGTGTAAACAGCATCCCTCCGGAATCAGTTTCTCTCCACCCATGGTTTCCAAAGTGATTCAAAAGATTTCACACTTTTCCTTTTCTTATAAATATCCTTTTCCATTTTAACAACTACATCAGACTGTCTATAAAATTCCCGCAGAGTCGGCGGCTCTCCACTCAACCAATGTCTGGCAATCAATTTACGTGCAACATACAATAATCTAGCTATGGCCAGTTTATGATGATTTTGAACTTGAATCTCCTCTACATAACCCAAAATGCATACCACAGGATCCCATGTGATTGTACATCCATACGATTTCCCAATTGCTTCTCCCACCTCCAACCAGTATGCATTCAGTCTCGTACATTGCCATAACATATGCAGAATCCCCGCTCCCTCAGACCGACACCTAGGACATTCAGAAGTCTGTCTCAACCCTGCCCTATAAAGCCTATCTGGAGTTCTATATACTCTGTGAAGTACATAATATTGTGAAAGTCTACCCAGCTCACTTAATGATAACTGAGGAATATATGCCATGATATCTTCCCATATATCCTCCTCTATCCTTCCCACCTCTTCCTCCCATTTCTCTTTTGCTTTAATGGGAAATCTATTAAGAAAGGTATGTAACAAATCCCTGTAAATATTTGAAACTACCCACCGCACATACATAGTCCACCAGAATATCTCTACAAATTTTCATATCAACCATTTTACTCTGCGCCTGATAGGCATGTCTCAGCTGTCCATATTGAAACCTACTGGTCTCCCGCAACCCATACCTCCCCCGCAGTGTCTCAAAGGACAATAACCCCCGTTCGTCCTGTATCTGATCCACATATAGTATACCTAGTGATATCCAATTTTTAAATTCCCCCATTTTAACAAATTCAGGCAGTACTTCATTGTTCCAAATTGGGGAGAGATTTGTTAATGCTCCCACTTCTCTTGTCCTTTTAATTGCCTCCCAAACTCTGTGGATTAGCATCAAAGTAGGATAGGTCCCACCCAGCTTCCCAAAATTCCCTGCCTCCAGACCTTGAACCAATGGGTCCCTTCCCACCAACCAAACCATAATCCTTTGAACCGAACCCAGTCCTTTCTCCTCACTCCATCCTCTTAACTGCTGACCCTGTGCCGCCAAAAAATAAATCCAGGGATTCGGAAGAGCCAATCCCCCCCCATCTTTAGGCCTCTGCATGAGTTCCAGCCTGATTCTTGGCAGTTTTTTCCCCCATACCAGGTCTCGAAATATAGAGTTAATGGTACGAAACCACCTTCGGGGCAGCCAAACAGGGGAGTTATGCAATATATATAACAATTGGGGCATAAGAATCATTTTAGCCAGGTTTATCCTACCCACCACAGAGAGGCACAACCTGCACCACACCCCTACTTTCTTCCTAAATTTGTCCAGTAATGGGGACAGATTTAAAACAATATAACTCGAAAGAGGAAGGGACACCTGAACTCCCAGATATTTGAACCGCTGAACCACCGGCAACCTACTACCCTCCAGTGCCTTCGGAATCTCCCCGCCCCCCTCATCTACCAGCAAAATATTTGACTTTGCCCAATTGATCTCCAGACCCGAAACCTCCCCAAATGCCCCAAGAATGTTCATCGCCCCCTCCAAGGCCCCTCCAGAATTTTCCAAAAATAATAGTATGTCATCTGCATATAAGGCTATTTTCTCCTCTATCATACCATACCGGAACCCCTTAACCAAAGTCGAGTTCCTGATTGTCTGCGCCAGGGGCTCCACTGCCAACGCAAAAAGCAGCGGCGACAGCGGACACCCCTGCCTAGTCCCCCTATGTAAACCAAAACTTCCAGAAACCTCCCCATTAACTCTCACCCTAGCAGTCGGAGAAAAATACAGTAACCTCACCCACGAGACAAAAATTGGTCCAAAACCAAAAGATCTCAACACTTCCCAAAGATAGCACCATTCAACACTATCAAATGCCTTACGCGCATCCAAGGAGACTACAATTCTATTCCCTTCATTATCCGACGGCACCTGCAAGTTCAAGAATAATCTACGTAGATTTATCACTGTAGACTTATTTGGCATAAAGCCAGACTGATCCGAATGTACCAAACCCTGAACCACACTTGCCAGCCGGCCGGCCAAAACTTTAGCCAAAATCTTAACGTCCGCCGACAACAATGAAACTGGCCTATACGATTCCGCCAATTCCGGGTCCTTTCCTTCCTTTAAAATGACTACTATTATCGCCTCTCTCATGGACACCGGCAGATCTCCCACCCTTAACGCCTCCTCAAAGACTTTTTTTTAATTTGGCCACTGAGATGTCCATTAAATTCTTATATTTCTCAACCGGGAGTCATCAGCCCCAGGAGCCTTGTTATTAGCCATTGACATAATAGCAGATCTAATCTCCTCCTCCGTTATAGGTTCCTCCAACCTTCCCCTATCATCGTCCCCAATCCTAGGCAGTTTCGCCTCACCCAGGAAACTTTCAATATTCCCCATTATATCTCCCACCCCTGACGTATACAGCTGCTCATAAAAACTTTTAAACTCCCCTAAAATATCCTCTACTTCCGTCAATACAGTCCCCTCTCCCGTTCTTAGTTTGTATACGTACCCCGATTCCCTCTGTGCAGCAGCTACCACCGAAAGTAAGTGTCCCACTCTTTCCCCATCCTCAAAAAACTGTACTTTCTGAAAAGCTCTTCTTCTCTCCGCCTTTTTTATATATAGCTTATTAACCGCTTCCTGAGCTTCTTTTAAACTACGTTTAGTTATCTCTGATGGGTCCGACACCATATCCCTTTCAGCTCTTTCCAAATCCTCTATGATCTCCTTATCTTCCAACCTAGTCCTGGATTTACATCTAGAAATTTCACTAAAAAGAAGACCCCTCAGAAAAGCTTTCATTGCGTCCCACACCACCCGCCCCTCCACACTTTCCTAATTAAACTGCCAGTACTCTGTGATTTCCTTCTTAATGATATCCATATCAATATGTTCAAGCCACAAGGGGTGCAATTTCCATCCCACTCCCCGTCCATGCCTCCCACCTGCCCGTCTAATCAAAAGCTCTATAGGCCTATGGTCTGAAATCACCCTCGGCAGATATTCAATTCCACAGACCATACGCGTCATTAAATCATTTCCCAGTGCCAGGTAAATCCTGGAGAGGGAGCCATAAGTTGCCGAATAGCAGGAGTAGCAAACTACGCTCTCATTCCTCACCCTCCAGAGGTCCACCATCCCCATCTCCGTCATATAATTCCCAAACTTCGACAGTTTTTTAATACCTTTGCTTGAATCTTTCTTATGTCTATCCCACCCTTCATCCATCACATTATTGACATCTCCAATGATTAACATGGGAAACCCCATACCCCGTTTATACAATTCAAATATTTCTTGTACCCCCCCACCCCGAGTATGGGGGTGGGAAATAAACAGCCGCAAGACACAGTGACTGCCCATAGAGTTTACAGAATAATAGAACATATTGCCCATCCCTATCTACATGGCACTCAATTTCTTCAAAGGGCGTGGACGCCCCAATCAACACCCCCCTAGCATACGAGGAATACGTAGAATGGCAAGACCTCCCTATCCACCTTCTTTTTAGCACATCTACTTTTTCTGCAAGCAAATGTGTCTCTTGGAGACAAATGACATCCGGGCCCCGTTTTCTCACATACTCCATTATTGCCGTTCTCCGGTTCCCCTCCGACAGTCCTCTTATATTCCAGCTAACGACTTTAATTGTGTCTCTCACCATGATACCTCCCAAGTACCAATTCCTGACCCCTTAAGATAGGACACTGTTCCCAGCAAATTGTCTCACTTCCCCGCAACAATCCCCAACCCTACCCTCCCATCTCCCCCCCCCATATTCTTTAACACAGTAACCCATAACTAATCCGCTGTTGTCGTTCACCTCTCTTATCAGAGAGTAGGTAGTCCAGCGTCTAGCTACCTCTTCCATAGTACCCTTAATCCGCTGTTACTAAAACACCTCCCCAGCCCCTCCGCATATAAAACAACATTTTGACAATAAGTCCTCCGGAAACCACAATGAATTGTGAACTCAAAGTCCAAAGGCAGCAATATGGCAGCAACTTCTTCACTTCCAGCCTCATCCCTTCACTTCCCTCTTTCTTTATTAGCCGAGAGCTTCTGCTGATTTAAGTCCAGCCACTTAGTGGCGTCTTCTGGTGTTGGAAAAAAATGAACCGTCCCCAGTGCTGCAACTCTCAATTTCGCTGGGTAGAGAGTAGAATACACCAACTTCAAATCTCTCAGTCTTCCTTTTTAACCCCTCCATAGCTCATCCTCTGTTTTTGTACCTCAGCCGAATAGTCTGGGTAAATAGAGATCTTCTGGCCATTAATACACATGTCTTCAGCCGTACGAGCACACCTCAATATGGCATCTCTATCTCTGTAGTTCAGGATCCTGGCAAGGACTGTACGAGGGGGGGATCCCATCGGAAGGGGTTTCATAGGAACTCGATGAGCCCTTTCCACCACAAACATCTTAGACAGGTTATCACCACCTATCTTGCCCTGGAGCCATTTTTCAATAAATTTTGTAGGGTCATTTCCTTCAGTCTTCTCAGGGATACCCACTAATCTTACATTGTTCCTCCGTGAACGATTCTCCAGATCATCAGTCTTATTAATCAGAGCAGCACATTTTTGCAAACACTGAGTGTGGGCCTTTTGCATTTCAGAGATATGGTCTTCCAACACACTCACTCTCTCCTCCACCTCTCCCACTCTCTTATCCATTTTGCCCATGTCTGCCTTTATTGTAGTAACTTCTGCTATAGTTCCATCCACTCTGTGAGTTAACGTTATCGCAATTTTGCATGATCTGATCAGCTCATAAATGTCCCGCAAAGTGGGCTCCCCTATAACCAGCTCCTCCACATTCTCTTGTTCCACACCATCATTCCCCCTTCCATCTTCTTCCCCCTCCGGCCCCCCCTGTACCGTATCATCCTCAGAGCCTTCTCCTTGCTCATTCCTCCGTTCTCCAGCCTGTTCCTCCTTCTCTTCAGCCATCTCCTGCCGTGCTCCCTCCACCTAGGCATATTTCTCCAGCTTGGCCGCCACTTCTAGCCTCTTTGCATAAGAGGCATTTGCAGCGTCCGCTCTCTCAGCCGACTCCACGCTGTCGGCGCCATCTTGGGTGCAGATCCCCGCTCCTGCCTTGGCGTCCTGCTGCCTTCTCCGAACCATCGCTGCAGCTCCGCACCACTTCACCCGTCGGGGCCGACCTCCTGAGTCTCTTCTCAGCCGCCCAGAGATTCACCAGCCTCCAGAGGGGTCCTATCGTCAGGATAATTGCCGGTCTCAGCGGAGGAGCTCCAGAAGCCGACCGCTCACATCAGGTGCTAGGCCACGCCCCCCACTAATGAATTCTTAAACGAAAATGGGAGGCACAAACTTTTAATGCAAAAGGTATTAATGTTAAACATTTCAGAAGCTTTACATAGACAAAGTTAGTTTCAGGTCCAAATCCCTCTTGACCGGATCCCTTTAGGCTAAACTACATGCACGGAGACATACCGTAAGCATTCCTGTTGCAGAGATAGCTATTCAAACAAAATTCCATGCACAAACAATGGAAAAGTTATCAGGGTGGGAAGTCCTGCAGCGTGGACATATATTACATCTAGATGTCCCCAGGACCAGTTTTTGTGCACAGACCTTTAAAACGGAATACACTTAGGGTATGTGCACACGCTGCGGATTCTGCTGCGGATCCGCAACAGTTCCGCAGACAGTGTACAGTACAATGTAAGTCTATGAGATTTACAATCCACGGTGCACATGCTGCGGTTTTTTCACTGTGGAAAAGCTGCGGTTTTAAATCCGCAGAAAGAATTGACATGTCAATTCTTTCTGCGGATTCCGCTGCGGTTTGACACCTATTCCATTGTCCAGGTGTCAAACCACAGGGGAAAACCACTGGCTAATCCGCAGGTCAATTTACCTGCAGTTTTACCTGTGGATCCACACTGAAAAATCCACTGGTGAATCCGCAGCGTGTGCACATAGCCTTATAATACAAGAGCATGACTATTTCAGTCTGCTGGGAGTGGTCACAAAAGCTCAAACTTGAGATTATGGTCTTGACTTGGCAGCGTTTCTCAACTTACCAAATCAACTGCTTTCTGCATATCTGCTGTAATGTGATCGGCATGCAGCATCCCAATTTAGGGACACAGAAGACCAGCGGTTTACAGAAAGGACTGCAAGATACAGGAAAAGGGCTTCCTTCCTTGCAAAAAAGCGAGTTCTTTAAAATTAATCCTATACTTATTTCTTGTGGAGCCTTCAACTGCAGAAACAATTGCACAGTTTAAACAGATTAATTGCATGAAGGGGAAAGCTGGACTGTAAATGAAATCCAGCATCCGTCTAATCAGGTGCCAGCTTTCATTAATGCAGTCCCAAAAACAGTGCTCGTTTCTTTGTAGCCAGTAAATATCCAATGCACATAACAAAAATGCTGTATGTTCCCAATTAGAGGGAGCTAAATGTATAAAAAAAAAGGGACAGAACCAAGTCTAAAGTCTGCACTGACATTGCCATTACATAAGGCAGATGAGCTACAGTGAAACACGGCAACATACAGGGATACTTACCAACATACTCAAATTCTTCCTTCAGGGCCATACCATTGTGAGAAAAACATTGCTGGCAAATCAAAGCGTATCTATTGAAAGAAAACATGGATGTGAAAATTTAGATCAAGGGATCAAACAAGTAGAGGATCAATATGAAGACAATTTTAGGACGGCATAAAAAAGGACATTCCAAAATCAACATTTATCGCCGACCCTCCAGACAAGGGATAAATATACGATCGCTGGGGTTCTGGAGGCAGGAAGCCGCATTGATCACAAGAATTTGGCTCCTGAAGTCGCATGTTCGAATTGAGGGTTAGGGAATATTTGCGGCCACGGATCTGTTCACCGTCTGTACGGGCAGTTGTCATAAATGCTCACTACTGTTCCATTCACACAGGGGATTTCGGGAGCCAGGTTCTGTGCTGGGGTCCATTTGCCAACAGCCTCACTGGTGAAAACCTATATTTATTCTCTATCCTGTAAATAGGTAATAAAATGTTTTTCAAAGCAAAACAGATTCCCATCTCACTGAGGTGCCAGGTTACACAGACTATTATACTTTATAGAACGTGTAGGGCGAGAAAGAATGAAGAGCACTTTAAGAATCAGCTTCAAGAATGCTGGATTCATAGCCGCACAGCTCAGTACAGCTGTATAATATCCTCCAGACTCCCTGAAGCATATTGCTATTGTATAACATGTGCTACACAAAGAAAGAAGAGCAGGAATCCCTCATTTATGGGTGCGGTGTATTGGAGACTTCATAGTATAGAGTCTCCGGATATAAACAAACTATTTTAGGTGACTTCTACAAGAAATCACCAGCTGATTGAAAAGAGAAGGCTGCAGCCTGGAAGGAACAGTGAAGGCTGCAGACGGCAGCTACTGACTGGCTCCAGCAGGACACAGGGCTGAATGGAGAGGGAGAGAGGTGGCGCTGGCCCAGGTGGCAAGTATAGAATTATTATTTTTTACTCAGCAGCACTTCAGGGAAATTAAATGGGATGTCCAGTATTTTATCAGCATCGTAGGGTATGGCTTGATCTAATGTTAATTTAAGACCAATTATGCACTAGAATAGTCAAAATGAGAATCAGGTATAAACCCCCGCATACATATGATCTAATGTAATGAATGGGCCGCTTTTCTCATTTTTATGTTCACTACAAGCATCTAGGACATTAGTCTTCCAATCTCTTCATCTCCCCAAAGCATATTTTAAAAGCAATTAAGCTTTACTCAGTTTTAATATCACGATTATATTTCATTCGTTCCTCCATTTTAATGATGATCAGATTAATGACCGCTTGACTAACGCATCTCCAACTTATTTAATGGGTAAAGAAAAGCTATTATAAGTATTAATGATCCATGAAATCTAACATGTAATCCTATATAGATCCAGTATATTCTACATTCAGTCAGCTTTAGACTAAGACACAATATGATATTGTGCAGAGACTTCAATTTTGTCTTAAATCTGAGCAAACATTTTACTGAGACGAAAAGAAAATGCACAAAGTACACAACTACTGCTGCCGCCAGCTAAACGAGGGAGACGCAACACATACAGGAAATTGTGAAATTGAAATGAAGCCATTTATACAAGATATCTTATGGGGACCTAATAAATCCAGTCAATGGATTTCCGCAAAAGCATAGGAAAATATATTTCTGATCTTGAGAAGTTTAAAGATTAAGCAGCTATTAGAAGGTGGATGAAAGAAATGCTCAACTTCTATTCCTTGCTCTACAAGGGTCCCCAACCTGTAGCTCAGGAGCCACATGTGGCTCACAGGCTCATGAATTGTGGCACGCGGCTGTCTGCCAGCTTGGTACATTAGCTCCAGATCTAGCAAACAGGAATGAAGAGCGCATCTGAAAATGGTGAATTTTGTGAGCAGCCCTGCACAGAAGAGCAAATCTGGATGCACATATACTGGTCTTAGGGGTTTTGAGATAATTTAAGAATGGTACGCTGGAGACAAGATGATGTCACCTATCAGAGGAGGTGCTTGAAGCTTGATGTGACAGTGTGTTGGGAGTGCTTGATGAGAGAGAACTGAATGGGGGTATTGTGGGAACCCCTGGATCTTGATATACTGCTTTGGGGTGATTTCTGTGGAAAATGTTTCGTTACCATTATGCCTGTAATGGGAGCTTTGGTTTCCACTATTGTGAGGGAGGCGGGAGCTGAATGTGGCTCACAACCCTCTCTCAAGGCTGGATGTGGCTTGCGACACTCTTAAGCCCCCCGTAACACACAGCGATCTCGCTAGCGAGATCGCTGCTGAGTCACAAGTTTTGTGACGCAACAGCGATCTCACCAGCGAGATCGCTGCATGTGACACTTATCAGCGACCGGCCCCCCTGCTGGGTATCGCTGATCATGCTTGAATGGCCTGGACATTTTTTTGATTGTTGGTCTCCCGCTGGCCAGCACGCATCGCTGCGTGGCAGGCGGGAGATCAGCGAGCTGAAGCTGGTAACCAAGGTAAACATCGGGTTTCTAAGCGCCACGCTTAGAAACCCGATGTGTACGTTAGATACCAGCGCGCTGGTGCAGGGAGCTGGTAACCCTGGTGCTCCCTGCACCAGCGTGCTGGTATCTTAACGTACACTGCGGGTAACTAAGCGAAGTGCGTCGCTTGTTACCCGCGTATCACTGTCCTGATCGCTGCTGAGATCTGCCTGTTTGGCAACTCATCAGCGATCATGTAGAAACACAAGTGATCCTGACAAGTTCATATCGTTGTCGGGATCGCTGGTGAGTCGCTATGTGTGACGGGGCCCTTAGAGCTGAATGTGGCTCGTGACTCTCTCTCAGAGCTGAATGTGGCTCTCAAGGTCAGAAAGGTTGGGGACCTCTGCTCTACAATATACATACACACGGTAGTTAGCTAAAGCCTTGTGAAGGATATGGGCACCTTAAAGAGGTTGTCCAGTCTAAAACGATAAGTCCACAGTCACTATGTGACTGCAGACTTGTGAAGCTTCAATGTAAGCATTGTGATCAGTGAGGATTTTCTGGTGTCAGTGATATGTACACTCCCGGACACATTCCTGCTAGATGGGCGCAGCCTCGCTCAATGTAGGTGTATTGAGCGAGGCCAGAAAGTCTAGTGGGAATGTGGCCAGGAGTATTCAAATAGGAGAGAGGACAGTTTTAGACCAGATAATCCCTTTAAAGAGGGCAATATTTTTTATTTATTTATTTTTTTAAACATAAAAGTGCATGCAGCATTATTAGGGAAAACCCTTTTTGTAATTAGGCTTCATTAAAAATGTTGTACCATTCGTGTTCTATAGCTTCTGGGTAGCATTATTGCTAGCTGCAGAAAGAGTCAAAGTTATTTCCAGGACCCTGATCCAGCATGCACACTGTTACTCTGCAGCAGGCAGAAAAGGGCAGTGCGAACATCCTTGGCCAGCACTAGAATGCTGGCATGCTGAGTGCCTCTTGTGAATACTGCCCAACCACTCCTGATGTCATGGCAGCACAGCACACATCCTAATGCACAGGGACCTAGTAATCACAAGAGGAACCAAGGACACCAGCATTCAAGTTCTGGCCGAGGAAGTCCGCACTCCCCAGATATAGCTGCCAGGGAGTACCGGACCAGGGTCCCGAAGTTTTCCATGCGTGTCAAGTTACCTGTTCTGAGGACCGTCACCAACCAAGTACTCAATTACTCTATCTACAGCACCCCTCTCTCGCGGAAGAATTGGTCTTGCAAGTGGAGGTCCTGGTGGATGTACAGCTTTGGGGAAAAAAAAAAAAAAAAAAAGGGTTGCAGAGGAGAATGGAAGAAGAAAAAAATATTAGAGATGCTGGCTTACATGTATAATACATATATATCGATAGGAGAAATTGGCAGTGGTCAGATATTCCCCATATACTAGAAGTTGTTCACCGAATCAGATTTTATGCATGTCTTATATTATAGGATATGGAGACCTTCTGGGAAGATTTATACTTAAATATGTAGGGCTTGGTAATAAACAGCTCTGAGTTGTTCCGTAGGGGCTATAGTTCAGATGAGTCACAGGTTAGCACCTGCGACAACCGGGACATTTGCAAAGAGGCGAAACAAAGGGACTTCCACAGTACACACCACATGTGCTGGCTGCCCCAAAGCTGCCTTGTGAAGACATATCCCAGACAGAGGGGTCAATCACTGACTATATCACAAATCTTTTATTTAACAAAACTCTTAGGGAGAGTTTTAGAAATTCTTTGTGCTCCAAACCAGAACTGTAAAAATGTTCTTTTTAACGTTAAATACATATGTAAAATGGCCACAACTTTGTGCAAACAACTAAGAAAAAAAAATCACCTAATGTTTCCATTCCTGGTCAGAGCACAGATTCTGGAAAGCGAGACCCTCAACCTGTGTCCTGATCTTACAAATACCCCCATTATGGCACCACACTGACTGGAAATTATGACACCATTTTTTAATAGTCTTTCTTAATATTGTGTGTAATAAAAAAAATAAAAAAAACACCTTATACATTAACCAGGACCTGGAAGGCAGGAGAAGTAATGTACACTTCAATTCTAAAATAATAAAAACCAGATAAGTCACAAATCACCCTGTATATATCAGACATCAGATATACAATACACAATGTGTCGCCCCACGCAGGACCAGCCCCGTGCAACATTTTGTATAACAATTCTGTGATTGCTTGAGAGCTTCATGTGAGAGTTATTGCAGCGGCTTGAGCTTTCAGACAAATCGGGCAACACAGAAGCCGATGAGCTCGCATTGTCAGAGAGACCCCATGTGCATGAAACATCAAGCTGCTGCATTAACTCACATGAAGCCTCAGCAGAACAACCACAGACTTGGGCACACAAAATCCTGCACCAGGTGGCAGGACATCACATACGGTACATTGCATACAGGATGTGGCTGGTATAAACAGGATAATGTATGATAGTATAAAATGAATTATGACTACAGAACATCAGCTATTATATCATTTGTTCTGCAGCTAGAGTATATTTTAGGAGTTCCTTATTATCCAGTGTACTATACAAATGTGAAGAGATGTCATAGTATACACAGGGTGATTTCTTATTGCAGCAGCTTGAACTTTCAAACAGATTGGGTCAAGGCGATAAACTAGCATTTTCAGATTGACTCCACCTGAATGAAAGACCAAGCTGCTATAAACTCAAATCAAAAGCCTCAGTAGAAGGACTGAGGACAAGTCAATACAGAATTCTGCACAGGATTGATTCAGACATGAACGGCGTCCTGTCACCGGGTACTCCATGCCCTGGGTACCATATTTTATCGACACTGCCAGCAACTTCCGTTCCCAGGGATGCATTGCGCGAATGACCTCTGATGACGTAGAGGTCACGCGAGACCGCCAAGTCATCAGAGGTCATTCGCGCAATGCATCCCTGGGAACGGAAGTTGCTGGCAGCGTCGAAAAGGGCCGGGAGGTCTCCGGGGGCTGACAGAGGGTAAGTATATCCCTATTTTTTTTTTTAACATTCTATCTTTTACTATTGATGCTGCATAGGCAGCATCAATAGTAAAAAGTTGGTCACAATTGTCAAGCACTATGCTTGACAAGTGTGACCAACCTGTTAATCACTTTTCCAAGCGATGCTTCAAATCGCTTGGAAAGCAGAAGCATTCTGCAAGCTAAAAACGCTTGCAAAATGCTTGTGTTTTGCGGGAAAACTCATGCGAATTCCTTACGCGTTTAACTCGCGGCGGGGAGTTGCGGAAATGCTGCGGACAATTACACAGCATTTCTGCAACGTGGGCACATAGCCTAAAAGCCATCCTATGCTACATCATATTTCTCCACTACAAGCACTTAGGTCCCTCTGCACCGCTGTGTCCTGTTCCCTGGCCTTCTCTTAAACCTCCTGCCGCTTCTTTTGGGAACAAGTATAAGCCACACCAAAGAGGACGAACTAATCAAATAAGGGTCTAAACTGCTTAACATTTCTGGTGCCTAAAAATGAATCCCAGTAGCAGGAGGCACATAACCAAAACCTTCTTTCTAAAGATGGTCGTTGGATTCATGCGCCTCGCCAGCAATGCATCTTGTTATTCCCGCTGTTACCGACAACAGTAATTAATATAAACATCAGCGCAATCATAGTAGGACTACTGGTCATTTCTGTAGGCTTGGCATACTCTCAACTACCTGCTGGTAATTAATTTTCCAACATATGGGATCACAGTAGCAAGGAATCTTACAATTGATTTTCCCTCCACAAAATCCATGAAATATGAATAGAACGACCCAATAACCACAAGATGCTACTTTTTGTGCCTTAATGACAAAAATATAGACTTGCAAAATGAAGCAGATAGAGAAAACTTCCGGCTCTGGGGTATAGGTGAGAAATTGTTCAGGGGCCGAAAAATGTATTCAGACTAATATTAACACTTTATGATTGCTAGCAACCGATATGTTATAGGTCTGTACTGGAGCTCGATATAAATGTGGGCAACTCATAACACCATGCAAAACGCTAACAACGCTGGTTGGATGCATATATGCAAAGGTTAGCCAAAACTGTCATCTGCTACTCGGGTTAGAAACCGGCAAGCTTCCCAGCTGCTCTCCTCACAGCAAGTGTCCAAGCACACAATTGCCAGGCAATTCAGCAGCCCCATTCATTCTCCTTACAGGGAAACAAGACATGCCTGATAAGAAAGTTGCAAACTACTATTATATGATGTTAATCAATATTAAATGAATGGTTTTGTGCACTAAACACAGTGCATATTAGTAAATTATAGAGTTGAGCACAAACATTCACAAGACCCTGTTCATGACTTCACAGGCGCCCCCGGATGCTGGAATTCATGTTCTAGTGTGTATATCCATAGCAAAAATCAAACGCTGATCCTCTGACTTTTGCCAGTAGTGTGGATGTATGGGGATGGGGTTGTAGCATCTCAATTTCTGTGATGTAGATTGTGGGGAGATTTGACAGATTTTGGGACATACGCCGAACCAAATTATACCCATGTAAATACACGTACAGTCATAAAAAAAAAAAAATAAATAATAAAATTATATCTATATATGTTACTAATACATATATATTACGCTTATGTTATATACCAGTATACAGTTTTTTTTACCAAAGATTTCTGAGATCCAAAATTTACAAAAGTCTTAGTTACTCACCGGTTAACGGTATTTTTCAGAGTCCATGACAGCACCACCTGAGAGAGGGGATCCGCCCTTCAGGAACAGGAAACCTACAGATACAAAAGGGCGGCACCTCTCCCACGCATCAGTTGGATTACAGAGCACAGAGGACCACAATGGTTAATAGCATAACTTATATACAATACTATACACGACTATTTAAATTACCCGTGTACGTATAAGAGGAAGGAGTGCACACCCAAAATAGACTAAAAGGGAGGGAATATACGGGTGCTGTCATGGACTCCGAAAAATACCGTTAACCGGTGAGTAACTAAGACTTTATCGGTCGTCCATGACAGCACCACCTGAGAGAATTACAGAGAGTAATAACTATTTAGGGAGGGACTACAGCCTGCAGCACCCTTATACCAAAAGAGAGGTCTGTGGAAGCACCCAGGTCTAGCCTATAATGACTATAAAAGGTGCTCGGAGAGGACCAAGTAGCCGCCTTACATATCTGGTCGATGGAGACTTCTGATCTCTCGGCTCACGAGGTCGCCATGGCTCTGGTGGAATGCGACCTCAGCTTCCCAGGTGGAGACCTGCCTTTTGAAGTGTATGCTACAGAAATTGCTTCTCTAATCCACCTGGCTAGTGTATTTTTTGACACTCTACAACCTTTCCTAGGGCCTTGGTGGGAAATAAATAGGGCATTATCTTTCTTCCAAGGATCGGTAGCTGCCAGATATTCTATGAGGCAATTCCTAACATCCAGGGTATGTAGTTTTTCTTCCTTCTCATTAGCTGGATTAGGGAGGAAGGATGGAAGGACTATTTCCTGAGTCCTATGAAAGTTAGAAACCACTTTAGGTAAGTACGCCGGATCAGGTCTGAGTATTACCCGTCCTAACCTGTATATAAGGAGGACGCCTAAATAATGCCTGGATGTCGCTTACTCTGCGAGCTGAGGTTAGAGCTACCAGGAAGGCTACTTTGAGGGACAGATTTTTAATGGAAGCTGATGAAATAGGTTCGAATGGAGCTTCCGTCATGGCCGTAAGGACTAGATTCAAGTCCCATGGCATGAATCTATCCTTCACTACTGGCCTGGACCTACCTGCTGCCTTAATGAACCTACGGATCCAGTAATTACCTGCGATGTTGCAGCTAAAGAGAGCCCCCAAAGCTGATACTTGTACTTTAAGAGTACTAGTGGAAAGTCCCATATCCAGACCTTTCTGAAGAAACTCTAAGATCTGATTTATTGGAGTTGAACCCCCAGCAACTATTTCAGAGCGCTGCAGGAACTTCTTCCAAATTCTAGCATAGATCTTGGTAGTAATGGCCTTCCTATTCTTAAGTAGGGTGTTAATCAAGTCTGGGGAGAAGTCTTTTTCTTTTAAGAGTGCCCGCTCAAACTCCACGCCGTCAGATGTAGGCCAGCCACCTGAGGGTGGAAGACTGGGCCGTGGGATAGGAGATCCGGGATGTCCGGAAGAACCCAAGGATCGGACACCGACATGGTCCTGAGGCATGAGAACCATGCCCTCCTGGGCAAAAATGGAGCAATGACTATGACCCTTGCTCTGTCTCTCTTGATTTTTCTCAACACCAAGGGTAGTAGCGATAGGGGAGGGAAGGCGTATGCTAGCCTGAAGTCCCGCTTTATCAGAAAGGCATCTACCGCCAGGGGTTTCTCTCTGGGATTTTGGGAGCAGAATAGTCTTAATTTCCTTGGTGGCGAAGAGATCTACCTCTGGCTGTCTCCATTTTTGTATAATCAGGTCGAAGATTGAATTGTTTAGGGACCATTCTCCTTGTTTTAGTAGGTTGCGGCATTTATGTCAACAGGACAAGGGATTCCCAGCCAGTCTCCCATGCCGGTACTGGCCCGGCCTCAAGCTGCTTAACGGCTGCCCTCTGACGAGGGCATGCACATTCAGCTTAGAATGGCTGTTCTGCTAGTTGGAACAACCGTTCTGCCACATTCCTCAGGGGTTTGGAACGAGTCCCACCTTGGTGGTTGACATAAGCCACTGTGACCTGATTGTCGGAGAACACCCGCACATGATGGCCCTGCAGATACATAAGTAACTTCTTAGCTGCCTGCTCTACTGCTGTTCTTTTCAAATTAGATGACATTTTTATCTGGTGATGGTCCCATAGGCCCTGGACTAGGACTTCACCCATATGAGCCCCCCAACCGGAAGGGCTAGCATCCGTAGTGACTATGGGGGATATGTCACACTCCCAGGGAACCCCTCTGGACAAATTATCCTTTTCTAGCCACCACTCTAGGGACTCCCTTGTGCTTCGGGACGTTAGCTGGCCCTCCAAGTAACCTCCAAGGATTTTTTGATGCAGTAAGACCTCCCCTGTAGTGTTCTTAAATGAAACTGGGCCCACTGGACCACTGGATACAGGAGGAAAGGGAACCCAGAAGGGACATGGCTTTCCTGAGGGACATGGTGGGGTTATTGGCAGCGTTTAGGATCTGATAGTGTAGGCGAACAAGCTTCTCCGGAGGCAGCCTGTTTCTCAATCTAGAATCAGGCCTAAAAATTGCTGAATTCTCATCGGCTGTAACCGAGATTTTTTGATATTAAGCAGCCAACCTAACCGCTCTAGGGCCGACATTGCCCTCTGTAGCTGTTCCTTACAATGTTTTGCCGTTTTCCCTATAATCAGGAAGTCATCTAAGTAGGGGACTACTAGAATGTTAGATTCACGTAGATGGGCCATAACTTCCTTCCACTACTTTAGTAAACACCCGGGGAGCGACTGCCACCCCAAAGGGGAGGGCCGCATATTGGAAATGTTCAACTGACCCATTTAACTGAACCGCTACTCTGAGGAAGCGCTGATGGGCTGTATGAATGGGTATATGGTAGTATGCATCTTTTAAATCTAACACCACCATAAAGCAGTTTTGAAACAACAACTTTATTGTTGAATTGATTGTTTCCATTTTGAACGGCCGTATAACCAAGAAATCGTTTGAGGGACTTGAGATTAATTATAGTCCTAAAGGAGCCGTCTGGCTTGCGGACCAGGAACAGAGGGGAGTAGAAACCTTTCCCCCTTTCTCCCTCTGGAACCATAGTCAGGACTTTCTTGTGGCAAAGCTCATGAACCTCGGCCTCCAGGGCAGCTTGTTCTGATGTGGAAGACCTGAGAGGGGTGACCTTAAATCGATCTAGGGGAACCCGGGTGAACTCTAGTCGTAAACCCGCAGCTATCACCCCCAGTATCCAGTTGCTGCTAGAGATCAGCGACCAGGCTGGGTAGAACGCAGCTAGTCTCCCCCCACAGCATCTAGTCATTGGGGCGGTTTTTTAGTGTCACGTGATGGACATTCCTGGCGCCCCCCTCCTCCGAACATAAAACCTGTACCTCTCCTTTTGTCGTCCCATCTGCCCTGATCTCTGGACGGCCTTCTATGGAAATATCCTTTCCTGGTGAAGGGGCGTCTATAAGAAGGATTCGGGAGGCTGGGGAACTTCTTTTTATCGTTCCCGGCTTTCTCTAAAAGTTCGTCCAGGACGGGGCCAAACAGATATTCCCCTCATATGGAATGGAGCAGAGTCGTGACCTGGCCTGGATATCTACTGGCCAGCATTTTAACCAGAGGGCCCTTCGAGCTGCGTTTGATAACCCAGCTGATCTAGCCGCCATCCTTGCCGAGTCTGCTGAGGCATCAGCCAAGAAAGCCGCAGCACTCTGGATGATCGGTAGAGTTTTCCGACTGGATGCTCTTGGGGCTCCGTCCTTCAGATGGGAATCTAGTTGATCTAGCCAGACCATCACGGATCTGGCTATACAAGTGGCAGCTATCGCTGGTCTTAGGGCGCCTGCTGACATCTCCCATGTTCCCTTTAGAAAGGAATCCGCTTTTTTATCCAGCGGGTCTTTTAAGGAGGCCATATCATCGAACGGTATGGAGGACTTTTTGGAGGCTTTGGCTACTGCCGCGTCCAGCTTAGGGGCCTTATCCCATCTGTTTACCACTGGGTCATCAAATGGGTACCTCCATTTGAAGGCAGGTGGTAAGGAGCCCCTTTTTTCGGGTCTCTTCCATTCCCTTTCTATCAGGCTCTGGACCTTATCATTTAATGGAAAAAGCTTTGTGTTTCCTGGGATCTAGAGCTCCGAACATTACCTGTGCCGAAAGCTCTGGCTTTGAGTCTGCTACTGCCATGGTGGACCTTATTGCTTTAACTAGCTTGTCCATCTGGTCTAATGGGAAGCAGAATCGGCTTGAGTCTTCATCCGAAGAGGATGAAGTGGAGGCCGGGGAATCCGAGGAGTAATTGTTCCTAGGGGCAGCTGAGGACTCCGACCCTGAGAAACTAAATTCTCTCCCCCTAGAAGAGTCCCTTTTAGATAGGGCTTTCATCTCTGTCCCTGTAAGGATGGGGGAGAGTGCAAGGGCCTGTCAGTCTATGCCTGGGCCCCCGTCCCTTTCCAACCCCTACCGTCTGTCGCACACATGGCTGACATAGTCTTTTGGGGTGGCCGTCTGGTAAGGGGCAACTACAGAGCGCACATTCCCTGTGCTTCTGTTTTACTGTAGCTTTCCTCCCCTGCGAAACCAGCATAAGGGAACACTGCATCAGGGTACATTCACGGAGATCTCTTACCCATGCAGATGAGGCAGGTACCGGATCACGGAGGGAGGCAGGGGGAATCCTTTAGACTGGAGGAACTTCTGCGGCTCTGCTCACTCGTCCGCTTCCACTCGTATGAGGCTTCACCGAGGCCTCCTTCTGTGGGTGCTCCTGCACGTCCTGCTGCTCTATGGGGGTTCTGTCATCCATCGCTGGGCCTTCAGAAGCACCCCGGCAGCATCACCTCCTGCCCTTTAAGGCCTCCCAGTATCCGGTCAGCAGGGCACTGGCGCGGCACCTCCCCCAGGAACCCTCCCGCGACCTTCCCCCGCATGAACCGTCCCCCCCCACCGCCTCGGGTACCGCGCGTCCCCCCGGATCGCCGCGCACACTAGGAAGGCGGCCGGCACCCGACTTCCGGTTTTGGCGTTCCCGGCCCCGCCCCTTCCACCGCGTCACTTCCGCCGCGCGTCAGAGGACGCGGGAGCGCGCGGAAAGGAGCCGGCACGGCGCCCCCAGCTCCGGTATGCCCGCCGCCCCCATGCGCGCCAGCCTGCGCTTGGCGACCGGACGCAACCGCCGACCTGGCCGGAGGGGGTTTGAGACCGGACCCCGGGGGAAAATGCATCAGGAGGGGCCTGCATACATACCTGGTGCCCGCATTCTGGAGACGGCTGTCCACCGGACCCTTTGCTCCGCCTGCTCTAACCACTGCCGTGGCGACCTACCCGGCCCCACCGTGGCACTTCCAGGTACCCCGAGCTTGACCGAGGTAGGAGATCCCCCCGCTACCTGAGTCGGTCAGCCGGCCTGGGAATCCCTCGACGACTCCATGATGGACGATCTGAAGGAAGTCCCGTCCTCTAGGAACAGGAAACCAACTGATGCATGGGAGAGGTGCCGCCCTTTTGTATCTGTAGGTTTCCTGTTCCTGAAGGGCGGATCCCCTCTCTCAGGTGGTGCTGTCATGGACGACCGATAAAATTCTTTAGGTAGACTAAACTTTGGGGGGGGAATATATAAAACTATAGATCTAGTGGGGAATAAAAAAAAAAAAAAAAAAAAAAAAAGAATGTACAGGCAGAAAAGCTCTCCAAAGTTAACCTAAAGAAATACAATATGTAAAGCATGCAATAAAAGTACAGAGGCCAAAGCAAAAAAAACTTCTTAATCTCGCCATCAGTCTACATAGTCCAAGTTCCTAGATTGATCTGTTCTTATACGCGCTATAGATAAAAGCTAAAAAACAAAAAATACATACAGGTATTTGTAAAGTAAGAATCTATATTCTAGACGTGTTTGCCTTTATAACGGATCCATATAAATCTGAAGCTTTCCTGAACCCGGGGCTGTAAAAAGGTAGGTTATATATCGTTGACTACAGAACACTGCAAAGTTTTATTGCCATTTAAACAAAGAAGCCATAACAGCTAAACGAGCGGGAGCAATAGGCTTCAGTATCGCAAGGTGCCAGCTGTAAAGAGTTATGGCTAATTGAATATGGAACTCCTGCTTAATCAGATAACTGTGCTCCTATTTCCAAATGAAATGCCATTTCCATGGTGTCTGAATATTACCTGGTTTATTGGTAACCAGAGAAAAGTATATAAACTGTAAATAACAGTAAGTGCTCTGTTTACCTATTCCAGATATTGCAGTGGCAGGCGATCCCGGGCGTCTTTGTACGAGGCCTGACAGTAATCCTGGCTGAACAGTTCGCTCAGGGGGTCCACCAGGAGCAGAAGTGTCCCTTTGAAGCCCTGGAGTTGCCGCCAACATCCCAGGAACTTGGGAAGTTCCCTGGCTTGTGTTTACTGGGGTAGACACACTTAGATTTCTTTGAGCTGCCGTCCTCTGGCGCAGATCTGAGGGAAGTGTGTACAGTACATAAGAAATTTAATGATTCTTTACACCCTGCTGAAAGCAAGTAATAGAGATCAAGTAACACTATAAAACCGGTCACAAAGCGGATGAAAAAAAAAAAGAAAAGAAAAATGGTGCCAAACTAGAAGTACAAAAAAAAGGTTTTGGAACAGAGGGCTGTGAATACACGACAATAGACAAACAGCAACTCGTATGATCCTTAAATGTAGGGGAAATTGCCATTTTTGCTGCAGGGATGATTACTTTATTCCAGAATTTTAAGAACGTATTACATCTATTACAAACATTATCTATTGATTTCTGCATTTATTACATCAGTTTTGATAACGATGGGCAACAAACAAAACAGTTTGTTCCCATGTGATGAAACAGATGCATTTTCCTCCCTTTGACTTCAAGATACAAAAGTTGTTTGGAATTGAAAACTGCAAGTAAGTTTTTACACAAATGGTTTAGCAATGCAGTTTGCATTCAAGTGGTTTTTGGTACATTTCACAGAACTGTGTAAGCAACTTGTAGATAAAGAGAACTTGTCACCAGGTCAAAATTACGCGTAGTCCACTTTTTAGTCTTATTTTATTGCATCTGCTCACGTGAGGGTTCAGCCCTTTCAGGGTTTTGCTTCTTGTTTAACACCCCCCATACAGTACCAGAGATGTGAGCCTTTTCATTTGGTGCAATTTTTTTATTGCATTTACCAAGAGAGTGTGGTGCTCACAAAACTCTGCGGGCATGCTTTTAGGCTACTCTGCATCACTGAACCGTGAGCGATACCCCCTTATGAAGACCATAAAAATCAGTACTAAATGAATAGTCACACCTCTCAGGAAACATATAGTGCATAAAAAAGGGGGGGGGGGGGGAAGCAAGGGTCAAGGACCCAAACTTATTATTGTGAAACATTGCGCTCAAAATAAAATTATAATTCCTACAAACATGAAAAGTAGTAGGAGTGAACCTTGTGATGAATAGTTATCAATCTGGATTAAAAGGGTGGGGAGAAAAAAAACGCACAAAACCAATTTACAATATTCCCAGAATTGCAAGTTATCCTCTGGCCATACATCTTCTAGTGATCCCAAGAACGCGGCCCTGGTGCTATAGGAATGGGACTCTGCAAAGAACCGGTCTAGAATTATTCCAGACCCTCAGCATTCCATTCCCATAACTCCAGAGCTGCACTCTTGGGATCACTGTGGGTCGTATGGGTGGAGTATAACTTGTAATGCTGTGAATAACCTTTAAGGCTATGTGCACACGTTGCGTATTTTGATGCGGATCCGCAGCCGTTTTGCATCAAATCCGCAGGGCAGTGCACAGGCTGTGTGTCTATGACTGGCTGCGGAATTTTTTCCGCGGCATGTCAATTCTTTTTGCGGATCCCCAGCAGCATTTTCCACTCTGGCATCTCTCTCTCTCTCTCTCTAAGCAGAAAGGAAGAAAATTCACAGATCCAATACCACCTAACAAATCCGCACGCATTTTCCGATGCGTTTTCTGCAGATATTTCCGCAGACTAATCTGCAACGTGTGCACTAGGGTGACCGCAAAAAATCGATGTCGGAATTTTGTCCATCTGGACCCCACAAAACGATTCCCCTTTCCAGATATTTCCAAAATTTGAGCTCGATCAAACGACGTTAACCCGTGCCGCTCGTCGCTCAAAGTTTGAAAAAATCCAAATTGAGGTATTTTAAGATTTAGGTATTTTGCATAGTCTGTTAGACTATAAAGAATGTGACAACAACATTGCAGAAATAGCCCTGACCAAATTTTCGAACCATTTGTGGTATTTGAATGCAGAGTTGGTGGGATTATCGTTTTTTGATCCCACCATTACAGACAATGAAAAGTTGTTAATGGCTAATAAATTGCTCAGTAGCACAGATGAACCATCAGAGCACGCTAGGGTTGTAAATCCAAAAGTTAGGAAAGAAAAATTAAAAAAGAGGTAGGAAGTAACCGACTTTAACGACCTTCTGACAAAAGATGAAGAACAAAAGCAATATGTCCTGCAAGTTGTAAGCAAATGCCGAGCATTATATTCTGACGTTTCAAAAACTACTTTAACAAAAGCTCTAGAATAGATTAGATAACTATGTAAAATTATCAACTCATGTAGGTTAGCGTGCTCTGATGGTTCATCTGTGCTACTGAGCAATTTATTAGCCATTAACAACTTTTCATTGTCTGTAATGGTGGGATCAAAAAACGATAATCCCACCAACTCTGCATTCAAATACCACAAATGGTTCGAAAATTTGGTCAGGGCTATTTCTGCAATGTTGTCACATTCTTTATAGTCTAACAGACTATGCAAAATACCTAAATCTTAAAATACCTCAATTTGGATTTTTTCAAACTTTGAGCGACGAGCGGCACGGGTTAACGTCGTTTGATCGAGCTCAAATTTTGACTCTCTCAATATCTGGAAAGGGGAATCGTTTTGTGGGGTC
The DNA here is from genome assembly GCF_039654945.1 of Dendrobates tinctorius. Lineage (NCBI taxonomy): Eukaryota > Metazoa > Chordata > Amphibia > Anura > Dendrobatidae > Dendrobates > Dendrobates tinctorius. The sequence continues at coordinate 1,629,453 of NW_027361724.1, forward strand.
CAGACGAACAAGATTCTGACATTTTTTCCCCCCCATATGAGATCCGGTCACCCTAGTGTGCACATACCCCAAAGAGCTTGAATTTACATTACACAGATCATTGATGGTCTATAATAGCCAAAAAAGGCTACAATAGAAAAGCATTAATTTAGTAAAGGCATTCTTTAGTACTGCTAGAGGCGTATACATGCCGAGTACGTGCTGTTTGATGAAGAACATAATTAAATGTCAAGTACAAACATGTATCAAATGCTCAGCATAAGATTGTCCTGAGATGTTCTTCCAAAGTTCACAGTACGTCCTAACTGTTTTGATCTTCTACAAGGACATGGCAATGTCACTTAGGAGCACATGTACAAGACCATGTTTTAATGACCTTATACTTTGCCAGTGAACAGCATTAGTGTACTAATCTACAAACACGCAAAGTATTCAATCACAGAATGGCCATATGTATAGATCAGCCGGTTTATTATTAAGCAGTCTTATTTCTCATCAGTATGCGGCACTATATATTTAATAACTATAACCAATCAGCATGCTTGGCGTAGTTAACACCTTAGATGCTGGAGCTTGAGAATGGCCAATTCTCTGCCAGATCATTCTTGTTTTTTTTTTTAAAGGGAAGGGAAAACAAGCCAGTTTTTTTTTTATATAAAGAAACATTAGGAACATTTGAGTAAGAACATTGGGAAATAGGTTAACGGAAGGAAGAGTAAGGCCAATTCCTAAAATGTCGACACCAGCAGTGTCTATCGAGCAGCACTCAACATTCCCGCCCCCCAAAAAAAAAAAAAAAAAAACTGGAGTAAAATTTCTGGTGTAAGATGTCAACACTTGTGATGAATTTAATAGACATGCCCCCAACCTGGCTTCTCCTCAGTTTTCTGACATAAAAGCTCTCATGAATCGGGGCCATAAACTTTCAAAACCAGCTCACAGTGTTAATACATACCTATAGTTTAAGGAATGCAAGTCATATCTCAATGGTTACTATCGGCAACACTGACTTACACCGTTCTTTAGCATAAGGCGCAATTTATGTATATGTACCTTGACCTTGCCTTGGAGTGTTAGGTATTCCAGCAGGAGTTTCAAGTTCCTTCAAATGCAAAAATAAAAACTAATATTTATAATAACTCACTAGCAAAAAAAAAAAAAAAAAAAAAATTAATATATATATATATATATATATATATATATATATATATATATATATATATATATATATATATATATATATATATATATGGAGAGAGATAAAAATTGACCTGTCCAACAGAAAGTAACATTCATAAAAAATTATTGCAATACATGCAAGTGATATCCGTTTGCCTGGGGGTAGATAGGAGTAATTAAAAATTTATATAAAAAGATTTAAAAAGAGATAGTCTTGCAAAGTCAACATTTTTTCCAGAGCCCAAATAAGCAAAAGGTTAAAAATACGAAGAAAAGTTACCATTTACAGTTGACTGATATAGCTGTGGCACTATCCTCTTAGCTTCCCTTGCACCCTTCAATACATATTGACACTCTACACTTACCTTTATTTTCTTTGAATCTGGATCAAACCTTTCCAGAATGAGTTTAGCTGCTTTGTAAGTTTCTTTCTCCATCACTTCCTCAAGCTGAGATATAAAAAAAAAAAAAAAGACAATCGGGCTTGAAGATTTATTTCTTACAAATGGTGTTCTAATTAAAACCATTTTGTGTAACCAGCAAGGAAGTGTATACAGATCAATGGTAAGGAAAACAGGCATACAGCGTAAGAGGCAGATACTCTGCAACATCTTTTCCTGTAGAACTTGCGCACAATTCACGTACAGGAACACATCAGGCTCAGAAAAATCCACAGCTGTAATCCACTGCCCAGATGAAGTAACTCTTCGCATTATAACTATGATTAAGAACTTTTATATACCACCAACATAAACCGTCGGCACCTTACAAATCAGAGTTCATGTAAAACCAATATCCGACATTACAGCGTACTAAATAAGGTAATTCCACAATTCAATGAGTGAAGACCCTGCTCAAAAGAGTTTAAAATCCATTGAGACAATAAATGTGACAAAGGAAGAAAAAAAAAAAAAGTGCTTGTGTTGTATTGTTCAGTCATCTACACAAGGGTATCCATGTAAAGCAGCATGAGCCTGTCAGCCAATATCTACCGTATATAATGTCCAGATACAGCGTGCTACTGAGTGCATAGGTCATGTGGGGGGGATATAATACAGTATGTTCCTCTACCCAAGAAATTTGTAAGACTTGAGAACAGACCAGTTAGCTGTGGTTTAATGGCACACTTAAAACTCTGGGAATTAAAGGGTTGTCTCAGGAGAGACAATTGATTGATGCAAGTCCCATGGCTGGGCTTTACATGTACAGTGAAGGAAATTACCATATGTGATCCCTTGCTGATTTTGTAAGTTTGCCCACTGAAAGACATTCAGTGGATAATTTTAAGGGTAGGCCAATTTCAACATTGAGAGATCCAGAAAATCCAGAAAATCACATTGTATAAATTAGATAATTTTATTTGCATTTTGCAGTCAGAAATAAGTATTTGATCCCCTACCAACCATTAAGCGTTCTGGCTCCTACAGACCAGTTAGACGCTCCTAATCAACTCATTACCTGCATTAAAGACAGCCGTCTTACATAGTCACCTTTATAAAAGACTCCTGTCCACAGACTCAGTCAGACTCTAACCTCTACAACATGGGCAAGACCAAAGAGCTTTCTAAGGCTATCAGGGACAAGATCATAGACCTGCACGAAACTGGAACGGAAAAACATACGTAAGACGCTGAGTGAGAAGGAGAAAACTGTTGAGTAAGAAAATGGAAGAAATACAAAATGACTGTCAATTGACATCGACCTGGGGCGCCATGCAAAATCTCACCTCATGGAGTATCCTTGATCAGTGCCCGCAAGGTCCCCCTGCTCAAGAAGGCATGTGCAAGCCTGTCTGAAGTTTGCCAATGAACACCTGGATGATTCTGTGAGTGATTGGGAGAAAGTGCTGTGATCAGATGAGACAAAAATTAAGGTCTTTGCCATTAACTCAACTCGCTGTGTTTGGAAGAAGACAAATGCTGCCTATGATCCAAAGAACACCATCCCTACTGTCAAGCATGGAGGTGGAAAGATTATGTTTTGGAGGTGTTTCTCTGCTAAGGGCACAGGACTACTTCACCGCATCAATGGGGGAATGGATGGAGCCATGTACCGTAAAATCCTGAGTGTCAACCTCCTTCCCTCCGCCAGGACATTAAAAGAGGGTCGTGGCTGGGTCTTCCAGCAAGACAACGAACCAAAACATACAGTCAAGGCAACAAAGGAGTGGCTCAAAAAGAAGCACATTAAGGTGATGGAGTGGCCTAGCCAGTCTACAGACCTTACTCCCATAGAAAACTTATGGAGGGAGTTGAAGCTCCAAGTTGCCAAGCGACAGCCTCAAAAACTTAATGGTTTAGAGATAATCTGCAAAGAGGAGTGGACCAATATTCCTCCTGAAATGTGCGCAAAGCTCATCATCAGCTACACAAAACGTCTGAATGCTGTGCTTGCCAACAAGGGTTTTTCCACCAAGTATTAAGTCTTGTTTGCCAGAGGGATCAAATACTTATTTCTCACGCCAAAATGCAAATAAATTTATATAGTTTATACAATGTGATTTTTTGGATTTTATTTTTGATATGCTATATCACAATGTTAAACTTAACCTACCCTTAAAATTATAAGCTGCTCATGTCTGTCAGTGGGCAAACTTACAAAATCAGCACAGGATCAAATAATTATTTCCTTCACTGTACATCCACAATGGGAGCCCCTGACTTCCCTATTCAAGGTGCTTTCTGACCGCCATTGAGTACAGGTGGTGGAACTCGCATCTACCAGATGTTTATCACAACCTTTGGATAAAATGTCCTTTGTGAGACAAACCTTTTAAAATCGTAATGTCTGAAGTTGGACATTCCACAGAACTGGCACAACACAAGAGGTCTGTGAGACAGGAGTGGGAGGTTCAGATTATGGAGGATGCTAATCTAAATTAATTAGCAGAGCAGGGAGCACAGGTGGGGCAGTAGACAGATGAGGGACGAGATAGAGGGCGGTGCGCACCGCGGGTGAATGATAAGTTTATGTTGTATTCTATAGCAGATGGGCAGTAAGTGCAATGACTGTCACAGAGTGGAATCATCAGTGTAGCAGCTGGATAGCAAGGGGTCTGGCTTCAGGATAGATTGGAGAGGGGAGTGTTTAGTGAAGGGAAGAACAATTAGCGAGTTCCAATAATCAAGAAAGACGAAAATGAATCAGACAGAAGTTTTTGAGTTGTAGTCAATATGAGCATGCAAGTGATTGGATGTGGTGAGTGAAGGAAACCGTCAAATTTAACCGAAAGACAGCAGCATGCTGTCACACTGAAAAAAATCAGAATTAGGTAGTTTAAAAGATAGAAACACAAAGAGACTGTAAGAACTTTTTTTTAATTGTATGAAAGTCAGATTATTTGAGATTTTCACTTCAATTACACCACCACCATTTTCCTGAAGAAATCAACACTGGGATAATATAAGGATGTAATTGTTGGTTGATTCTAACCACAGTACTGCAGAGTAACTGTGCAAACTACTGAGCCATCACATATACACAATAAAAGTCACTCCATATTTACCAAAATGACGCACCTTAATTTTTTTTTCTTGGGGGGGGGGGGGGGGAGAGAGAGAACACGACTGCATTTTTGACACAGGTTAGAAAAGAGTGGGAGGCTATTGTATTTTAAATGTTTTAACTGTCGCTTCAGGAGAACTTGCAGTAGAATGGCTCTCTCTCTCTAGCTCCACCCCTCTCCATGGAATCTTATAGGCTCCAACTGTCATCTCAGTAATCTGAAGATTTGTCATGACCAATTAGATTTTGCCAGTGAATGGAGAGTGAAAGAGCAGTCCAAGAGGTGAAAGAAGCAGATTCCTGATAAGATATATTAGACAATTGCCTATTTTCATGTCTACTACTGAATTCTGAAATAAAAATTAAAGATCCTCTTTAAAAAGAACCCGTCAGTTCTGAAACAAATACAAGAAGGTACAGTTGATTAAATTATGCTACACTTAAATACATGTAATTAGCAAACCAGCTGATTTTTATCAGTATTCGTGTAGGTTCACACAACACATTTCTCCACATTAAAAAAAAAAAAAAAAAGTGCGATTATTCTGATCAGAGTTTGAACAATTTTTCTTCTCGGACGTGGAGAGGAGAGCGGAGAAAAAAAAAAAAGTTTATACTCCTTATCCATTCTGTTAGTCCATGAAAATTGTACTGCACTTTGATCTCATCCGAGTGCACGTCTGATTTTTTTTTTTGTTCACGGACCCATAAACTTGCATTGCCAGTTTTGATCCAAATCGGACACGTTTCCAATTTTTTTTTACACAGTCCAAGGAGTGGCGAGAAAGACATTTGTACATCCCCGTAGAATATCATAGGTACGAGTGAAATCCATGAAAGCCACAGATAGCACACAGGTGAGAAAATCGGTAGTGTGCACAAGCCTTTAGAGGAATGCAGGACTTTGTTTCACTTTTTCCACTATCTGGTGAGGTTGGGATGTATCAACTGTGAGATGTACAATTGCACACAGCATCAGAATGGTAAATGAAGCCTTGTGCTTAGATCTGTAGGATTAGAACAGATTCACAAATATGATGACTTGTTGCACAACTGTATCCCAATGAGCAGCGAATCGGCAAGATGCATATAAGAAAACAACCTTTCTCCCTTCAACCAAGAATCTGAATATTGCTGTTAATGCATCCTGTGTATCCTACAGAGCAGCTAAAAGGAAGAGGACATGGCTGTTTGTAAAAGGTTTAATCAGCTATTAGGAGGACACAGCCGCTTGTAACATGTAGTAAGAGACTCAGATTAACTCATTTCACAAAATAGGTCGGGTTGCGAAATAAAAAACAAAAAAAGTATTGGTCTTATTAATATTATGCAACTTTTTGGCTACTTCTACAGAAATGCATTCATAAACTTCTTGTCCTTCACGTAAAAAAAAAAAAAAAAAATATATTAACCTTTTCCCATCATTCCAGTTTTGACAAAGAAACTTAATGCACATATTTACAAAAGGGAAATGTGGCAAACTGCACACACTACAACGCGCAAGCACCACGATAGGTTTCCCCCAACAATGCAAAAGATACATCCCCAAAACTAAAATGCTGAGGGCTTGATTCATAATTTGCATTTTTTTTCTTTTAAGTTTAATTTTTTTTTTATCTTGTGGCATTTGCCAATTTTTAATTTTTTTTTTGCGTAAAATTCAAAATGGAGAGCCCAACTCAATTTTTGCTGAAGGTATGTTCCCACGGTCAGTAAATGCTGCCGGATGGGCGCTGCGTACATCCGCAGCGGCCAGATGTTACAGCATAGTGGATGGGATTTCAAGAAATCCCATCTCCACTATGAATGCACCGGCACCCGCGGCTTCCCTGTGGACACAGACATGCAGCGCGTCTTTCCAGCCCGCAGAATGTCTATTTATCTTGTGGAGATGCGAGTCTCCGCAAGATAAATATCACCAGTAAAATGCATAGGACGCGATGATTCCGTACGGTTCAATGAACACATGCGGAATCCCCTGCGTTCAAAATCCAGCAGTGCTTTGGGCGGAGCGGACATGTACTGCGTCCAAAGTGTTGCCGGTTTCTGACCGTGTGGATGTAGCCTGATCGTTGATGCGTTTTCAATGGGCACAGTGGAGAAAGTTGTTGACAGATCTGATAAAAATTAAAATACTGTATCTGGCATTCATCTGTTGGAGAGTCAGAAGACCCCGATACATATAATATAATCAGTCACACAATGTATATGGGGTACATAACCCACTGTGATTAATACTTGTTAAGTGTGAGCACATTATAACCATGTTTGAACCAGAAAAATATTCACAATAATTATGTAGAATATAGGCCATTTCCAGAAATCATGCCTACTCTACAGGCACCTCACGTAATACAGAGCAGTGTTCCTTTCTCAGATCTTTCGTTACTTCAGCTCTTTAAAAGAAAAATGCTAGAAATGTATCGCTGGTATTTAACGGCTTTATTGCAAGGAAACACCAAATGTTGCTAATTGTTTACATATAATGAGGAGAATAATTACATGCAGCAACTTCAATAATGAAATCTGCAAAAATCTATCAGCCATCATTATCGGAAGTTATTAGACATGACAGCAAATGACAGGCAATTCCTCAGATTTATTTCCTCCTACCATTTAATGCTATTAATTTAAAGAAGGTCGTTAGCCAAGCGCTTTGCTGAATAAAGGCTCGGTGCCAATTAACTGCTGTCAGCATCGATTGTAGATTATTTATTAGCAGAAGCAATTAGCTTGCTCCAAATGCTGTGAAAACTCAATAAGAGGAAAACATTTCTAAAAACTTGCCTGCTTGTCTTTAAAGGTTAAAGCTTCATTTTCAGCGGGTGCGGAAAAAAAAAATATTTTGCTAGACTCCAAGAAGCTGTGAATGAAGTTTCTCCATCCTATTCTCAATCCAATATATACAGTACCATAAATATTAGCAGCTTCTATCACAGTTAAAAATGAATGGATTCAATGGTACCTTGGCAGTGGAGAACTTCAAGGGAATCAGTCACCAGGTATTCCATAATAAATATATATATTCCACCACCTTTCCAGCAGTTATGCAACCTGCATATAAGCCACCAACCCCTTTGACAGATCCACAAAAAAAAAAAAAAAAAAAAAGAAAAACCATAATCGGCTCATACATTGCTAGTCTTGCTCAGCACCTCCTCTCTCCCTGCAATCACAGTCCTCCTTCATGTGGATAATGCGTCCTGTGTCATCCACACATCGCCCCCAGTCTCGGTCCTGCGCAAGTGCACTTTGGTCTGATTTCAGCAGGGCGGAGCAAAGTATTGTAATGTGCCTGTGCCATGTACTATAATTCAAACATTGACACCTGTTTTGTGTTTTGGAGACACTCCTGGTTTTGGTATACAAATACTGATCAAAAAAATTGACATGTGAACGAGTCTTAAGAGGTGGTGACCTTGGTATATATTGAGAAAAACCTAGTGACAGGTTCCCTTTAAAAGTTTGCTGCAACTAAAATAGAAGGTATAAAGCTTACAAGGGTCAAAGAGGAAATCTACAAGTGATCTTGTAAAGAACAGTGTGTTAGTCATCTTACCCCTTGTACATTCGCCAATATTTTCATATTCATCTGATTATACATGTAGACAGACATAACTGACATGAATAAACGCTGCACATCTTAATTTTTATTAAATCAGATGCCCTAGGTTCCCATGTAGCATCGCCGCAGCAGGGATCCACAATATCTCCAGTAGCAGTTACCTCTGCAGATAAAGTTTTGAAGGAGCTGCACAACTCACCCTTTACAGGAAAGAACCCTGCTGCTAAAACAACTTACGGGATCAAATCCTTAAAAGTGAGGTTTAATTGCTGTAAAATAAAAAGGCTTCATGGTGCCCTAAAAAGTCCAGCAAGTGCCCAGGCCGTCTCTTAAAGATGATTCAAATACAGGATCAGTTCATCACAGGTTCAGAGCTTGCTCAGGAATGGCAGCAGGCAGGTAGCAGTACATCTGCATGCAGTGAGGTAAAGGCTTTTGGAGGCAGTCAGGTTTCTAGAAGAGCAGCAAAGCAGCCACGTCTCAAAGAAAAAGAAAAAAAAAAATCATGGACAGACTGACTTCCTGCAGAAAGTACAAGTATAGGAAGTCAGAGGACTAAAGGTAAAGTTTTTTTTTCTCTGATGAAGCCCCCTTCAGACCTTTTGGGACATTTGTACGAATGATTGTCTGAAGAAAAGTTGAGGGCTGCCACAAGCCCTGTGTCATAAGAATATAAAGCATACTGAGGCCATTCATGTGGTGTTGCTTTTTATCCCAGGAGTGAACTCATTTTCAATTTTGCCTAAGAACATGGCTATTAATAAAAAATGGGATCTAAACATCCTCAAAGAGCATCTCTCAGTGATCCAGGAGCAATTTGGTGATTAACAATGCTTTTTTCCAGAATGATGGAGACCATGTCACAAGGCAAAAGTGATAATGCAGTGGCTCGGCAAACAAAACATTAAAATTTTGGGTCTATGGCCAAGAAACGTCCCAAATTTCCATCCCATTGAGCAGCTTTAGTCAATCCTCAAAAAGTGTTTGGACAAACTAACCCAGAAATTGTGATAAACACCAAGCACTGGATGTAAAGGTACTGTCACACTAAGCGATATCGCTAGCAATATCGCTATAACTTGTGACGTTATAGCGATATTGCTAGTGACATCGCTGTGTGTGATACTTACCTACGACCCGCTCCCCCGCTGGTTATCGCTGATCGCGCAAGAACGTCCAGGACTGTTTCTCGTCGTCAGTTTCCTGCGGCGCTTCCTGTGGAGAGACGAGCGTGGAGCCGGGCGGGAGGACGCAGGATCGCCTAGTGTGACAGGTAAGTAGCGACCTCCGTCCCCAGCGATGTCGCTGGTGAGATCTGCCTGTGTGGCAGCTCACTAGCGACCACTTAGCGATGTACCAGCGATCCTGACAGCGTTATATCGCTGGTCGGGATCGCTGGTACATCGCTAAGTGTGACAGTACCTTAAGAGAGGGGCTCAGTAGTCAGGAGTTGGCCCAGAAGCAGAAATCCCGCTGCCAGGGGCAAGAGGGCAAAAGTCTTGAAAAATAATGGTCCACATAAATTTGGTGTATTTGTCAATAAAAGTTTAAAGAGTTATGAAATTTTTGATAACCATTTCAGTACCCATAGAAACATCTGACTACAAGAGCTAAAACAACTGAAGCAGCAAACTTTGTGAAAAACAGAATTAGTGTCAGTCTTAACTCTTTAGCCACCTCTGTATTGTACACTATTCTTTTCCTCTCTTTAGGTTCCATTAATAGCTTTGGATTAAAAAGGAAAAAAAAACAAAAAACCTTAAACTGCTTTAAAGCTTAAATTTTAAAGTAATCCTGACTATTACACAACATTACGCTTTGGCTGATGGTGCCTGCATTCTGTACGTCGAGAACAGAACAAGCTACGGAAAGACATCTTGGGGCCGGCTTATCTCCAGAAGTTATTTTAAAAAAAAAAAAAAAAAAGGGAGAAAAAAAATTGGGGATTTAAAAGTGCCCAATTCTAATGTCCCCTGGCATCTTCTGTCGGGGCAGATTTTAGAGCTCACCGTACACATCAGATCAAACTTTCAGAATTGTATGGGTAAGGATGTATAATTGGAATTTTGTCATATAGGACTTTTAGGTTTATGTCAAAAGTGTGAAAATTAGCATGGCTTCAAGAGTCTCTGAAGGTATGAAAATGTAGTTATAGCCTAGATCAGGTAAGAGGAGGTGGGTCCTCTGAAAAAGAAGAAAAGGAGAGAGAAAAAAAAAACGAGAGACACACCCCAAAAACACTTGATGCTAGATGATTAAACCACAACATTCTACTATTCCATATACAAAAAGCCATAACAAAAGGCCATGTTATGTTGCCATTTCCTTATAGGTACAGTGGGGAAAAAAAGTATCTAGTCAGAAGTTCTCCCACTTAAGATGAGAGAGGCCTGTAATTGACATCATAGGTAGACCACAACTATGAGAGTCAAAATGAGAAAACAAATCCAGAAAATCACCTTGTCTGATTTGGCAAGATTTATTTTGCAAATTATGGTGGATAATAAGTTTGGTCATTAACAAAAGTTCATCTCAATATTTTGTGATATATCCTTTGTTGCCAATGACAGAAGTCAAACGTTTTCTGTAAGTCTTCACAAGGTTGGCACACACTGTCGGTGGCATGTTGGCCCATCCTCCATGTGCATCTCCTCTAGAGCAGTGATTTTTTTTGGGCCTGTCGCTGGGCAACAGACTTTCAAATCCCTCCAAAGGTTTTCTATGGGGTTGAGATCTGGAGACTGGCTAGGCCACTCCAGGACCTTCATATGCTTCTTATGAAGCCACTACTTTGTTGCCCTTGCGGTGTGTGCTTGGGATCATTATCATTCTGAAAGACCCATCCATATTTCATCTTCAATGCCCTTGCTGATGGACGGGGAGGTTTGCACTCAAAATCTCACGATACATGGCCCCATTCATTCTTTCATATACACAGATCAGTCTTCCTGGTCCCTTTGCAGAGAAACAGCCCCAAAGCATGATGTTGCCACCCCCATGTTTCACAGTAGGTATGGTGTTCTTTGGATGCAACTCAGCATTCTCCTACAAACATGACGAGTTTTGTTTCTACCAATCAGTTCTAGTTTGCCATATAGTCTGATGGAACCATTCTCCCAATACTCTTCTGGATAATCCAAATACTCTCTAGCAAACTTCAGACGGGCCCGGACATGTACTGGCTTAAGCAGGGGGACACATCTGTCACTGCAGGATCTGAGTCCCTGGCGGCGTAGTGTGTTACTGATGGTAGTAGCCTTTGTTACAGTGGTCCCAGCTGTAGGCAGGCCATTCACTAGGTTCCCCTGTGTGGTTCTGGGATTTTTGCTCACCATTCTTGTGATCATTTTGCCTAGCCAGTCTCCAGATCTCAACTCCATAGAAAACCTTTGGAGGGATTTGAAAGTCCGTGTTGCCCAACGACAGGCCCCAAAAAAAAAAAAAAAAAAAAAATCACTGCTCTAGAGGAGATATGCGTGGAGAATGGGCCAACATACCACAGACACTGTGTGCCAACCTTGAGAAGGCTTACAGAAAACGTTTGACCTCTGTCATTGCCAACAAAGGATATATAACAAAATATTGAGATTAACTTTTGTTAATGACCACATACTTATTTTCCACCATAATTTGCTAAATAAATCTTGCCAAATCAGACAAGGTGATTTTCCGGATTTGTTTTCTCATTTTGACTCTCATAGTTGTGGTCTACCCATGATGTCAATTACAGGCTTCTCTAATCTTTTTAAGTGGGAGAACTTGCACAATTGGTGGTTGACTAAATACTTTTTCCCCCACTGTACATAGGCATTGTTCAGTTCAGTTGAACAATCACTTTGTATCATAGGGTGCAGACAAATCGGGTGTCATTTTTGTATCTTCTCAGCAACCAACGCCAGAACTACCACTTTGTTATGGAGTCAATTTGCTGACTAAATAATACAGTAGTCCGTTTCTGATAACCACTTTTGGGGGGTTTCCAATATATAAGTCCTCCAAAGTCACTTTAAAACTGAATAGGTTACTAAAAAAAAAAATAAAGTATTGTATATTTCCTTTAAAAAAAAAAAAAAATGAAAAATCGTCGCTACATTTTTAAACCTAAGAAAATATAAGGTAATTTTACAAACGTAAAGCAGACATAAGGTAAATGTTATCTGTTCATTTTTTTGTGTGGTACGACTATCTGGATTATAAATATGAACTCTCAAAGTTTGAAAATTGCTGATTTTTTTAAAATTTGTCAAAATATCTGATATTTTTAGGAATAAATGCAAAAGTTATTGACCTAAATTTACTTTTACCATAAAGTACAAAGCGTCACGAAAAAAACAAATCTCATAATCACTGGGATATGTTGGGATATACACTGGTATTTATTTACGATACGTTCACTGCATTAGGCTAGACAAAAAAAATGGCAAGTGATTCATGAAACTTTTGTGATGCAGTTATCGCATGTGTATTTAAAGGTGTAATTGGTCATAAAAAAATGTTATTCATCTGTAAAAGCCATGTGGGCCATAACTTTTCAAAGAAATGACAATTCATGGTAAAATGTACATGGATTTCCTGCACATTTTACCTTATACCAAACTCCAGTAAAATGGGAAAGTATCAATCTCAGAATTGTAATGCTAGTCAAACTGCACAGAAAAAAAAAAAAAAAAAAACAATAATTCATTCTATGAGATTTTAAATTTGAGCTTAAGATAAGGTGCTCTCTACTGGCACATATAGCATAAGGTCCTGGATATGGTTTGGACAAGAGATCGTCAAGCCCAGACCGATGAACGGCCACAGTTGCTGCCGAAAATTCCTGTAACATTGGCGTTGTTGTTCCCTCACGTTGAGGATGGGGGTGGGGGGGATTTTTGAGTCCTGTACTTTATTAGCAGCACTTGGATCAAATTACTTTTAACTGGTGGGTTCACCATGACATTTTATTATATTTGCCGACCTTTTCATGTATAGAAAAAACACTGATGGTTTAAAAAAGTAAAAAAAAAAAAAAAAAAAGTTACATGTCGTGACATAACAGTATCCTCCCATTTCTAGGGAATGTAGCACCAAAAAGAAAGCATGGAGAGATACAAACCAAAAAAGTGACAGGAAGACCCCCTACAAAATGGTGTACGGGAGCAGCCTTGTAGAGTTACTTAAGCGCGATTCCTGTCGTTCGTGCACATTTCCCGGTATATGAAGATGTGATTTGACATCATCCCTTACCGCCAAACTGTGCTGGGCAACCGCCATAAAAGTACAATATGGGTCCCCTTGGTATCACAAATGACCACATATAAAGTGATTTTCCCACTGAATACATTATGACCTATCTAGAGTATAACATCACTGGGGATCTGAACAATCCTGTGAACAAGCACAGATTACATACAGGAACAAAAGGCACCGTTACACTGTCGCAGTGGCGATAAAAGTAACCCAACTCAACCTCTATGCACACAAATCCCACCATTACCGACAATTTTTTATTTATGTTTCTTAAGGGAACCTGTCGGCAGGATTGTGCCGAGTACCCTACAGACAGTGTCAGGTCAGCACCATTATAATAATTGATACCTTGGTCAACAAAATCTGTCTTGTTGTTGAACTGAAAACTACAAATAAAGATTAAAGGCGGCCTGGGGGGGGTCTTTATGTGGTGACCTGCTTACATATGCATCTGTATAGCTTATGACAGGTCACTGATCCTTCAGTGACCTACCCCCTATTTTACATAGTGTACATATTATAGTTTTTGAAAATAAATAAATAAGTACATTCATCATGCAGGCGCCAGTGCTGTAGCATGATAAAAAATGTCTTCCTCAAAATGTTGCCGTAGTAGCACAATTCGGAACAAAATAGATGCGCCGGCGCCATTTTGTTAGAGGGGAAAAAAAAAAATGTCTCCACCAAGATGGTGCCAGCGACACCTGCGTCGTAGCATTTATCGGATGACCAATAAACATCGCTAAATAAACAAAATTTGGATATTATAGATCCGATCATGCTACAGCGCAGGTGCAGCCTACATGATTAATGTAATTTTTTTTCAAAACAACAAGATATACATGTTTGCATCAAGTGCATATAAAGGTGTGGCCTTTCTTATGAGCTGGGCATTATTGATGTGGTCTCCTTTTATTGTGTCCACTAGTTGGGCTCAGTCCATCTCAGTCCGTATCTACATGCATGTCACTTCACAAAACAGTAAAGGTTCTTAATTTTATAGAGTTAGGACCATCCGAATTACGACTGCTGTGACAAGGCGAGATGGCCTTCGCTTTTTTTTTTTTTTTTTTTTATAAAAGAACATGTTAACTAAGTACTGTATATTATTTTCATGGACTAGGATATTAATTTACTGCAGTTTAATCACTACGTATGTTTCTCAGTTCATACCTTTTTTAAAATATACAGCATCTAAAATAGGGGGCAGGTCACTGAGGGATCAGTGACCTGTCATAAGCCATACAGATGCATATGTAAGCAGAGGGTCATATAAAAGACCCCCCCCTTCCCCACAGGCTGCCCCCCGCCCCCCCAACACACACACCATGAAGCACAAAAATCCCATTAACTAAAAACTACAAGTGACCACAAGATGGATTTCATCAACCAAGGTGTCATTTTAATCAGTATAACTGCGCCAACCTGACACTGTCTGTAGGTTAGTCGGAAAAATCCTGCTGACAGGTTCACTTTAAGAAGCAATCCAATCACTTGGACCCGAACTTTATCACAGCTCCATCCATTCCCTCTGTGGCTACCGAAGCACTGCGCTCTTTTTTTCCAGCAGCCTATAGAGAATGAACAGAGCGACTGTCAAGCATCCAACCTGCTGCTCCATTTTGTACCAGGTATTAAAGTGCCCCATATAATATAAAAATACCCCCACTGATCGGCAGAATGGGGTCTCAGTGGTCAGACCCCAATCAGTAACTTTATCAACTATTAGGGTTGTACAGAGAATACAGGTTAAGCACAAAGTCTGCAATACAAGAAAACCATTAAACTGCACAGAGCTATAATGAATTCCAGATTAGAAACTTGAATTTACACATCTACACGCATTACCCAAGTGGGTGACTGGGTGTAAGCTTTATCCCCTTAGTGTTACATGACGAATTAGTACGACCATGGAGCGGGCTTAGGAACGGAGCTCGATGCACAAAGGCCAGATGCCGGTTGGTAACTTAATAAATATCACTGTCAGTGATGGTAGGATTGAGGCGCAGTAATCTGGTCCAGGCACTCAAAATTCCCACAAGACACAATCATAGTCTGCTAAAGGTTAATCATGGCTGACAGTCCCAACCGCTGCTATGTTGGTTCTCCTGTGAAGTCCTGCCATAGACTATACAGGGGGTCATAATATTTTTTTTTACTGAAAGGTAAGTAAATAAAATAAAATGTTATGGAACTTTGAAAAAAGTGAGGAAAAAGTGAAAATGCAAGCAGCCTCTGTAAGGGGTTAATTTATTGAGATGCATTTTAAATTATAAAAATAACAATTACACACAATTTCTTATCAATAGAAATATAATACTAAGGAAAAAATCAGGAAAAAAAAAAATAATTGAAACCATTCATCTAGGAAATCTGTTAGAAGACGTCCAAAATAAATTTCACAGGGTCTACCTGTTTCTTTCCCTGAAAATGCCATCCTTATATTTATTGTACATTTTCTGCAAATTGTTTTGTAAAATACTACAAAGTATGGAAAATACTTCAAATAATTACGCCTGTACGACCATCTGATACTACCTAATATTTGATAGCTTGGTACCTATCAGGTGACATAAATTCTGGATTTTACAGTAAAATACAAAGTTTTTAGCAATTTAAAGTCTACTACTCACTATTTTTTTCTTCTGTGCTTTTAAGACTTCGAGTGCATCATCTAAAAAAAAAGTATAAAAGGGTTCAGTTAATTTGCTGTCGGGCTGTGATATTTATGTTGTAAACTCAAGTTATTTGTAGATTTTAATTTTCCCTCGAATGACTTGCAATTTACAACAGGACTAGTTAAACCAAGAGACTGGACTCCATGGAAATCATCAGACTCCTGTGCTCCGCTATGCACAAATATGGAAGCATAAAAACAAATGTGGAGAAAAAAAAAGTCAGCTTATCCCTACTCTCTAGACCTCCAACTATATCGAACATTATCTAGGCAAGACCCCAAAATGACTAAGAAATATGATCTGGCTGACTGACCATGGAATGATTGGAGAGTAATGACAGATGTGGTTATTGCATCTCAGACTCTGGTAATGATGTGGGATTTGCAAGCACAATAGTCCTGACAATGATGCAAACACAAAGGCACTTCTGTAAAGGCGTCACTGCGGCAAACCACACCAAAATCTAAAACAATTAAAACATGGCCTGGTCTGACATCGTGATTTTGTAGTTGGCACAGCCAAAATTATTCAGGCTAGTCATGGTGATGTAATATTGTACATAATATGACCATTTTCAGGAAAGCCATGAGCAGGTTTTGCTATGTAATCCAAGAGCAGCATGAAGTAGGGGCAGACCGCCAGATACCAGCAATGTGTCACTTACTAGGCTGTGTGCTGTGTTTAATCAACAGGAGATTATCACTCCAGGACTAGATGTCACATGTAAGGCAGTCAGGACAATGTTTTCCCCACCTCCACCACATATTGGCAGCTTGATGACAATGTACACAGGAAGCTACCAGGTGTGTGGGCGGGGTTATACACAACAGTATTCTGACCACTGGTACATCTAGAGCAGAGAAACTGATTGATTCCATCAAAACAGGAGCAAGTAGCACAGTACGTGACACATTGCTGGAATCAGGATCTCTGCCCCTACATGCTGCTCTCAGATTCCATTGTCCACCATGCACACAGTCTCTTTCAAGTCTAATGGAGCCTTGCATAAATGTCACAAACTCTTAGCATCATTGCTGAAAATTGAGGTTTCTTCACAGCCACAGGCCATCTGACCTCTATAGCCAGTAGAATAATGGAGCATGGCAAAAAGCAAGTGATATCTCAAGCTACATAGATTTCAAAAGAAAAATCAAATTGTTCTAGTGAAAAGTCAACAGATCTTACAACAAACACTCATTTGGATGTAGTATAGGGGGCAATTTTAGCGGTCCATCATATACAAGAAATGGGAATGGAACTTACTATTTCTTTCTGTACGCTTGGAGAACCATATAATCAGTAGCGTTCTAGTAAACCATATTCTGTGAGGAAAATGCAAAATTAATCAAAAAGTATGAAAAAAAAAAAAAAAAAAAAAAAAAAGGACAATAGCTTTGTCTATGATATTGCAACAACCAATTGCAAACAAAAAACAAAGCTGGAGCGCTCGGACTATGACTAGAGTACATTTATATACTACCAGTAGTGATGAGCGAGCCTGCTCAGATAAGGTTATCTCAGCATGCTCATGTGCTAATAAGAGTGTCTGCGGATTGCTTGCCTGCATGTCTAATGGTTGTTCGATAGCTGCAACACATCATGCAGGGATTGCTGGTTTGTTTTGAAATCCCTGCATGTGATGCGGCTGTTGAACATCCCCGAGACATGCAAGCACAGAGACTTGAGCACAGTATTCAAGCACGCTGAAGATACTCTATTAGGACATGTGTGCTCGGATAACACCTTATCTCAGCACGCACATCACCAATTACCATCCTAAAAATAAATCTATATCTTTAAAATTAGAACAGTGTCACACTTCCTCCTCCCCCTTTCCTGTCCCCTCCTTCCCCCCCCTACTATTAACCCCTTAGTGACAGAGCCAAATTTTTTGAATCTGACCAGTGCCAGTTTATGTGGTAATAACTATGGAACGCCTACACAAATCCCAGTGATTTTGATAATTGTTTTTTTGTGACACATACTTTATGATAATGGTAAATTTAGGTTGATATGTTTTGTATTTCTTTATAAAAAAATTAAAAAAAAAACAAATTTGAGAAAAATGTACAAAACTTAGCAATTTTCAAACTTTGAATGATTATCCCTTTAATTCAGATAATTATTAATGTTTTGCTATGGTATGACTAACATTTCCCACATGTCTGCTTTACATCAGCACCATTTTTTTAAAATGTTATTTTATTTTTTTAGCATTTTAGGAGGTTTAAAAGTGTAGCAGTAATTTTTCATTTTTTATAGGAAATTTACAAAACCTATTTTTTTATGGACCTATCCATGTTTGAAGTGACTTTGGGAGTCCCATATATTGGGAAACCCCCAAAAGTGATACCATTTTAAAAACAGCACCCCCTGACACATTGAAAACTGCTGTCAGGTAGTTTATTAACTCTTCAGGTCATTTTCAGGAATTAATACAAAGTGGCATGACAGAAATGAAAATGTGTATTTTTACCACCTAAATGCCGCCAACTTCTGAACAGGTTACAACAGCCGTCAGACTCTAAGGCCGCTATTTGCTCATAAATTGCCATGGCAAACATCAGGACCACAGAAGAATCATGATCTGAGGTCACCAATTGGGATAAAGAGGAAGCCTCCACACTCAGTTAACCATTTATATGATGTAGTCACTATTGATAGCAGCATCTAAGAGAGTCAACAGATTTAGACGGTGCAAACACTGATCGTGGATGATGCAGCAAGTTGTCAGCTATAGTGTATAGCTGACAACTGCTGGATTGTCACCTGTATGGGGAGGCTGTTCTCTTCCATCTCAGGTCATCGGTGGTCATTAAGGGGTTAATATCCAGCTGTGAAACACTTTTGTCATTACTGTATGGTTTTAAAATTTGTCAATAAAAATATTGGAAAAGAACAGTGTCACACTGTACTCATATTTCAGATTCAGTATGTAGCACTACATTGCACACATAACATGCCAAAAAGAAAAAGGTCTATTGTTCTGGCTCTACACGCTAGCTAAAAGTGGAGCAACCCAAGAGGGAGACCTTCCACTATCCATTAACATAGGAAACCCAAACACGTGGGCAGTAGTAGCACATTTATAAAACATCTGGTATCTAAACCTAATCTGGACCATTAGATTTCTCTAATAAGCTGTCAACTAAAGTGAAAATTCTTTTTAGGGTATGTGCACACGTTGCAGAATCGTCGGCACAGAATCTGCACCTCTTGGCAGAAAGCGCTGGCCAAAATGCTTGCTGATTTCATGCGGAATTGATGCGAATTTCTTGCGGATTGTCACGCGTTTTTTGATGTGCGGATTTGCCTTAATGTATAGTCAATGGGTGCAGAAACGCTGCGTTTTTGCACAAAGAATTGACATGCTGCGGGAAAAGAAACCGCGCAGATTTTTCCACAGCATGTGCACAGCAATTCTCAAATTAAGAGTTTTTTTATTTGTTTTCTTAACACACTGGCACACAGCAGCTGTAATTTGTGCAGCATTCTTGAAAAGGCACACTAATAAGACTTTTCATCAAGACCCAAGAGCTAAATCGGGGCCATAACGTCTGGTTCTGCAGTTCTGTCACAACTTGGATTTTTACAAATGAGGGGGGAGGGGTGAGAGCGGAAAGATCTACTGTATTTTCACCAACAGATATGCATTCATAACTTTAGGCCATGTGCACACGCTGCGGTTCTGCTGCAGTTTTGGCCCTGCAGAACTGCAGCAGTTCAGCAGACATGGTACTTTACCATGTTAGCCTATGGGTTTTCAAAACCGCAGTGCTCACACTGCGTTTTTTTACCTGCGGAAAAGCTGCATTTTTTTTCCGCAGCATGTCAATTGTTTCTGCAGATTCTGCTGCGGTTTCACACCTTTAACATAGTAGAGGTGTGAAACCGCAGGGCAAAATCGCAGGCCAAACCGCAGGTCACTTTACCTGCGGTTTTACCTGCGTTTCCGCGGGAAAAAACCCGCAGCAGAATCCGCAGCGGGTGCACATACCCTTAATGTGCATTTTATATTGAAGACAAAAAAGTAGTCACCAATATCTAAATATTGCATACATGCTTTGATTTAATAATTTAACAAAAAACAAAATGCAGTGAAAGGAAAAAGATGCTGAAGTACTTACATTACTGGGAAAAGCAAAAAAGGAATAATTATTAGCAGTCTTGCTGTCAACCCATTAGGAAGGTACCACAGGTAAACTATGAAACACGTGAGAAGGTACGCCAATACAGAATAGAGAAGCAGTCTTCCAACCCAAACTTTTCGCAGTTTTTGGTTTTTATCCTGGAATTCTTCTAATGACTGAATCTCCTAAAAGTTAAATAAATTAATTTAAAAAAAAAAAAAAAAAGAAGGACATGTATTGCCCTGTCATCTATGATAATAAATAAGGGTATTCATGTGTAACAATTCATGACTCCATCAGCAGCCAGTATCTGTATACGTCCAATACAAAGTGCTACCTAAGTGCATGGAGAGTGGTGAAAACAGATGAAAGAAGAAACCAGGAGGAAAGTGTAAAAAGGGAGAACTGGTAAAGGTTATATTAGGCTAGTTTCACACTAGCGTCGTCGGGCGCAGCGCAGCGCCGCGCCGCTTAGCTCCTCCCCGGCCATTCCCCCTCCGGTCAGCTCCTCCTAGGATCGCATGACACTGCATGCGATCAGCGTACCATATATTTAGCGTTGGGTACGCTGACCGTGTGCTGGTCTGACTTTGCTGGCGCTGCGCCCAGCGCACAAAAACGCGCTGTTGCATTTTTGTGCGCTGGGCGCCAAAAAGGTGCAGCGACAGCAAAATCAGACCAGCGCACGGTCAGCGTACCCAACGCTAAATATACGGTACACTGATCGCATGCAATGTCATACGATCCTAGGAGGAGCTGACCGGAGGGGGCGCACCCAGGGGCGGAGCTAGTGTGAAACTAGCCTTAGTGATGTAAAGTTATAAGCCTGTCCAAAAAGAGAAGTATTTAGGGCACGATTCAAACTGTAGTCACAGAATTAACCTGACTGTCTGGGAAGTGCATTTGAAAGAACTGGTACAGCTTGAGAAAAAACTCGAGACAGGAGTGAAATTTGGGCTATAACCCCCACTAATTGTATACCAGAGATAAAAAGTAAAGTAAGAGTGGCCAAAACTTGCCAATTTGGACAGGACCAACTGACAACTAAATTTGGAGCGTGACACTAACAATAATTCCACCTAGAACTAAATCAGCTAATACATTAAGGGTCTATGGTAAGGGAAATGAGGGTGGTACTCACCGTCCCATTTAAAACTCCCCTTCATACAAATTGCATAAGTCAGAGGCAGGAGAGTCCCATGTGGGGCTCAATGGATGACGGCCGTTTCATGCAATACGGGCAAAGACTATGGTAAGATAAATGAGGGTGGCACTCACCGTCCCATTTAAAAGTCCCCTTTATTCAAATTGCATAAAACATCAGAGGCAGGAGAGTCCCATGTGGAGCTCAATAGACAATGGCCGTTTCGCTCAATGAGCGCTTTTATTCGACCCGTAGAAGTGCACACTGCACGAAACGGCCGTCATCCATTGAGCTCCACATGGGACTCTCCTGCCTCTCATGTTTTATGCAATTTGAATAAAGGGGAATTTTAAATGGGACGGTGAGTGCCATCCTCATTTCTCTTACCATAGTCTTTGCCAGTATTGCACGAAACGGCCGTCATCCGTATTGTTTCATTACATTTGGGCTGGCACTCGAGAGCACGGGGATGGTGCTAATTAGCGTTTGGCTTACACAGCCAGGTGTGTTGGCCACAGGTGCTGCAGCAGTGCGGATAACTTCATCCTCTTGCTACGTATTCAATAAAAAAAAAATAACATTGGCCGATATTTAGATAATTTTACCTTTTCCATCTTCTCCAAAACTTCAACAGTGGAAGGCTTGGCCTGTCGGGGACAATGTCTTCATTATACATAGTTCCACAAACTAAAGCGCTGCAAATAAAGTATTCACACTGATATGTTCAGTCTTCATTACAATAAAGCATACTGCCCCAGGAGACAAGGCTGCAGCAGAAACTTCTTTAGCCAAAGAATTTCTCAGCATTTCTTTACTGTGTTACAACCCAATTATCATGGTTTTAGTAAATACCACATAGTCTTTCCTGCAAGTTTTAAAAGTTTGAGTAAAAGTAAGAAAATACTGGGGTGAATTTGCTCTTTCCCAAATTAACTGTGATTCCTTGGAACTCTCAAAATGCATGTAAAGTGAATGCCCACTTAAACAAAAAAATAAAAGCCAGATATGCCGACTTGTTATTTTGGTCACTGCACTTCCCCAAAGACATGCGGTAAGAAGCTATCAAAAAGTACGAATTCTAAAATGTTACCAATAAAATGGAACTATATTCCCAATCTACACAATTTATTTAATCTGGGGCTCCCACAAGCTGCCTGGCATCTTCATCCTAGAAGTCTACGAAAGTCTTTCCCCTGCTGCAATGTGTGCACGTCATATGCTGCTACATTAGAGGATCACTGTACACAATGCGTATACTGCGTCTTAGGCGACCACTTCACCTGTTACACATACCTTCCATCTGGAAAGGAGTGACCCCATATGGTAGCTGGAGATGAATCCAAATCACTATAGCTTTGAAATCCACCACACCCTAAAAAAGAATTAAGCAGACAATTTAAAGATACACTGTATTTACCAGAAATAATCCTGTCGATCAATTTTACTTTTCAAATATTAATGCAAATCTCTCAGCTGTTACGTACAGTCCTGTTTTATGGCCGCAACTAGAACCGAGATAGCAGCTGGTGGCAGATCCATGTTAAACGTCTTTGTGAAAAAGTAAACGATATAGCACTCCTGCTCCCATTAATGTTATTATCCTCTTAATATTATGCAATCATCATATTATATAGCACTATGTACATACAATTGCTCATTACCCTTCTATATAGATAATTCTTCTCTTTTCTCTGCTTAATATATAGACTCAGGAAGTCTCTTTTTCCCTGTACGAATACTCCCCCTCTTCAATTCCTGACCCAGATGGTCCTACCAGCCTTTGCTAGGGACTTTTCCATCGACTTATGACTCAAGAAGGGAAAATTGACCTCCTGTTTTTATAGAGATTAGAGGATTCAGCGTGTCAGTTTTGAAATCACATCATGCCATAGACCTAATGGAAGAGAAAAATTAGCTGGGTAGAAAGGCAAAATGAGCAATTGTAAGTAGACAGTGCTGTATAATATAACAGCAGTATATTAAGAGGATACATGTTTTGATTGAGTGCTTCTTTAAAAACACATTTAAAAGTATTAAACGTTTTACACTTGTCACCAGATTACACAATACAAACTGCATAGTAACATAGTTTTGAAGGCTGAAGGAAGACCTTATGGCCATCTAGTTCAGCCTATTTTTAGTGCAGCTGTTCTGCATTGTTGATCCTGGGGAAGGCAAAAAACCCACAGAGTAGAAGCCAATTTTCTCCATAGGGAAAAAAATTCCTTCCCCTAAGCTGGGTCAACCATATACCTATAATATTATGTTATTTGTAACCTTCTATACTGTTAATCACAAGAAAAGCATCCATTCCTTTATGAAATTCATTCAGTGAGTTGGCCATCACCACTTCCACAGGAAGAGAATTACAGAGCCTCACTGCTCTTACCATGAAGAACCCTCTTCTATGCTGGTGCTGAAATTGTCTTTCCTCCAAACGAAGAGAATGCCCCCTTGTTCTTGTCAAACAGTTCATTGGAGAGATCTCTGTATTGCCCTCTGATATACTTGTATATATATTAGGTCTCCCCTAAGTCTTCTCTTTTCTAGAGTAAATAGACCTAATTTTGATTATCTTTCTGGGTATTGTAGTGAACCAACTCCATTTATCATTTTAGTAGCCCGCCTTTGAACCCTTTCAAGTTCAGTAATGTCTTTCTTGAGCACCGGCGTCCAAAATTGCACACAATACTCCAAGTGAGGTCTGACGAGTGATTTGTACAGAGGGAGAATTATGTTTTCATCTCGTGTCCCCAGACCTCTGCTAATGCATCTCATGACCCTATTTGCTTTGGTGGCAGCTGCCTGACACTGGGCACTCCAATTTAGCATCTTATTGACTAAGATGCCTAAGTCTTTTCCATGTCTGATATCCCCAGCAGTTTCCCATTTAGTAACTAATTGTAGCATCTGTTTCTCCTTCCCATGTGCATAACCTTACACTTATTTGTGTTAAACCTCATTTGCCATTTTTCATCCCAATACTCCAATTTACTCAAATCTGTCTGTGGTTGCAAACTGTCCTCCTTTGGGTTAACTACCTTACATAGTTTTGTATCATCTGCAAATACTGATATTTTACTGTGTAAGCCATCCACTAGATCATTAATAAATATATTAAATAGTAGGGGGCCCAATACAGACCCCTGTGGTACCCCACTAGTAACCCTGGCCCAATCTGAGTATGCCCCATTAATAACCACTCTTTGTTTTCTATCACTAAGCCAGCTACCTACCCATCTACACATTTTCCCCTAGCCCAAGCTTTCTCATCTTACTTACCAATCTTTTATGTGGGACAGTGTCAAATGCTTTAGAGAAGTCGAGATAAATGACATCCAATGATTCTCCTTGGTCCATTTGAGAACTTACATCCTCATAGAAGCTGATCAGGTTAGTTTGACAGGAGCGATCCTTCATAAATCCATGTTGATATGGAGTTAAACATTTATTAACATTGAGATATTCCATAATGGTATCCCTTAGAAACCCTTCAAAAATTTTACCCCCAACAGATGTTAAGCTTACCTGCCTATAGTTTCCAGGTTCCCTTTTACACCCCTTTTTGAATATTGGTACCACATTTGCTTGTCGCCAATCAAAAGGAACAGACCCTGTTTCTATAGAGTCTTTAAATATAAGGAATAGAGGCCTGTCTATCACATTACTTAACTCCCTTAATACCCGAGGGTGAATGCCATCAGGGCCTGGTGATTTGTCAATTTTAATCTTACTAAGGCGGTTCTGCACTTCTTCCTGGGTTAGGCAGGTAATACTTAATGGGGAGTTTACATTATCACTCTGCATTTCCCCTGGCAAATCCTTTTCCTGTGTGAACACTGTTGAGAAAAAAGTATTTAATACATTTGCTTTTCCCACATCGCTCGCTATGATTTCACCCTCATTGTTCTTTAAAGGGCCGACACCATCAATTTTAATCATTTTACTGTTTATATAATTAAAGAATAGTTTGGGGTTTGTTTTACTTTCCTTAGCAATGAGTCTCTCAGTTTCCACTTTTGCTAAATGTATTTGGTTTTTTTTTTACACATTTTTTTCTCTATAACTTTTTAATGCTTCTTCATTGCCTTCTTGTTTTAGCTTCTTAAAATGCCTTGTTCTTATTTATTGCCCTTTTTACATTCTTATTTAGCCACATTGGTGTTCTCCTGTTCCTAGCCCTTTTATTTCTGTACGGTATGGCTAGCTCGCAGTGGGTGTGTAAAACTGATTTAAATATTTCCCATTTATTTTCTGTGCTCCTATTTTTGAGGAAATTGTCACCGGCACTCGGATCGGAGCATGCGGCCGCATAGCAATACATGCAGCCGACGCTCCACTCCTGAGTGCCGGCGGCAGTGCCGAGTATTAAGATGCGAGGATCGTCCGAGTTTTTCGCATGTGAGATCCCGGCCTTTTTGTAAAAAACGGATCCTATACTGTGGCTCCTTATGGCATCCAATTTTTTTTTTCACGCGTCTGGACATGAATGGGCGAGTCTCGTTCGATTTCACAAACACATTCGGTCAGTGGAAGAGAGGCAGGTGGGCGGTGGGGAAAAAAAAAAAATGAAAACCGCTCAACTTAACTGGCAAATTAACCCCTCTCTGACATTTGACGTACTATCCCATCCACGTGCCCTGGGACTTAATGCCCATGGATGGGATAGTACGTCATGTGCGATCAGCCGCGCTCACAGGGGTGGGGGGGAGCGCGGCTGATTGATTCTCACAGCTGACACCCAGCACTAATGCCATGAGCGGTCACGGACCGCTCCCGACACTTTAACCCCCGGACACTGCGATCAAACAAGATCGCAACGTTCCGAAGCCTGCAGAGGGGCTGACAGCCCCTCTACCTTTGGATCGGAGACCCCGCATCATGACACGGGGTCCTGATCGCTGCCATGGAGACCCGATGTCGTCATTTGGGTCTCCAGAGCGGAGAGACTTCCTGTCATGCGCAGCGCATGCCAGGTAGTCTCTCAGGTTAGTGCATAGAATCTGCAGCGCTGACAGCTTCTATAGCATGCAGCCTGCACAAAATGAGTGTCCCATAGTGGGGCACAGTGTAAAAGTAAGAATAAAGTAAAACATTTTTTTAGATAACTAAGAATAATTTAAAAAGTTAAAAATATTTATGCCATCAATAAATAAATATTTAAATTAAAAAAATCTGAACAAAAGTACACACTTAGCATCACCACGTCCCGACCTATAAAACTAGTTAACCCCTTTAGTGAACACCATTAAAAAAAAGCCAAAAAAACAATGCTTTATCATAGGGTTAGTATTGGGGGGGGTTTCAATTGTTTAGGCACATCAGGGGCTCTTCCAAACGCTACATGGCGTCTGATATCAATTCCAGCCAATTTTGCATTGAAAAGTCAAACGGCGCTCCTTCCCTTCCGAGCTCTCCCGTGTTCCCAAACAGTGGTTTACCTGCATATATATGGGGTATCAGCGTACTCAGGACAAATTGTATGACTTTTGGGGTCCAATTTCTCATGTTACCCTTGGTAAAATAAAACAAATTGGATCTGAAGTAAATTTTTTGTGAAAAAAAAAAGTAAAAATGTTCATTTTTTTTTTTTAAAAAAAATTTAAACATTCCAAAAATTCCTGTGAAGCGCCTGAAGGGCTAATAAACCTCTTGAGGCTATGTGCACACGTCGGGAATTCCGCACTCCCTGTCGCGGGAAATACACGAGAAATCCGCTTGCGTAATTCCCACGAAAATTACGCTTGCAAAACGCTAGTTTATCTTGCAGAATGCTAGCGTTTTCTGTAGCATCGCTTGGAAAACTGATTGACAGGTTGGTCACACTTGTCAAACATAGTGTGACCAACTTTTTACTCTTGAGGCTGCCTATTCAGCATCAGTAGTAAAAAGATAAAGTTAAAAACAATAAAAAAATCGAGTTATTCTCACCTTCCGGCGTCCCACACAGCGTCTCCAGGCCTCAGCGATGCTCCCGGCAAGTCCCGTTCCCAGCGATGCCTTGCGACAATGACCTTTGATGACGTAGAGACCGCTACGTCAAAGGACATTGTCGCAAGGCATCGCTAGGAACGGGACTTGCTGGGAGCATCGCTGAGGCCTGGGGACACCAGAAGGTGAGATTTTTTTTATTTTAATTCTATTTTTTACAGGGATATGGCACCCAGAGCCTGGAGGAGAATCTCCTCTCCTCCAGACCCTGGGTACCATCCGCACATTTTCCGCTAACTTTGCGCATGGTGGACATAGCCACATGTGGAAAGTAAGCGGAACAATGCATTCCTATGTGTGCGGAATTCACACGATTCCACAAAAAGAATGAGCCTGCTGCGTATTTTTCCGCGATGCGATTCCGCCGCAGAAAAATACGCAGCATTAGTACAGCATGTGCTGAATGCCATTGAATTCAATAGGTTGCTTATTTTATGCGTTTTTGCAGCGTTTGAGGCGAAAAATACGCGGCAAAAAACGCATAAAATACGCGGGAATTCCGGACATGTGCACATAGCCTGAATGTGGTTTTGAGCACCTTGAGGAGTGCAGTTTTTAGAATGGTGTCACTTTTGGGTATTTTCTATCATATAGACCCCTCAAAGTGACTTCAAATGTGATGTGGTCCCTAAAAAAATGGTTGTGTTAATTTTTTTGTAAAAATTAAAAATCGCTGGTCAATTTTTAACCCTTATAACTTCCTAACAAAAAAAAAAAAATGTTGGTACCAAAATTGTGCTGATGTAGACATGTGGGAAATGTTACTTATTAGGCATTTTGTGTGACATATCTGTGTGATTTAAGGGCATGAAAATTAAAAGTTGGAAAATTGCAAAATTTTTCTTGGTCCAATGGGTGTTGCGGTCCGGCGCCTCCTCTTCTTTGCTGCCAGTCGTGGCTCCGGCGCAGGCGCACTGCTCTACCCTGTGAGGGCAGAGCAGAATCCTGCAGTGCGCAGGCACCGGGAGAGGTCGGCACTTGAGCACTGCAGTATTCTGCTCTGTCCTCAACAAGGCAGAGCAGTGCGCCTGCGCCACGACAGGCAGCAAAGAGGACGTCACCGTTAGATGGGAGGCGCCGGACCGCAACACCCATCGGACCAAGACCGGACCACCCCCCGGTGAGTATAATCTAAGGGCCCCATCACACACAGCGACTCACCAGCGATCCCGACAATGATATCAACGTATCAGGATCGCTGGTGAGCTGTCAAACAGACAGCTTCACCAGCGATCAGGACCAGCGACGCCGAGCGCGCGGCGTCGCTGTGTACTTTAGTTACAAGCGTGCTGATACAGGGAGCCGGTAACTAAGGTACACAGAGCGTTTCTAAGGGACGTGCGTCACTTAGAAACCCGATGTGTACCTTAGTTACCAGCTCCCTGCATCAGCGCGCTGGTAACTAAGGTACACAGAGGGTTTCTAAGCACAGAGCAGTGCTTAGAAACCCTGCATTTACCTTAGTTACCAGCTGATCGCTGGTCTCCCGCCTGTCACACGCAGCGATGGGTGCTGGCCAGCGGGAGACCAGCGACCAAAAAAATGTCCAGGGCTTTCCTACAGCGATCAGTGATACCAGCAGGGGGGGCCGGTCGCTGATCGCTGTCACACACAGCGATCTCGCTGGTGAGATCGCTGTTACATCACAAAATTTGTGACTCAGCAGCGATCTCACTGGCAAGATCGCTATGTGTGACGGGGCCTTAACTCCTTTTTCAGGTTACATCCGGGGCTTATCTACAGCATTACAGAATGCTGTAGATAAGCCCCTGATGTAGGTGCCGGCAGCTCATAGTCGAAAAATGGGGTGACAGATTCCCTTTAAAGTTATAAAAAGGTAATCCAGCTACACGGAAATCACAATTTTTCTTTATTGGCAAGAACAGAATACATGTCAGCCAATAAGTTAACATGAAATGGCAATAAAGACGCGTTTCAGGTAGTGAAACCTTTACTACTACCTGAAACGCATTGCTTTATTACCATGACATTTTAACTTACTCGGCTGAAGTGTATCCTATTTGCAACAATGAAGAACAATTTTGTGATTTCCATGCAGCTGGATTACCCTTTTCTTGCATTTACCTACATCTAAGGCTTGTTTTCCCCACTCTTTAAAGTTGTTAACAATAGCATCATGGTTTCTGTTTTGTAACGGACCCAGAATAGAAGTGACAGATTCCCCTGACACAGGCTCCATTTACATGCTTGGTCTTTATATATCAGAGGCATATGAGGGGCGTTAATTAACCCCTTAACGACCAGCCATTTTTGGTTTTGCATTTTCATTTTTTTGCTCCTTCTTCCCAGAGCCATTACTTTTTCATTTTTTGGTCAAAATGGCCAAGTGAGTGTTTGTTTTTTGCAGGACGAGTTGTACTTTTGAACAACATCATTGATTTTACCATGTTGTATACTAGAAAATGGGGGAAAAAATTCCAAGTGCGACGAAATTGCAAAAAAATAGTGCAATTCCACACTTGTTTTTTTGTTTGTCTTTTTTACTAGGCTCACTAAATGCTAAAACTGACCTGCCATTATGATTCTACAGGTCATTACAAGTTCATAGACACCAAACATGTCTAGGTTCTTTTTTTATTTACAGTAGGTGGCGAAAAACTTTGTTAAAAAAAAAAAAAAAACACACATTGCACCATTTTCCGATACGTCTCCATTTTTCCATTTTTCGTCATCTCGGGTTGGGTGAGGGCTTATTTTTTGCATGCCGAGCTGACGTTTTTAATGATACCATTTTGGTGCAGATAGGTTCTTTTGATCGTCCGTTATTGCATTTTAATGCAATGTCATAGTGACCTAAAAACAAATGTAATTCTGACGTTTTGATTTTTTTTTTTTCCCCGCTATGCCGTTTAGCGATCAGGTTATTTTTTTTTTATATTGATAGACTAGGCAATTCTGAACGCGGCGATACCAATTATGTGTATGTTTGATTTTTTTTTTTTATTGTTTCATTTTGAATGGGGCGAAAGGCGGGTGATTTGAACTTTTAGATTTTTCTTATATTTTTAAAGCTTTTTCTTTAGCTTTTGGCATGCTTCAATAGCCTCCATGGAAGCCCGATCAGCTCTCCTACATAGACGCGATGCTCAGATTGCCTCTATGTAGCATAATTACAGACTTGCTATGAGCACCAACGAACCGGTGACCCGCGATCACGTGACGGCGTCACTGGTGGGCGTATTTCTGGCTCGATGGCCAGAATTGCGAGTTAAATGCCGCTGTCAGCGTTTGATAAATGCCGCTAACGGGTTAATAGCCGAAGGTGGATCGCGATTCCACCCGCGGCTATTCTTGGCACGTCAGCTGTTCAAAACAGCTGACATGTCCCAGGAAAGATTTGGGCTCAGTGCAGGAGCCAACACCAAAGGGAGGGAGTCCAACGTTTGGGTAAATTTACACCCAACTTCGGAAAGGTGTTAAAGATTTCCCCTGACCCACTTCTATTTATCACAGGACGTTGAAACTGCAAGTGTAAAATTATATGTCTTTATAGGTTACGTGCCATTTTGTAACTCAGAACTGATAACGGCCTTGATTTTACAGGTGCTGAAGTGGTGTGAGGTTTGATAATGGACCCAGTGGAATGCAGATTAGTCATCAATTTGTTTTACTTGAAAGGCCGCACACCAAAGAAAACGTTGGATGAGACGAGAGGTTTATGGTGATGATTCCCCATCATATGATATAGTAAAAAAAAGACTTGTCAATTCAAATGTGGTCGAACTTCAGTGCAAACAGCTCCAATTCCAGGGCAATCCCACTCTGCTATTGATGAACACACCATCCAGCAAGTGGAAGTCACCATTTTGGAAAATCGCCGCGTACCCATTCGCCACCTAGTCCAAAATGTCAAGATTAGTGCGGGGTCCATGGAAAAAATAATCCAAGACCATCTTCACATGCATAAGGTATCCACTCGCTGGGTTCACCGACTGCTCACACCATTCCAGAAGCAGGAACAAGTCAAATGCTCTCAGGCTCTATTGACAATGTTCCATGGAAACCAGGAGGACTTTTTCAACAGACTGATCACACAGGATGAAAGCTGGGTCCATCACTATGATCATCAGACGAAAGTCCAGTTGATGCACTGGAAGCATCATGACTCACCGCCTCCAAAAAAGGCACATGCCCAACTCTCAGCAAGCATGGTCATGCTCACTGTATTACTACTTCAACACAGAGGAGTATTGATGGAATTCCTAGCAAAGGATACCATGATCACTGGGGAATACAATGCTTCAATAATGAAAAAGTTTCCAGCTTCCAAATATACAAAAATGTATTCAAGGCATAAGAACAAGGATAAACAGACATGCCCCATCATAGCGGAAAGACACAGCAATGCGTATCCAACGATACGCGTTGCTGTGTCTTTCCGCTATGATGGGGCATGTCCGTTTATCCTTGTTCTTATGCCTTGAATACATTGTTGTATATTTGGAAGCTGGAAACTTTTTCATTATTGATTTACTCCACGTGTGGCTTCACGAAATATCCGAGCTTCCACGCACCACTACTAGCCAAGAAAGCAGGTGAGCTGGTTACCTCTATTGAATACAATGCTTCACTGCTGCGAAAATTGCAGGAGGCCATCAAAACCAAGAGACGTCGTATGCTCACCAAAGTATGACCACTGTCCCTTCTGCAAGACAATGCACCAGTTCAAAACTCAGATGTCACCCAAATGGAAGAATGCTCCTGTGGTTTGAAATTCTACCGCATCCCTCTTATTCACCAGACCTCGCACCATCGTACTTCCACTTCTTTCCAACAATGAAGTTATTTTTGAAGGGCAAGCATTTTCCAGATGAAGAGACTCGGATTTCCGAAGTAATGTGGCTTTTGGAGCAACATGTTGACTTCTACAAGCGAGGTGTTTACAGCTGCTTAAAGAGATGGGAGCCGTGCGTGTCCCTATGTAGCACCTATGTAGAGAAGGACTAATAACTGCTCTCAGTCCACAGGCAGGGGATCAGGGGAAATCTTTAATGAACGCCCCTCGTATGTCTGGCGTTCTCCATGGCACATGTCAGCCTATGGCTACTTTCAGGATACACTGAAAGTCTTTCTGGCAGACAGACTAAACATGCTCATATAGGAATGTATGCACACAGCCCAATATTGGAGTTTATCAGCCTTCCATTTCTTTGTGCAGAACATACTATACAAACATGACAAGGAAACAAAACGCCTGTATGAAAAGAGCACAAGAAATCCAACAATTCATGACAACTTATTATATTTGAATGGTCTGTTACATGGAGGAGGGTACCCACTTATCTTTGTTTTGGGGAGAAGTACTAGGACAGTGTCCAGAAGTAGACAGTCTGTATAAGCAAAGCAAAGATTTGCGGTTAGAAATGCCTTTTAATTATGTTAATGACTGGTGAAGGAATATCCTTTTACACTTGGACTTGTTAACAAACCGCTTATTAAGAATTGTCCAGAAACCATCACGGCATTTAGAAAACAACGTCAAACTATGAAATAACTGTCCATGAGTCACAATAACGAGAAATGCTTTCGACACACTAAGCTCATGACAAGAGAGAGAACTTGGAATGTCTCTTCCCTTCCAACAGACTTCTAAATTCACTGAAATATAACCAACGCAGGCCGAAAACGACAAACAATCTGAAACATTGGCGCTGACAGCAATGCTATCCAAGGTTTTATATATTTTTTTCTTAATTCACTGTACAAGCGCCTAATGTAGAAACCAAATTACAGGCAAGAACATTCAGTTCAGTGCTGTGGGTTTTATTAATTTGTTATAGATTATTAGATTTTTCTTACAAACTAACAGCAAAAATAACGTGAGTCAAAAAACATTCAGAAATTTATCCCATAATGCCTCTTCTACTCCAGGACACAAAGCTATAAGGTTAAGTGCACACGTGGATTTTCCTCCAGCGGATTTTTCCGCGCAGATTTGAAGAAATCCGCAGGTCAAATGACCTGCATTTTTTCTGCGGATTTCTTCCTGTTTTTGTGCGGTTTTCCGCTGCGGTTTTCCCCCTGCGGATTTGGAGAATGGAGCAGGTGGAAAACCGCACAAAAGTGACATGCTGCATTTTTTGTACCACACAAAAACCGCGCGGAAAAAAACGCAGCGTCTGCACAGCGGGTTTTTTTTTTTTAATTGATTTACATTGTACTTTAAGTCACTTTGCGGATCCGCAGCGTTTCTTTGCGGTAAAATCCGCTGCAGATCCGCATGAAAAATGCATCGTGTGCACATGGCCTAACTTTCCCAATAAACTATAAATGCGTCACATATTTTTTCCTGCTTATGCACTGCAGTTACTTAGGTTTTTTTTGTGTCGCCATCCTTTCTGAAAACATCCTGGGTGATGGATGCTGTGGGAGAAGCAGAGTGCCAGCGTTGCACTCGCAATCATCTGCTCCACCTCCCCATTAAAAAGTACTCTAGACCCCAAGAAGAAATGTCCCAAAATATTATAATTAAAAGGGGCTGTTGTACCTTTTATCTTCAGGAGAACACTGCTCCCTAGCCTGCGCTTCTGAGTGATTGATAGTCCAGACCAGTAGCACTGCCACTGGTCCACACTGTTTGCTCTCTGATGCTGAAAGCAGATGCAACTTTGCCTCTGCACAATTGGAGGAGCGTTGGAGCAATTAAGTTAGACAGATTCACAACAGTCCTAGCAACTCCAACAGCAAAGAACTAGAAAGTGCTTCACTCGCTGCCTAGGAGACCATCCACTGCTGACGGACTGAAGAGGTGGCCAGTAGCGATGAGCGAACGTGTTCGAATAAGGTGTTATCCAAGCATGCTTGTGTGCTAACCGAGTTTCTTCGGTGTGCTCAAAATATATGTTCAGGTACTAGCGACTGCATATATCGCAGTTGTTCAATTGCCGCAACACATGCAAGGATTGCCTGTTTGAAGGCAATCCCTACATGGGTTGCGGCTTTCGAACAGCCGCAAGACATGCAAGCGTAGGGACTTGAACATATTTTTCGAGCACGCCGAAGATACTGGGTTAGCACACGAACATGTTTGGATAACACCTTATTCGAACACGTTTGTTCATCACTAGTGGCCGGTGATCTGGGCAATGAGTAGTTAACTATACAACTACAAATACCGATGTTCTTGAAAACAGAGGATTTATAATAAGAGGGAAAATTGAAAAGCTGGTGGTGATTTTACAAGAACGTTACAGTTTAACCCATTTAAGATGAGCCCTTTTAAAAATGGAAATCCAGGAAATTCAGAAGTGAACAGTATTTGAAGCTTTTAGTATAAGAAGGGTTACAGCCGTCTTATGAAAGCAGAAATGGGCTAAACCCGTCCCTCATTCAGAACTTTTATCTACTAGTCTGGTTTTAGAGGGCAGGTTTACTGCAGCATTTTATCATTTGTAGTATGTCTGTAACACTCGCACTTCCCTATAGACCTAATGAACTAACTTAGATTACTATAGGGTACAATTGTAGGGATTAAAAATGGCTTGAGAGCAGAAAGCAACTGCAATTGCCCTGGAGGACCCGAAATGTCCATGCAATACACAGACAAACCACTGATTAAATTTATTTGTGTATATAAGTAAGAATAAGGCCAGATGAAGCAGTCAAAAGCCATATGCGGTTGACCGAATGCGGTTTTTGCATAAACAGACATGTCAGACATACTTTTTCAAATTCAGAAAACCAATTTTGTCAACTTCAAACACCTGCAGGAATGATCCTTTTAAAGAACACGCAGAAAACTCACTGTCAAAGTAACCACATCACAACTACAAAATCCAATGCCCCGATACTTCATTTTCGCACACTAAGCACTTGCTGCCAGGTCTGGTGCCCTTTAAGTATTTTAGAATACCTGATGATCCAATTGCATCACTTTTCTTCTGCGTCTTTTTTCCCCCCCCATCACTGAAGCGGGTAGACTGCATGAAATTTTAACATAGTGACTCTTAGCAATTGATCAGTTTAAAAAAATTTTAAAAAATAAACACACGGATGAAACGCAGATAGAAAACATAAGTACAAAGTCTGTTCTTCAGGCACCACACTTAATAGAGCCTGATCCACAAAAAATGGATGAGAATGGGACATTTCTCTGAGTTAGGCCTCTTTCACACATCAGGTTTTCGCCGTCAGGCGCGATCCGGCGCTTTTGACAGAAACCGGATCCGGCGAAATGCAATGCCGGATCCGGTTTCCCCCCCATTGACTTGCATTTGCGCCGGATCGCGCCGGATGGCCATGCGTTTCATCCGGTTATCGCCGGATCCGGCAATGTGTCGCAATGTGTCGCGATCCGGCGTCTGGAAAAAACGTCTACTGTAACGTTTTTTGTCTCCGGCGAAAAAGCCGGACACGCCGGATCCGGCGCGTCCGGCTTTTTCACACAATGAAAGCCTATGAGCGCCGGATCCGGCGAAAGCCAGATCCGGCGGCCGGATCCGGTTTTTTGGTCTGAGCATGCTCAGTAGCTCTGCCCACAAGACATATATAAAAGCAAGACAGTGGGACCCACAGCCACACCCAACATGCCACCCAAGACAGCAACCAGGCGCAGGAGAAGGCAGGAGACCACTGCAGCACCATCCGCACCACCACCACCCCAAATGGAGCAGCAAATAGAACATGCTGAGGAGGGGAGGCCAGCAGCAGAGGAGAGACGGTAATTATCAAATAACCCATTCCTCCAAACTAGGGCTATTGAATATCAAGATATTCATTGGCCCTTTGTTTCTCTTTATTCAACAGCCGCCCAATAGATGCAGCAGCAGCAGCAGCAATGGCAGCAGCTTCAACACCACCCACAGGCATGGAGTATGGCCACCAGGAAGACAGCACATCATCTTCTGGGAGCCCTCCCTCGCATCGTCAGCGTTTGACGGTAAGTTTTTATTTCCAAAATCCATCTTCTCTGTAATATATGTCTATTCATGGCCTTTTATTTCAAAACAGGAATCACAAGATGAAGAGGAGCTCCCAGAAGAAGAAGGAAGGGGTGGACAGACACCTGGAGTGGGCTCACAATTGGTAAGTTTTTTGCATCAAACGCAGAAACACAACATCACACTACACACAACACATAGAAAACAATGTTCTGCAGACCACACACAGCAAACAAATGCCTACATCCAAAGACATAACTTTTTTTGTTTTCTTCTCTAGTCTTCCCAATCTGGTGCTTGGCCAAGAGGTGCTCGCAGTGCCTCCCAGGGTCGTCGGCGACAGCAACGCGGCGGTCACCAGCGTGTAAGTATAAATATTTTTGCTTTGTTTTTTTGCACTTTTTATTTCATTTCTTTTGTGGAGGCTAATTATGTTATTTTTGTCTTTTTCTTTAACAGCCTTCACAGCGTGCTCCCGACTCTGACGGTGAGGATGGAGGGATTGATATGGACCGCCTCATCGATCTTGTCAGAGAAAGGGAGCCGCTCTGGAATATGGCTGACCGCCGCCACGCTGACCTGATCGTTACCCGACGACTCTGGGAGGAAATCTGTTCGCTCCTTGTGGGCCGCTGGGAGGACCTCGATGTTCGGGCCCAGATTACAGAGCGTAAGTATATACAGTACCGGTTGCTTGATGTAAACCAGTGTTTCCCGAACTCCAGTCCTCGTGGTCCCCACGGATCATGTGTTCAGGATTTCTATTTACTATGGAAATCCTGAAAACATGACCCCTGGGGACCATGAGGACTGGAGTTTGGGAAACACTGATGTTGTATACTAACCACTCCTTTCTCGTTTCAGGGAACAGAATTGTGAATCGGTGGCGGTCTGTGAGGGATCGTTTCAAGAAGGAGTTCAATAAAGAGATGCGGGCCCCGAGTGGATCTGGAGGACGCAGGAGTAAGTACAAGTACGCAGAAGCCCTGTCGTTCCTCCGTGAAACAATGGTCACCAGAAGGTAAATATTACACACCACATGTGAAAAAAAATGTTAGATGTAAATTTTTTTTTCAGCCAGGGCCATACCATGTCAGTATTTTAATTGTTTTTTTTTCTCTTTATTCCACAGCACGGTGAGCAGCACTCGGGAGCCTGCACGATTGGACCCTTCTGAGGCGATCCCTGAGGAGACCGGCACCGAGGGACACTTCGACCGCCCCGGTACATCTGCACCTTCCCAGCCTTCCCACACATTCGACCCATCTGTCCCATCCACCAGCACAGGAGCATCGTGGCCGCCTACATTACATGAAGCTGCTGGTGAGGAGATCGCTTTCCCTTTACCCCACCCTTCTGCCCCTGCCACCTCTAGTACACCTGCGGGTACTGGGCGGCAGCGGCAGAGGGGTCAGGAAAAGACTTATGCGCCAGAGTTCTTGCATCTGAATGCATCTTTCCAGAACTGTCTAAAGTCTTGTCAGAGCAAATCTCCGCAGGCTATCAGCAGATCAACTCCAGCATTCTGGAGGTGAAGACACTTCTGCAAACCATGCATTCAGAAGCAAGATCTTCGCCAAACCACACCTTTTTCAGGTCTGTTGTGGAGCGCATGGAAACGCTCTCTCCTGCCCAGCAGATGCATGTAATGCATTCATGCCACGCTGCTCTCCAGCAAGTTACCTCCCAACCTCCTCCTCCCACCACAGTAGTTCCTCCACCTGCACCCCCTCCAGCCACTTTCCATCCTCCCCCTCCTATTACATCTACACCCCCTCCAGCCACTTTCCATCCTCCCCCTCCTATTACATCTACACCCCCTCCAGCCACTTTCCATCCTCCCCCTCCTATTACATACCATCCACCTCCAGCCACTTTCCATCCTCCCCCTCCTATTACATACCAGCCACCTCCCCAGCACCAGCCACCTCCCCAGCACCAGCCACCTCCCCAGCACCAGCCACCTCCCCAGCACCAGCCACCTCCCCAGCACCAGCCACCTCCCCAGCACCAGCAAACTCCCCAGTACCAGACATCTCCCCAGTACCAGACATCTCCCCACTTCCAGCAACCTGCCCCGTACCAGACATCTCCCCACTTCCAGCAACCTGCCCCGTACCAGACATCTCCCCACTTCCAGCAACCTGCCTCGTACCAGACATCTCCCCACTTCCAGCAACCTGCCCCGTACCAGACATCTCCCCACTTCCAGCAACCTGCCCCGTACCAAACTCCTTCCCCATAAAACTTGCCATCAACATCATCTGCTCCTACAGTCCCTGCCCAACCCTCCACTCCACCACCCACCACCTCTTCTGCTTCCCACATGTCCACCCATTCTGTAGTTTTTTCCACACCTTCACCTCTAACTGTTCCTTCCCCACAACGATCCCAGTCCTCTCTCCACACTCCCAGTGTCGAAGTGTCCCGCAGCCCCTACAGCAGTATTTCCACCACACACTACACAGAATTATAATGTGTGTTTTTAAATAAAAATGACCAGTTTTATGGTTTCAGTTTTATAGTTTCAAATTTTTATTAAACATGTTTATTAAAATTTTAAAAAAGTTTACTAAAAAAAACATTTTTCAATAAAAGTTAAATTATTTTACACTGGTTGTCTGTCATTTCTTTCTGCGGCGAAAAAGGTTAAATACAGGGTATTTAAAAGGTGAAATGGTATTCAAAACTAGGTATATAACTGTGGGTAAATTTTAGCTTTTTGCCACAGTTGTGTTCCTGGTTGTGTTTGAAGCAAAGTATTTCACCTAAAAAGTTGTGTTTATTGTTGGTGATTTCCTAACAATGTACACAACTTTTGTTAAAAGGTGAAATACTTTGCATAAAACACAACCAGGTACACACCTGTGGCCTAAAGCTAAAAATAGAGACCATGACAAGATAGCCAACTTTGGTTGGCAAAGGTATATACTGTTGGTACAGAAGGTACACAAGTTTGGGGCACAAATCTTTCACACTCTGTCATCCTGCCAGTGTACTCTGCCTTGAGGTGACAAAGTAAAGTGCAAAATTGTCCCTCATTACTGAAACCGTCACAGAACTTCTAGTGGTAATGTCATGGTAATCTTGCAAGGTGGTTTCTTCAGAGGTGTCCTCAATGGAAATGGGTTCCTTGCATATAACAAAATTGTGGAGTACCACGCACGCTTTGATCACCTCGTCCACAGTTTCTGTCTTGAGGTTGATCGCAGTCAATAGGACCCGCCATTTGGCTGTCAGAATACCAAAGGTACATTCAACCATTCTTCTTGCTCTTGTGAGGCGGTAATTAAAAATGCGTTTTGGTCTTGTCAATCCTCTGCTAGAGTACGGTTTCAAAAGGTGTTCTGACAGCTGGAAGGCTTCATCCCCTACACAGACAAATGGCATAGGTGGACCAGATGTTTGCGGCAGCGGTCTAGGTGGTGGGAACTGGAAGGTGTTTCCATACAGTTTACGCCCCATGGCAGACAGTTTGAAAACTTGAGAGTCATTGGAGCGGCCATAGGCCCCAATATCAACCGCAATAAATTTGTATTCCGCGTCAGCGATGGCCATGAGGACAATTGAAAAATATTTCTTGCAATTGAAATATTCCGATCCAGATCCAGCTGGCTTTACAATGC
This sequence comes from Dendrobates tinctorius, assembly GCF_039654945.1. Lineage (NCBI taxonomy): Eukaryota > Metazoa > Chordata > Amphibia > Anura > Dendrobatidae > Dendrobates > Dendrobates tinctorius. The sequence goes on from NW_027361724.1 coordinate 1,669,402, forward strand.
GGATATGTTTCCCGTCCACAGCGCCCAAGCAGTTTGGAAACTGACATATCTGTTGAAACTTGTCAGCAATTTCAATCCACCTCTCTGTTGTGGGCTCTGGTAAAAACTCTTCAGCTAAGGAGTCCCACAGTGCACGGCATGTGTACTTCACAATTCCAGATATGGTGGAAATCCCGAGTCTGTACTGGAAATGCAGTGACGAAAGTGATTCTCCAGTTGCAAGAAATCTGTGGGGAATTAACAAACAATAAATTAGTTTTAAATCACAGCATTATACCAAAACTGACCTAACACTTGGAGATACAAATTACCACCAACAAGATTGCAGTGAAAGTGTGCTCTGATGCGATCATATCCAATAAATGTGGCTTACCTTAAAGTCACCATCAGACGCTCTGCGGGTGAAACGGAGAAGCGGCAATAGGTGTCCGCTTTTCTTATGAGGTGTGCAATGCGCTCCACCAAGTAATCAAAATTCTCCATTTTCATCCTAACATATCCAAAAAATTTATCCGGGTTTCGTCGAAGGTCCATGCATAGTGTAGAATAGACCCCACGCGTCATTCTCTTGGCTGTGATGGGGTGGATCCACAAACGTCGTCTACGATGCCTGATGCGCTGCTGTCTCGCTCTCTCCTTCTCCAGAACAATCACCCTCAAACGATTTGCCTCCGCTGTAAAATCCGCCAAATTCTTCAAAATATTTCCAATGACAACATCCATCTTCGCCAGTAAACTTGCTCTTCTCTCCAACCTGCACTTTCTCCTCTACAACCTGTCAAAGAAGGGCTGTAGGAACATGCTATATATAGTTTTCCAGTAGCCAATCCCGTTCGGAAGGCCACAAGGGTCAATTTTAAAAACCGGATCCGGCGTAATCCGTCGAAAAACGGATGAACCGGATGAGACGGTTTTGTCTGTCAAGAAAAAGACGGATCCGGCAGAAAACCGGATCCGTCACATCCGGTTTTACTAAACATTTGCCGGATCCGGCGTTCCGGCACGACGCCGGATCGCGCCTGACGCCGAAAACCTGATGTGTGAAAGTAGCCTTACATGGATCCATGATTAAGGCTAAGTTCACGCGTAGCGGAATTCCCACGGAAGTTACCGCGAGAATTCCGGAATTCCATTCCGCGGGAAAATAGCATTTTAAATTCCCGCGATTTTCCCACGGAAAAACTAGCGATTTGCAAGCTTATTTAGCTTGCAAATCGCTAGAGTTTTCCAAGCGATCTGGAGCATCGCTTGGAGAACTGATTGACAGGTTGGTCACACTCGTCAAACACAGTGTTTGACAAGTGTGACCAACTTTTTTACTACTGATGCTGCCTATGCAGCATCAGTAGTAAAAGATAGGATGTAAAAAATAATAAAAAATATTGTTATTCTCACCTTCCGGCATCCTGCGCAGCCTTCCCGCCTCTCTCCACGCTCCCGGCATCTTCCGGTCCCAGTAATCCTTTGCGCGAATGACCGAGACACATCGCGCTCCCACGACGTCATCGCGAATGACCGCGAGACCGCGACGTCATCGCGGTCATTCTCGCAAAGGATTACTGGGACCAAAGATGCCGGGAGCGTGGAGAGAGGCGGGAAGGCTGCACGAGACGTCGGGAGGTGAGAATGACAATATTTTTTATTTTAATTCTATTTCTTACAGGGATATTGTTCCCACAGCCTGGAGGACAGTCTCCTCTCCTCCAGACTGTGGGTACCATCCACAAATGTTCTGCTTATTTTTCGCATGGTGGGCATAGCCACATGCGGAAAGTAAGCAGAACAACGCATTCCTATGTGGACGGAATCGCTGCGATTCCGCTAAATTAATGAGCATGCTGCGTTTTTTACCGCAAAGCGATTCCGCCGCGGAAAAAAGTGCACCATTAGCACAGCATTGCGGAATCCCATAGGGTTGCATGGGATGCTTATTTTTTGCGTTTTCGCCGCAAAATCGCGCGTTTAAAACAGCCGTGAAAACAATGCAACGTGTGTACGCAGGCTAACAAATGTGTGAATACATCCATTCTACAGCCCTTCTAAATGGACTAGGCATACTATGAACCCATAACTACACCTAATGCTCAGACTGCATAGGTTTGTTTTGTTTTTTGGCACAAAGTTGCTGAATAGATATTTGCATTAAAGCCCCGATTTACATAATGAAGCAAATAAAGGTTACCTAGTCAAGTGGGAGGTACAAAGTTAGTTCACACAGTGCTCTCTGCAAAGAAGCCTGCAGGCGACACAGGGAGGTGGAATGCAGCCGAAAACATGGGCGCTGAGCAGAGTCCACACCCAAACTCTCCAAAGCCTCAAAACTATCGCTGCAAAAAGCTCCAAAGGGTAACCCAAAAGGTCTCCTGATCACATCTGTAAAATACTTTTACACCCCAAATATTAGTAGTCCACAATGGGTAGTTCTAATAAATGCTGCTGGTAGGATATAGGCTAACAAGCTGCAAATGTCACAGATTCGGTCGCAGATTAGCTCCATTTGTAATTCTCTGGCAATAATTCATGCTGTGGAGAATGAAAGCAGCAGCCACAAGGATTTTTTTTCCCTGAGCACATGAGGTCTATGGCATGTGAACACGATACCTTTTAAACGCTGGCATACAGATGAGTTTTTGAAGTAGAAAACGCTTCAGAAAAACACTAGCGATGTTTGTCCTAAAGAGTTCTCTATGGTGTCTCTCCGGTCATATACAGGTGCTTCTCACAAAATTAGAATATCATCAAAAAGTTAATTTATTTCAGTTCTTCAATAGAAAAAGTGAAACTCATATACAGTTACTAAAGAGTGATCTATTTCAAGTGTTTATTTCTATTAATGTTGATGATTATGATTTACAGCCAATGAAAACCCTAAAGTCATCTCAGTAAATCAGAATTACCAAAAACACACCTGCAAAGGCGTCCTACACTCTACTGAAACTGCTCTCACTAAAGACTCTAATGATTTACAAACAGTTAGGCTATGTGCACACGTAGCAGAAAATTTCTGCTTAAAAAACGGACTCCCTTCCCAGAAACCGTGCGTTTTTTTCCTGCGCGTTTTTGCGCAAAAATCGCTCAGTTTTTATGCGTTTTTTTCCGCGCGGTTCCTGACATAGAAGTGGCCAGAAATGCGGAAAAATCAGCTAAATTAATGAGCATGCTGCGTTTTTTACCGTGAAGCGGTTTTTTTCGCGCTAAAAAAACACATCAATATGCACAAAAAGTGCAAAATGCATAGAAATGAATAGGAAGCTTATTTTTAGCGTTTTTTTGAGCGGATTTTTTTGGCAAATCCGCTAAAAAAAAAAAAAAACCACTGTGTGCACAGCCTAAATCTAATGGTCACTACTCCATGCTAATTCTCCTGGATCTCTCTGCAGCATTCAACACTGTGGATCATCAGCTCCTCCTCACTATGCTCCGCTCCATCAGCTTCAGCGACACGGTTCTCTCCTGCTTCTCCTCCTACATCTCTGACGGCTCCTTCACTGGCTCTTTTGCTGGGGTCCTCCTCTCCTTTCCCCCTTACTGTCAGGGTTCCTCAAGAATCGGTTCTAGGCCGCCTCCTCATCTCCTTGCATACTGCCCATATTGGACAATCAGTAGATTTGGGTTTCAGTACCACCTCTCTATGTTGACGATACCCAATTATACACCTCTACTCCTGATATCACACCTGCATTATTACAAAACACCAGTGATTGTCTTACCGCTGTTTCCAACATCATGTCCTCTCTCTATCTGAAACTGAACCTGTCAAAAACCAAACGCCTTGTGTTTCCTCTCTCCTCTAACCTGTCTATGCCCAACATTGCCATTTCCATATGTGGTTCCACCACAACTCCCCAGCAACATGCCCGCTGAATTGTGGTCATACTTGATTCAGAGCTTTCATTCACCCCCCACATTCGATCACTGGCTCGCTCTTGTTGTTATTTGCAATTCAAAAACATATCTAGAATTCAACCTTTTCTTACTTTCGACTCTGCGGCTGCGTTCACACACTGCGGCTTTAACGCGTGATTTTGCCGCGAAAACACAAAAAAACAGCATCCCATGCAATCCTAGAGGATTCCGCAATGCTGTGCTAATGCTGCGGATTTTCCCGCGGCGGAATCGCATCGCGGAAAAATATGCAGTATGCTCATTACTTTTGCAGAATCATGGCAATTCCGCCCACATAGGAATGCATTGTTCTGCTTACTTTCCGCATGTGGCTGTGCCCACCATGCGAAAAGCAGAACATTTGCGGATGGTACCCATTGTCCAGAGGAGAGGAGACTGTCCTCCGGGCTCTAGGTATATCCCTGTAAAAAAATAGAATTAAAATAAAAAAATCGTCATATTCTCACCTTCCGATGTCCCTCGCAGCGTCACCAGGCTTCAGCGATGCTGCCGGCAGATCCCGTTCCCAGTGATGCATTGCGGCAATGACCTTTGATAACGATGCGGTCTCGCGACACCGTAGCAGTCATGCGAGACCGCGATGTCAAAGGTCATTCGCGTAATGCATCACTGGGAATGGGACCTGCCGGCAGCATCGATGATCGGGAACGCTGCGCGGGACGTCGGAAGGTGAGAAAATAGAACTACACTTACCGGTAGTTGGGTTTATAAGACCCTCCACGACAGCACATAGGAGGTTGCCTCCCCATCCTGATTAGGGACAGGAAACAAGAGGTTAAATAGCCCTCCCCTTCCTCTGATCCCCAGTGTTTTCCAAGGACCACAGAATGAATGCTTGAAATATTGTTTATTCACATAAGTCACATGAACAAAATCTTGTTGGGGGGGGGGGGGGGGAAATTACCCGTGCTGTCGTGGAGGGTCTTAGAAACCCAACTACCGGTAAGTGTAGTTCTATTTTCTCTAATCCCCTCCACGACAGCACATAGGAGGTATACCAAAGAATAATGGTTTAGGGAGGGACCACGGCTTGCAGGACTTTCCTGCCAAAGGCTAGATCTCGTACTGACATAAGATCTAATCTATAATGCCTCGTGAAGGTATGGAATGAAGACCAGGTCGCGGCCTTGCAGATCTGCTCAATGGACGCATCAGCTTTTTCTGCCCAGGAGACAGAGACAGGTCTGGTGGAGTGGGCTTTCAGGGATACCGGAGGAGGTAGAGCCTGGCTTTTATAAGCAGCCGTTATCGCTTTTTTGATCCAGTTAGCTAAGGAGCTGTGGACGCTTTCTTCCCCTTGTTTGGTCCGCCATACTGAACAAAGAGATTCTGATCTTTCCTCCAAAGTTTTGTCTCTTCCAAATAGGACAGAACTGCTCGCCGGACATCCAGTGAATGGAATCCTCTCTCTCATCCCTCGGGCTATCACAGAAGGAGGGCAGTATTATTTCCTGGGATCTGTGGAAATCTGAAGACACTTGGCACAAAGGAAGGGTCTAGCTGAAGAATTATCCTATCATCCAGAATTTTTAGATAGGGTTCTCTGATGGACAGAGCCTGAATTTCTCCCACTCTCCTTGCCGTTGTAAGGGCTACGAGTAGTGCTGTTTTCCAGGATAGTTTATCTATCTGGGCCTGGTCGATAGCTTCAAATGGAGGGTTCGTTAGACCCTTTAGTACTATATTCAGGTCCCATGTCGGGGCCATGTTGGATTTATTTGGATGGATTCTGGAAGCTGCTGACATAAACCTCCTGATCCAATCGATGCTCTGCCAGGCTTTGATCGAAGAAAGAACTTAGGGCTGATATTTGTACCTTCAGGCTATGTGCACACGTAGTTTTTTTGGTGTGCGGATATTGGAGAGGAAACCGCAGGTAAATCCGCAGGACAAAAGTCCTGCGGTTTATCTGCGGTTTTACACCTCATAATGGATGAGGTGTAAAACTGCAGCGTTTCTGCACAAAACAATTGACATGCTGCGGATTGTAAACCGCAGCTAAACCGCGCGGAAAAATCCGCAGCATGTGCACAGCGTTTTTTAATTTCTATAGGAAATAAAGGTACTGTACAACGCAGCATTATCTGCTGCGGACCCGCAGCTGCAGAAACGCTGCGGAACCGCAGCAGAATCCGCACCGTGTGCACATACCCTCAAGGTGCTTGGTTTCAGACCCTTGGATAATCCGTCCTGTAAGAAGTCTAGGATCTTTGACACGTTTGGGTGGAAGGGATCTATGGGAGTGGATCCGTACCATGCTGAAAAGGTTTTCCATATTTTGGAATATATTGCATTTGTGATAGGTTTCCTACTTTTTTGAAGTGTAGCTATCACTGCATCTGAGAGGCCTCTGGCTTTCAGAATTGTGGTTTCAGAAACCAGGCTGCCAAGCTTAGGCTGTGGGGAGCCGAGTGAAGGATGGGACCTTGATGTAGAAGGTCTCGGTCCGTGGGCAGGATCAGGGGACCCTCTGAGTTCATCAGTTTTAAGGGCTCCGAATCAGCTCTTTTGGCCAGAGAGGGGCGATCAGGATAGTGTTGACCCTGTCTGTCCTGACCTTTTGCAGAGTTCTTGGTATTAGGGGAATCGGCGGAAAGGCGTACGCCAGTCCGAAGTTCCACGGGTGAGCGAAGGCGTCTACTTTTGAGCGTTTCTCGTTCGGCCCTATGGAGAAGTAATGCTTTGTTTTGGCATTCTCCCGGCTCGCAAACAGGTCTACCTCTGGGAGACCACATTTTTTTGGTTAAGGTATGGAATACTCTGGCGTTGAGGCTCCATCCCCCTGGATCCAAGTCTGTCCTGCTTAGGAAGTCTGCCTCGGTGTTGTCAGATCCTTTTAGGTAGAGACCTGAAAGGAACTGGAGATTGTGTTCTGCCCAGCTGAATATCCGTGCAGACTTCAGTATTTTGTGCTGCCCTGATGACGTAGATGGGCCACAGTGGTCATATTTTCGGAGTAAATTCGGACATTGGTTCCCTGGACTAATGTTTCTGCTGCCTTTAGGGCTTCTTCTACCGCTCTCAGTTCTCTGTAGTTTGAAGATTGTTTTTCCATGTCTCTGGGCCAGAGTCCCTGGAAGATTCCCTGAGATGATACTGCTCCCCAGCCGCGTTTGCTGGCGTCTGTTGTGATTGACGTCATGGGATCTTGTATCCAGGGTGTCCCTTTTGCTAGATTTCCCTGGCTGAGCCACCAGTTGAGAGACAGATTTACGTGCTGGGGTAGGGAGATTCTCGTATTGAGGGTCTCCGGGAAAGGATATATCTCTGGAGTATCCTTGAGTGGGCCTGGGCCCAGGGGACCGCTAGGATGCACAAAGTCATTGACCCCAATGTTGACATGGCAAACCTTATGGTCACTGTTTTCTGACTTTTTAGAGTCCGAACTTTTGATCTCACACCCACCTGCTTGGTGGACGGAAGAAAAGATATTTGGTTGTGGGAATCCAGGAGTATCCCTAGAAAGATCTTCCTGGTTGAGGGATACAGGTCTGGTTTTTCCATGTTTACCATCCAGCCCAGGGACGTCAGGGTCTGCAGGACTGTTTGTAGGTGTTGTCTTAGAATGGTGTTGGAGGGAGCCAAGACCAGGAGGTCATCTAAGTAAGGGACGACACATATATCCTTCCCTCTGAGGAATGCTACCACTTCTGCAATTATCTTTGTAAATGTTCGGGGTGCCGAAGAGATGTGTACTTCCGTGTCTAGAGTGACTGCGAACCTTAGATAATGCCAATGGGATGGATGGATGGGAACGTGGTAATAGGCCTCTTGGAGATCTATGGTGGCCATGGCAAAGTCTCGTCCAATCAGTGGTATCGTAGTCTTTATCGATTCCATCTTGAAGCGTTGGTACCGGACGTATTGGTTTAGCTTCTTCAGGTTGATGATGACCCGGTATTTCCCACTTGGCTTTTTTACTAAGAACAGTCGTGAGTAGTGGCCCTGACGTTGCTCCAGTTCTGGGACTGAAGAGATTACCGCTGATGATAGCATCTTTTGGAGCTCGCCGTGTAGAACCTTTTGCAGTTTTGCTGAGGAAGATGTGTAACTTCCAAATTTTGTGGGGGGCTGGAGGAAAATTCTATTTTTTCTCCCCATCTGACCGAGTCCAGGATTTTTTGGTTCGTTGTTATTTCCTGCCAGCTCGGGAAGTAATCTGCAATTCTGCCCCCTACTTGCTTGGCGTCATTTTTTGTCTGTCTGAACGGAAATCGTGAAAAATATTCTTGCTTCTTCCGCCTTTTGGGTAGCTCCAACGTCCCGTTTTCCCTTTACCCCTGTTTTGCGGGGTTTGAGTCTGGGGTGGATGATAGGGTTTTTTTATGGTGGTATTGGCTCAGGAAGGTTCTTCTTCTTGTCGGTCACCTTCTCTAATAGTTTGTCCAATGCTGGCCCAAATATGTATCCGCCCTTGAATGGGATAGAGCATAACTTTGATTTTGATAGGATATCCCCACTCCACATTTTTAGCCATAGGGCTCTTCGAGTGGTGTTTGAGAGCACGGACGTTCTTGCCGCAATACAGACTGACTCCTCCGAGGAGTCTGCTAAAAAGGCGGCTGCCTTCTGTAGAAGTGGTAGAGAGGCTAGGAGATCTTCCTTCAAAGTTCCCTTTTTTATATGGTCTCCTAGCTGCTGAAGCCAGAGGTACAGGGTCCTGGTTACACAGGCCGATGCAACATTGGTCTTCAAGGAAGTCGCTGAGGCTTCCCAGGACTTTCTTAATAGGCTATCCATCTTCCGGTCCAGCGGGTCTTTCAGCTGTTAAGAGTCCTCGAAGGGTAGCATAGTCTTTTTAGCTACTCTGGCTATCTGGAAATCCACTTTTGGAATCTCAGTCCAAGGTTTTGCGGCTTCTTCGTCCAGGGGAAATCGATCCTCCATTTCGCCTGGGATACTTAGCTTCTTTTCCGGGAGTTCCCATTCTTCTAGGATTAGACTCTGGATATTATCATGGATAGGGAAAACCATTTTCTTCCAGGATTTCAGGCCGCCAAATAGGTCATCCTGCATTGAGCGGGGTGGCCCATCTTCTTCTACTCCCATTGTGTTCCTGACTGCTGAAAGTAGTTCCTCCATATCGTCTGAGGAAAAGAACCACTTCTTATCTTCTGACTGGACTGGGGTTAGTTCACCCTCTTCCCTCCAGTCCGCCAAAACCGATGATTCGGGTTCTGAATCTGAGATGTCCTCAGGGGCGTATTTCCTCTTCCTTGAGGTTGAACCGAGATTCAGCTTCCTTTTCCTCATTCAAACGGATGAGATCACTCCCCCTCAAGTTCCTGGCGCCACTTTTTCCTTTTTTTTTTTTTTTTTTTTAAATTTCCCACCAAAATGGCGGTGCGTTCCACTATAGAACGCAAGGAGGAAGCGACGTTGTGTCTCCGGGCCTCGTGGTGCGCGTCACTTCCGGTGCATGCCGCTCAGGAGAGACAGGCATGCGGGGCACGGGGGAACGCGAATACCGGGCTGGGGAGCTACGGGAGGCCCCCAAGCCCCACTCACCATCCAGCGTTGCCGAAGCGCCAGAGGATGGTGCGAGTCCCACCAGCGGCGGGAGCAGGAACAGGGAGGAAGGTGTAGGACTATCGACCCCGGTGGCCTGGCTCATGGTAAGGAGAACCCCGGGATGTCGCCAGCCCCATCCACGGAGCACATAGAACCTCTTCATTCCTGTTTAGGGACAGGAAAACACTGGGGATCAGAGGAAGGGGAGGGCTATTTAACCTCTTGTTTCCTGTCCCTAATCAGGATGGGGAGGCAACCTCCTATGTGCTGTCGTGGAGGGGATTCGAGAAAAACACGATTTTTTATTTTTTTTTTATTTTTAACATTAGCTCTTTTTACTACTGATGCTGCATAGGCAGCCTCAATACTGAAAAGTTGGTCACAGTCGCCAAACACCGTTTGACGAGTGTGACCAACCTGTCAATCAGTTTTCCAAGCGATGCTACAGATCGCTTGGAAAACGCTAGCATTCTGCAAGCTAATTACGCTTGCAAATCGCTAGTTTTTCGCGGGAATTTAAAATGCGGTTCTCCCGCGGAATGGAATTCCCACGGTAACTTCTGCGGGAGTTCCGCAACGTATGCACATAGACTAAAAATTCTGTTTCTCTTATTTATTCTCGTCTGGACTATTGTTACTCTACTAGTCGGTCTCCCTCTTACCAAACGCTCCTCTCTCCAATCTGTCTTGAATGCTGCAGTCAGGATCATATTCCTCACCAACCATTACACAGAGGCCTCTACCCTGTGTCAGTCATTGCACTGGATATCCAGCCACTCCAAAGTTAAATGTAAACTTATCACTCTCACCCACAAAACGCTCCACGGTTCAGCACCATCCTACATCTCCTCCCTCGTCTCAGTCTACCACCCTACCCGTGCCCTCCATTCTGCTAATGACCCAAGATTAACATCCTCAGTAATCCGAACCTCCCACTCCCGTCTCCAAGACTTCTCACGTGCTGTGCCAATTTTTTGGAATGCACTACCAAGGACAATTCGATTAATCCCCAATACCCAAGTTTTAACCCCATCATGACCAAGCTTATTTTGACCTTAATGACCAGGCCATTTTTTGCAATTCTGACCAGTGTCCCTTTATGAGGTAATAACTCTGGAACGCTTCAACGGATCCTAGCGATTCTGAGATTGTTTTTTCGTGACATATTGGGCTTCATGTTAGTGGTAAATTTAGGTTGATCTTTTTCTGCTTTTATTTGTGAAAAAAATCAGAAATTTGGTGAAAATTTCGGAAGTTTCAAATTTTGAAATTATATTCTGTCAAACCAGAGAGTTATGTGACACAAAATAGTTGCTAAATAACATTTCCCACATGTCTACTTTACATCCGCACAATTCTGGAAACATAATTTCCTAACAAAAAAAAAAAATTAAGGATTAAAAGTTGACCAGTGATTTCTCATTTTTATAACAAAATTTACAAAACCAATTTTTTTAGGGACCACCACACATTTGAAGTCACTTTGAGGGGTCTATATGGCAGAAAATACCCAAAAGTGACACCATTCTAAAAACTGCACTACTCAAGCTATTCAAAAACAACATTCAAGGTTATTAACCCTTCAGGTGATTCACAGGAACTAAAGCAACGTGGAAGGAAAAAATGGACATTTTAATTTTTCCAACAAAAATTTTCTTTTAGCATCAATTTTTTTCATTTTCACATGGGCAACAGGATAAAATGGATCCTAAAATTTGTTGGGCAATTTCTCCTGAGTACACCGATACCTCATATGTGGTCATACACCACTGTTTGGGCGCATGGCAGGGCTCAGAAGGGAAGGAGCGCCATTTGACTTTTTGAATGGAAAATATGTTGGAATATTTAGCGGTTGCCATGTCGTGTTTGTAAAGCCCCTGAATGCCTAAACATTGGAGCTCCCCTACAAATGACCCCATTTTGGAAACTAAACCCCCCAAGGAACTTATCTAGATGCATAGTGATCACTTTGAACCCCCAGGTGCTTCACAAATTGATCCGTAAAAAGTCCTTTTGTTTTCACAAAAATTTTCTTTTAGCCTCAGTTTTTTCATTTTCACATGGGCAACAGGATAAAATGGATCCTAAAATTTGTTGGGCAATTTCTCTTGAGTACACTGATACCTCATATGTGGTCATAAACCACTGCTTGGGCAAACGGCAGGGTCCAGAAGGGAAGGAGCGCCATTTGACTTTTTGAATGGAAAATTAGCTCCAATCGTTATCGGACACCGTGTCGCGTCTGGAGAGCCCCTGTGTGCCTAAACAGAGAAAAAACTCCACAAGTGACACCATTTTGGAAACTAGACCCCTTAAGGAACTTATCTAGATGTGTAGTGAGCACTTTGAACACCCAAGTGCTTCACAAAAATTTATAACGCAGAGCAGTGAAAATAAAAAAAAAAAATCATTTTTTTTTTCCTCAAAAATGATTTTTTAGCACGCTATTTTTTATTTTCACATGGCTCAGGAGAAATTGGACCAAAAAAGTTGTCCAGTTTGTCCTGAGTACGCTGGTACCCCATATGTGGGGGGGGGGGGAAACTACTGTTTGTGCGCACGGCAGGGCTCAGAAGGGAAGGAGCACCATTTGACTTTTTTAAATGAAAATTAGCTCCAATCGTTAGCGGACATCATGTCATGTTTCGAGAGCCCCTGTGTGCCTAAACTGTGGAGCTCCCCCACAAATGACTCCATTTTGGAAACTAGACCCCCTAAGGAACTTATCTAGATGTCTGGTGAGCACTTTGAACCCCCAGGTGCTTCACAGAAGTTTATAACGCAGAGCCGTGAAAATAAAAAATATTTTTTTTTCCCCTCAAAAAATTATTTTTTAGTCCACAAGTTTTTATTTTCACAAGGGTAACAGGAGAAATTGGACCCCAAAAGTTGTTGTCCAGTTTGTCCTGAGTACGCTGGTACCCCATATATGGGGGGGGACCACTGTCTGGGCACACGTCGGGGCTTGGAAGGGAAGTAATGACGTTTTGAAATGCCGACTTGATGGAATGGTCTGCGGGCAACATGTTACATTTCCAGAGCCCCTGATGTGCCTAAACAGTAGAAACCACCAACAAGTGACCCCATTTTGGAAACTAGACCTTCCAAGGAACTTATCTAGATGTCTGGTGAGCACTTTTAACACCCAAGTGCTTCAAAGAAGTTTATAACGCAGAGACGTGAAAATAAAAAAATCTTTTTTCCACAAAAATAATTTAGCCCCCAATTTTTTATTTTCCCAAGGGTAACAGGAGAAATTAGACCCCCAAAGTTGTTGTGCAATTTTTCCTGAGTACGCGGATACCCCATATGTTGGGATAAACCACTGTTTAGGCACACGTCGGGGGGCTTGGGAGCACCGTTTGACTTTTTGAACGCAAAATTGGCTGGAATCAATGTGTAACGGCTCCAGCCCCAGCCCCCACTTACCGCGCTGCGTGCGCCCCTCGGCACGCTCCTGCTTCTCGGCGCGTCCCCGCGCCCGGCCTCCGGCTCCCTTCTCGTCGGGCACCTGCGCACTGCCTGACTCCCGGCACGCAGCCTCCTGGGTAGAGTGACGCTCTGGCCCCGCCTCCAACATGGCGGCACCCATCTCTACATATGTCCGGCGTCTATCAAACGCGGTAGCGCTGTCTCGTGCGGCGTGCTCTGTGTTTCCAGGCCCCTTCACCCTTGCCTCTGTCAGCGCTGCGCTCTGTGTCTCTGGGGCTCTCTGCCTGCACTGTCTCTGCCTGTTAGTGCCTCCGTACTTCTACCTCCGTCTCTGTCCTGCTCCTGCCGCCTCTCATCCTACCCTGTTACCTTCCTTGTTGTTGCCTACCCTCCTGCCTAGTGTATCTTTGTGCTTCCTCTCTTTTGCAGCCTCCCGTCCCGGACGCCCCTGGCTCTCCGGGTCCTGTGCTCAGCTGAAGTCTCTGTGTTCTCTGGTGTCCTCCTGTACGGATAAGTTCCGGCTGTCACGGTTCTATCCCCTGGGGGTCTGTCCCTAACACTACCTGTATAGGGGGTGGTCCTCACCTGGGTGCTCGCCCTCGGGGGCTCTGGAACCGTGACCCAGAGGGTCCACTCTCTGGTAACCTTTTGCTTTCCTCTTTTGCAATAGCTAACCGTAACACAATGGTGGCACCATGTCGCGTTTGGAGACCCCCCGATGTGCGTAAACAGTGGAAGCCCCTCAATTCTAACTCCAACCCTAACCCCAACACACCCCCAACCCTAACTCACTCCAGCCCTAACCCCACCTCCAGCCCTAACCCCACCCTAATTCCAACCCTAACCCTAATGGAAAAATAACAATATTTTCTTTATTATTTGTGCCTACCTATTGGGGTGATAGAGGGGGGTTTATTAACTTTTTATTTTGATCACTGTGAGAGTTTATCAGTGTGATCAAAATGAATGAATGGAATCTGCAGCAGCAGATTCGAGCGGGCGCACTGCGCATGCAGCCACCATTTTCCATGATGGCGGCGCCCATGATCCAGGACCGCGGGACACCGGGAGCGACAGCGGCACTCGGAAGGTACCAGGGGGGTGTGAGGGGAGGTGATCGGAAGCTGGGGGGGGAGCAGAGGACAGCGGCGGCAGATCGCCGCTGTCATTCAGTGGCGGTGGGGTCCGATCGCCGATGGCGGGGGGGGGGGGTCGGATCGGTGTCTCCAGCCATGCCCGATGATACTGCAGCATCGGCCATGGCTGGATTGTAATATTTCATCAAATTTCATTGATGAAATATTACTATCGCTCTGATTGGCTGTTTTTTTCACTTTTAACAGCCAATCAGAGCAATCATAGCCACGTGGGGACGAAGCCACGCCCCCTGTGGTGAAGTACAAAGCCCGCTGTGTGTGCGGGTCGGGGGACCTTTCAGTGACCCCGGTCACCCGACCTGCAGGAGGGCAATTAATTCATGACGCCACATAGGCGTCACTGGTTGTATTGGCACGACTTTTCATGAAGCTTATGTGGCGTCATTGGTCGGGAAGGGGTTAAGTGTGCCCTAAAAAAAGCATTTCTTCAGACTGGCCTACCACCTCAACACCATTTATTCAACTATCCCTGTGTTTCCCATTCAAAATTTACTTCAAAACCACCAGGACCCTTGTATCATCTGTCCTCACACCCTTTACACATTTAAAAGCATTCTGTCTGCACTTTTACACATACTGGTTGGTTACCGGTTCATGCAGCATAAGGCCTGTTTCACACTTCCGTTTTTTCAAATCCGTCAAAATCCGTTGGTTTCCGTAAAAAAAACGGATCCGCCATTTTTTTGCAGGATCCGTTTTTTTGTCCCATAGACTTCCATTAGTGGTTACTGCGGATACGTCAAAAAAACGGATCCGTTTTTTTAAAAACGGATCCGTTTGCATTAGTTTCCGTCAAAAAAACGGAAACGGATCCGTTTGGCGGACACAAAAACAGAAGTGTGAAACAGGCCTTACATGAACACCCTATTTATTAGGTTGATGGCTGGACCGTACAATGAAAGCAATTGTTACCATCCACCTTTTGAGTCTTCCCCATTCTCCTAGATTGTAAGCTTGAGAGCAGCAGGGCCCTGACTCTTGGTATATGTTGATTTATGTGATTGTAATGTCTTTTATTGTCTGTACAAGTCCCCTCTAAAATGTAAAACGCTGTGGAATATGTTGGCGCTATATAAATAAAAATTATTATATGATCTAATAAATAGTATATCAGTTTGTCAACAAGGAAAAGCATTTATGGAAAAACATGCCAATGCTAAATAAAGACACTACATAAATTACAAAAATTGTGTGTGTGTGTATATATATATTATATATATATATATATATATATATATATATATATATATATATATATATATACACACACACACACACACACACACACACACACACACACACACACACACACACACACACCCACCCACCCACCCCACCAGTTAATCCACAAATCAAATAAAGAAACCAAAACATAAATGTCTGAGCACCTCTGGTATTGTCCAGGATCAGGGGAAAGTCAGTACAACTCCATATATCAAATAGTCAACCGATTCCACCATCAGTAATACCCATTTATAGGCTAGGCTGAGACTTGTAGGTCAGATTTAAAAATAAAATTCTAACTTTGAAATATGCAACGCCGGTAATGACTAAAGCCCATAAAGTATTCATAGCTGGCAACCAATGTGCAGAATCAGCAGAAAACAGTGACGTAATCCAGACAGCGCTAGGAATCATTTTTACCAATATGCAAGGATAGAAACAAGCACAGTACCGGGCCCAGGTATATGGGACAGGCACCATGTTATAGCAGGGGGGAGAGGAGGAGATTAAGGCTGAGTTCACACGTGGCGTTTTTTTCGCGTTTCCGTGGCGGTTTTAACAGCGCGATTTTGCCACGAAAATGCAAAAAATAAGCATCCAATGCATTCCTATAGGATTCCGCAATGCTGTGCTAATGCTGCGGTTTTTACCGCGGGGGAATCGCTTCGCGGTAAAAAACGCAGCATGCTCATTAATTTGCGGAATCGCGGCGATCCCGCACCCATAGGAATGCATTGCTCTGCTTACTTCCCGCATGTGGCTGTGCACACCATGCAGAAAGTAAGAAGAACAATTGCGGATGGTACCCACGGTCCGGAGGAGAGGAGACTGTCCTCCGGGCTTTGGGTACCATATCCCTGAAAAAATAGAATTTAAAATAAAAAAATATTGTTATTCTTACCTTCCGGCGTCCCACGCAGCCTTCCCGCCTCTCTCCACGCTCCCGGTCCCAGTAATCCTTTGCGAAAATGCCCGCAATGGCGTCCATTCTCGCGGGATCGCGAAGTCTCGCGGTCATCGCGAATTACCGCGAGACATCGCGATCCCGCGAGAACGGACGTCATCGCGGGCATTTTCGCAAAGGATTACTGGGAACGGATGCGCGGGACGTCGGAAGGTGAGAATAAACACCATTTTTTATTTTTTTTTTTACATTCTATCTTTTACTACTGATGCCGTATAGGCGGCCTCAGTAGTAAAAAGTTGGTCACACTCGTCAAACACTATGTTTGACGAGTGTGACCAACCTGTCAATCAGTTCTCCAAGCGATGCTACAGATCGCTTGGAAAACGCTAGCATTTTGCAAGCTAATTACGCTTGCAAAATGCTAGTTTTTCCGCGGGAATTTAAAATGCGATTTTCCCGCGGAATGGAATTCCGGAATTCTCGCGGTAATTTCCACGAGAGTTCCGGTACGTGTGCACATAGCCTAACAGTTTTGGGAGAATGAGTCACAGGATAGACAGAATCCTATCACTTAAAAGGGAAACTGTCATGTCATTTATAGCATGTAAAGTGTCCGCAGTCCGTGGTTAGTGATGCAATGTGCATCACTAACATGTTTATTTTTTTCCCCGTTAAAATCATCGCCTCTAATCCTTAGCAAAAAGAACTTTATATAGTTATATCTTACCTGCTCGTTTAATAATATGGTGTGCTTCATTGCATTCAGTCAGGGTTGTCTGAACGCAACTTGAAGTATGTTCCATGGTGTTCGACGACATCATTGTATATCCCGCGCTTGTGCCCTGTTTATAGGTGGAGCCACGCCGCACATGCGGCTTGACAAGCTTCTACCCGCGCATGCTCATTGATGCTGTTTGTAGTTCCCAGCTTCACAGACACAGTGGCTCCGGTGCACACAGTCAGTGGAGCTGGGAACCACAAACAGCTTCAGAGGGTACATTTGGGAAGCGCTCTTCATACCGCATTATGGGCTCGCCGACAGACAATGCGCAAGCGTGGCTCCCCAATAACATATTGCGCAAGCACAGTAACACAGACACTGAGCAAGAGAGTGATATACAGTGACGTCGGCGAAAACCATGGAGCATAGTGCAAGTTGCGTGTGCGGGAACAACCCTGACTGAAAGCAATGAAGCACATCCCTATGACTAAACCAGCAGGTAAGATATAGCTATAAAAAGTGCTTTTTGATAAGGATTAGAGCCGTAATTTTAATGGAAAAAACACGTTAGTGATGCACATGGCATCACTGACAATGCACCAGGACAAGTTACATGCTACAAATGACATGACAGGTTCATTCTGGGATTTTCAGTCCATTGGGCGGTCCCATCAGTGG
The DNA here is from genome assembly GCF_039654945.1 of Dendrobates tinctorius. Lineage (NCBI taxonomy): Eukaryota > Metazoa > Chordata > Amphibia > Anura > Dendrobatidae > Dendrobates > Dendrobates tinctorius. The sequence goes on from NW_027361724.1 coordinate 1,686,938, forward strand.
CTGACAGCTTTATATTATACTGAACCTTTTCTCACAAAACTATGTATTAGTCTATACATCACACACCAGCTGTAACATGCTGCCTACAGATTGGACTGCACGTTCATGGTCTCTTTACAGGGGTTATCCAGTACTATTTAATTTTTTTTTACTGTGAGACTTAGAATAGACAAGTAGTTGCCAAGTACCTGCCTTTGTATCTGGCGTCGATCTCTGCCAACACAAAGCGGTCACAAACAGCTCTTGCCAGCGATTTAACGGCTTCTGCCGATACCATGTTGACTGGGCCGCAGGAGCTGCTCTTCTATGCTGCTCTGTTGACGGGGCGTGACTGCTGATAAAATGCTGATTGACAGCTGTTTTCCCACTGCCTAACTGCAGGAAAATGGCTGTGAATCAGAATGATATTGGCAGTAACACCACATCAACAAAGAGGAAGAGCTGATCTGGTGACATGGAGTAGCATGTAACCACTCTGAGCTCACGCTGGGTAGAATAGGCAGATTGTTGCATCTTTTAGCAACTACCTCTCTGTTCTTTTTTTCTATAGCCTTAAAAACTAAAGTAACCCTGGACATCCCCTTTAAGAGGAAATGAAGTGCTGACAATGCTGTCATTACAGTCAAGGGACAACAACATTACAGTATAATGTACAAGCAGTTGCAGGTTAAAAAAAAAAATTAACACTTTTTTTTTTTTCTTGGGTTAAACAGTGAAGAGCGAATGTGCTTGGATAAGGTGCTATTGGAACATGCTTGTGTGCTAATCGAGTGATTTCAGAGTGATCGAATAATATGTTTCGAGTCCCCGACGCTGTATGTCTCATGGCTGTTCGACAGCCGCAACACATGCAGGGAAATATCTGTTTGTTAGGTAATCCCTGCATGTGTTGCGGCTGTCAAACAGCAGCGGGGACTTAAACATATTTTTCGAGCACGCTGAAGACACTCCGTTAGCACAGGAGCATGCTCAGATAACACCTTATCAGAACACGTTTACTCATCACTAGCGTGAAAGTCACCCTATTTTTCTTACAGTGTTAAGGGGTTAACCCCTAACTGAAAATTTTAGGTTTCTTCTAGAATCTCTTTCAAGAAAAAAAGTTAAAATAGCATTTTACTCACCCTTCCGGGATAAAGCATTGAGTGTCTGACACTGTCCCAAGGATCTGTTATCTGTAGCCTTAAATGTCACATCAGCAGTGGACAATGAGATCTGCATCTCTGCTGGTGTAGATGGCATGAACCGCTGAGCTCAGCAATAGGCTGTTGTGAGAGTACGGCAGCTATTCAGTGAGCTCGGCAGTTCTGAGTGGCTCATGCCATCTACACCAGCAGCGCTCAATTATCTGCACCACTATAGATGTGACATACATAAAGCAGATAGAGGGAGGAAATTCACTGTTGGACCCAGGGAAGGTGAGTAATGCACACTTTGGATGTTTACTAGTAAGTTAACTTATAGAAAACACTTTTCTGAAGAGGGGAAAATCTAAAAAAAACCACCACCGAATATTTGGTATCGTCATGTGTGCAACTGTCCCATCTAATAAAATATCATAACATTTATTACATAATGAGAACATAAAAATATAAAATCATGATTTTACCTCTAACAAAAATTCAGAGAGTTGACTGAACCCCGATACAACTATGTACGGGTCCAAAGTTAACGCACCTGGAAGGCGAGAAGGGAAAATAATAAAGGGGTTCACTGCGAGCAACCCCCGTCACCCAGGGGCTCACTGCGAGCGACCCCCGTCACCCAGGGGCTCACTGCGAGCGACCCCCGTCACCCAGGGGCTCACTGCGAGCGACCCCCGTCACCCAGGGGCTCACTGCGAGCGACCCCCGTCACCCAGGGGCTCACTGCGAGCGACCCCCGTCACCCAGGGGCTCACTGCGAGCGACCCCCGTCACCCAGGGGCTCACTGCGAGCGACCCCCGTCACCCAGGGGCTCACTGCGAGCGACCCCCGTCACCCAGGGGCTCACTGCGAGCGACCCCCGTCGCCGGCACTGACCCCTACCATGTGACCATCCGTATCTTCCCGGGACCCCACAGATCAGGCACTCCCTTATGTACCACACTCTTTCATTCTTCCCATCCCCTGTGAGGCGTTTATGGAGTGTAATGTGGGGTGCTATAGAAGGGACTGCCTCCTGCTGAGCACTGAGGTGACAGTGGGCTCACACTTGTCAGGACCCCTGAGTCAGTGATGTCACTGAGCCCACAGTCTCGCTGAACCGGCACACAGCTGCTCACACGCATGGAGCAGGTGCAGGACATGTCACTGGGGCTGCAGTCAGGACACGAGTGGCGGCTGTCACACGGCCACGTCGGGCAATAAACTGTGACATAGAAAAAAGGGGAAGAGCTGCAGTGCGAGGCCTGTGCCGGTCCCGGCTCCCTCTGCACACACCGGGCTACCAGCACACAGCCAGCGTTACCTGAGAGTGACAGCAGCAACGCCACAACAAAGCCACCTCCTGCGCCCACAAGATTCATACAGTGCCGGCCGAGTCTCCAAGAGGCCGGCCCCGCCCTCCACTCCTCAAACACCGGCGTCACACGCACGGCGCACGCAGCGGCCAATCAGACAACGAGGGCGTGGCTCTACGTCGCACGGGGACGTGGCAGTTTTAAAAATGGCGGGAAGACGCCTGAGCGAGAGGTCTGTGGTGAATGATCACATGACCGGGACTGTGGCGTCAGGCGCCGGTCACTGGCCGCTGTCAGCGGCTCTGGAATAGCGGTGCTGCCAGTGTGCACTGCAGCCATAGAGGGGGGAAACAGCAGTCTTCTTTACCTGACTGATACCACATCGCACAGGCATTGATGGAGCGTGGCCTTTGCTCCTTTTTTCCCCCCTGAGGTAAAGATAGTTCAGATATGTTGTTTTTTATAGTTTGTGCTGTATTTAGTATGTAAACTTACTGTTTTTAATTAGCTTTACCTGGTTTCATTGTTTTATAAGGAGCAATGCTGTGCATTTTTGGTGCAGAAAAAAAAGGCAATCTAAAAACAACCAAAAAAACGCACTATATGAACTCGACCGCTCTGCTGACGTAGACTGCTGCAGTAATTGGCGGCAGCGTTGTCAACTTGACTTCACCGCTGCCGCCAGGGGTGGATTAAGGGTAGCCAGGGCCCTGGGCTGTTCAGACTGTGGGCCCCCCGATTATGTGACGGGGTCGGGAAGTCAATAGTTTTCATGATGCATACGGTGCGGGAAGGGGTTAAATACTGAGGTAAAAAAAAACTGCAAATACGCAACGTGTGCACGAGGCCTCACAAATACTGAGGTAAAAAACACCAAATGCTCAGTGTGTGCACAAGGCCTTATAAATACTGAGGAAAAACTCACCAAATACTCCGCGTGTGCACGAGGCCTTACAAGTCCTGGAAGGCTTCCACCCAACATCTAGTCCTGACTCACCTGTACCTAACATCGAAACCAGCTAATAGTCTGCAATCACCTGCTGACCTGGACCCATGACCTGTCACGCAAGTTACTGCGAGTCACACAGAAGCTTCTGCTTCATAAACTTCTCCAGATAGAAGAAGCAGCCTTCGATGTGCAGCCTGTGGCCGGATACACAGAGATGCTCCTCCTCACAGGCTGTGCCCAGCATGTCAGCAGAGGAGTTAACTCCACAAACAAGTCGCCGTCTCCTCACACACAGGACATGACGCTGCATCTGGCGACGAACAAGCGTACATTGGACAATGTTAGTCATGTCCCAGATGTTCAGCATAGGGGGGACCAAAAAAGACTCCAAGGTTGGAACAGGAGCATGGGAAAGTGGACGGCGGTCGGAGAGGCAGAGTTTATATAGGGGTCGGAGTAAGTAAAAATATATATATGCGGGCAGCGCACATTCACAATCCCCAGGTTGTATAACTTTCAACTGGTCAAAACATTTCTCTCAGTAGGCCAAGAAAGAAATGTGGCAGGAAGAAAGTACACCTTATAGTAACTTGTGTGAGGCAGAGGTGACAAGACCCGCCATCTCGTGCCCACCTTACTAGAGGTGCCCACATATAGCAAAGTTGATGGAAACAGATGACTTCCACTATGATGATTGGTTACCGGCCGCCCGACCACACCCATTTCACAACTAGTCACACCCATGTCCATGCCCCAACCACACCCATTTAGCACTGCTGATCACACTGGTACTGAGGGCACAGTGGCTGGTACTGAGGAAAAGAAAGAGAGAGGGGAAAGAAAGAAAGGGGAAGGAAAGAACAGAGAGGGAGAGAGAAAGAGGGGAAAGAAGGAACCAGGGCTGTGGAGTCGGAGTCGGTGCTCATTTTGGTGGAGTCGGTATAAAATGAACCGACTCCTAAAATATATAATAAACTGGGTACAGTAGTTCAATGCAGAATGTGCTGAATATTTTTTCATAGGAATTTGGGGAAGTTATGAAATGTCCTATAAATGGCTGTTCTATTCTTGATCTAAGGCCACATTCACATACAGCATTTTTGAGGCTTTTTTTTGAGGATACGGTTTTCAGCTGCAAAAGCAGATCAGCTTTTTAAAAAAACGCATCACCTGAAAGGTTTTTGAGCTCGTGGATATTGTTTTCAAAAGCAGATTAGAAATCTGCTCTATCTATCCATTGGTGTTTCTCTGGAAAGAGAAAGTATTAGAAAATTAGTGATTGAAGAAGCCCTTAAAAGGAAGATCTTTAAAAGACTCTCAAAAGATGCTTCATGTTTCTTAAAATGGATGCCTGCACACGTCACAGAGTGAACTATATTGCCATCAATGTTCGATATGTTTGTGACAACAAAGAAATTGTTACCAAGACACTGGCAGTAAAAGATACTAAAGCTCATCACAGCAGCCAGTTTCTCCAGGCCTTAGTGGAAAAAGTTCTGCAAGATTACGAACTCAAAAGAACAGGTTCTTGCTATTGTAATGGACAATGCTTCAAACATAAGTACAATTAAACTGATGAATGAGAGTAATGAACAACAGCTAAAAGAAAACTTAGGATTCAGTATATTTGAGATGGAAGGCCACAGTGCTATTCATGTAACTGAGGAACAAACAGATATTACAACAGAAGAAAGCAAAATTATACTGTAGAAATAGATGATCTTGTTGAAGCTGCTTCAAAACACTTTCATATTCATCACATGCGCTGTGTTGTGGACAGGCTTCAACTGGCAATAAAAGATAGTCTGCAAGAGGGACATGCTGGAAATCTGATTGGAAAAGTGAGGAAATTGGTTATTGCCGCCAGAACCCCTAAAATTGATTCCATCTTGAAGAGACGTGCTGGGAAAGGGGCAATTGTCGATCAAGCCACTCGGTGGGGCAGCACTTATTTAACCCCTTCCTGACATCAAAAGTACTATACCGTCCATGGGACCCGGGACCCTATGCCCATGGACGGGATAGTACGTCTAGCGCGATCAGCGGCGCCCACGTGGTGAGCGCCGCTGATCGCGGCCGGGTGTCAGCTGATTATCACAGCTGACACCCGGCACAATGTGTCAGGGGCGGTCACGGACCGCCCCCAACACGTTAACCACTTATACACTGCAATCAAACACGATCGCGGTGTACCGGGGGTTAAAGGGAAGCATCGGCAGGGAGGGGGCTCCCTCCGTGCTTCCCTGAGCCCCCCCCCACGGCAGCGCAATGTGCAGCGCTGCTGCGGGGGACTCCTTCCCTACAGGCCCCCGGATCCAAGATGGCGACGGGGGCCTATAGGGACCTGACTTCCTCACTGCCTGCAAAGCGCAGGCATGAGGAAGTCTGCAGAACTGCCTGTGACAGATTGCTGATCTGTCACAGTGATCTGTGATGTGACAGATCAGCGATCTGTCACAGGACAGTGATGTCCCACCTGGGACTATGTAATAAAGTAAAAAAAGTGTAAAAATAATTTTTAAAAAATCGCTAAATTGGTAAAAAAAAAAAAAAAAAAATATTCCCCAATACATTCATTTTTCGAAAATAAAAAAACAATAAAAGTACACATTTGGTATCACCGCGTCCGTAGCGACCCGCCCTATAAAACTGTCCCATTAGTTAACCCCTTTAGCGAACCCCTTAAAAAATAAAAATCACTTTTTGCTTCGTTTTTTATCATACCACCGAACAAAAAGTGCAATAACGCGCGATCAAAAAGACGCATATAAATATCCATGTTACCGCTGAAAACGTCATCTTCTCCCGCAAAAAACGAGCCGCCATACAGCATCATCTGCAAAAAATTAAAAAACTTATAGCTCGCAGAATAAAGCGATGCAAAAATAATTATTTTTTATATAAAATTGTTTTCATTGCAAAAAACCGACAAAACATAATAAAATAACCGAAATGAGGTATCGCTGTAACCGTACCGACCCGAAGAATAAAACCGCTTTATCAATTTTACCGCACGCGGAACAGTGTAAACGCACTCCCCCAAAAGAAATTCATGAAACGCTGGTTTTCGTTCATTCACGTCCCAAAAATCGGAATAAAAAGCGATCAAAAAATGTCACGTGCCCGAAAATGGTACCAATAAAAACGTCTACTCGTCCCGCAAAGAATAAGACCTCACATGACTCGGTGGGTCAAAATACGGAAAAATTATAGCTCTCAATATGTGGTGATGCAAAAACTATTTTTACAATAAAAAGCGTCTTTTAGCGTGCGACAGCCGCCAAACATAAAAACCGCCATAAATAGTAAATCAAACCCCCCGTTATCACCCCCTTAGTTAGAGGAAAAATAATAAAATAAAAAAAAGTATTTCCATTTTCCCGTTAGGGCTCAGATTAGGGTTAGGGGTGTGTTGGGGTTAGGGTTGGAGTTATAATTGGGGGGGGTTTCCACTGTTTGGGCACATCAGGTGCTCTCCAAATGCAACATGGTGTCTGATCTCAATTCCAGCCAATTCTGCGTTGAAAAAGTCAAATGGTGCTCCTTCCCTTCCAAGCTCTGCCATGCGCCCAAACAGTGTTTTACCCCCACATATAGGGTATCAGCATACTCAGGACAAATTGCAAAACAACTTTTGGGGTCCAATTTCTCCTGTTACCCTTAGGAAAATAAAAAATTGGGGCAAAAATATCATTTTTGTGGAAAAAAATGATTTTTTTATTTTCACGCCCAGGCGTTATAAACTTCTGTGAAGCCCTTGGGGGGTTCAAAGTGCTCACCACACATCTAGATAAGTTCATTGGGGGGTCTAGTTTCCAAAATGGGGTCATTTGTGGGGGGTTTCCACTGGGGGCTCTCCAAAAGCAACATGACACCCGCAGACCATTCCATCAAAGTCTGCATTCCAAAACGTCACTACTTCCCTTCCGAGCCCCGACGTGTGCCCATACAGTAGTTTTCTCCCACATATGAGGTATCAGCGTACTCTGGACAAATTGGACAACAACTTTTGGGGTCCAATTTCTCCTGTTACCCTTGGGAAAATGAAAATATTGGTGACTAAAATATCATGTTTGTGGAAAAAATATACAATTATTTTATTTTCACGCCCGGGCGTTATAAATTTCTGTGAAGCACTGGGGGGTTCAAAGTGCTCACCACACATCTAGATAAGTTCCTTGGGGGGGTCTAGTTTCCAAAATGGTGTCATTTGTGGGGTGTTTCCACTGTTTTGGTACATCAGTGGGTTTTCCAATCGCAACATGGTGTCCGATCTCAATTCCAGCCAAAAACGTCAAATGGCGCTGCTTCCCTTCCGAGCTCTGCCATGCGCCCAAATAGTCATTTACACCCACATATGGGGTATCAGCGTACTCAGGACAAATTGCACAATAACATTTGTTGTCCTGTTACCCTTGGAAAAATAAAAATTGGGGGTGAAAAGCTCATTTTTGTGGAAAAAATGTGTTTGTTTGTTTTTTATTGTACCGCTGTACGTTATAAACTTCTGTGAAGCCCTTGTGGGTTCAAAGTTCTCACCACATATCTAGATAAGTTTCTTGGGGGGTCTAGTTTTCAAAATGGGGTCACTTGGGGGGATTTCCACTGTTTAGGTACATCCGGGGCTCTCCTAACGCGACATGGCGTCCGATCTGAATTCCAGCCAATTTTGTATTGGAAAAGTCAAACGGCGCTCCTTCCCTGTTGAGGTCTGCCATGCGCCGAAACAGTGGTTTCCCCCCCACCCCACATATCAGGTATCAGCATACTCAGGACAAATTGCACAATAACTTTTGCAGTCCAATTTCTCCTGTTACCCTTGGTAAAATAAAAAAAATTGAACCTGAAGTGTTTTTTTTTTTTTTTTTTTTTTTTTTAGTGAAAAAAGTTAAATGTTCATTTTTTTTTTTTTATTTTTTTTTTTTTTTTTTTTAAATATTCAAAAAATTCCTGTGATGCACCTAAAGGGTTAATAAACTTCTTGAATGTGGTTTTGAGCACCTTAAGGGGTGCAATTTTTAGAATGGTGTCACTTTTGGGTATTTTCTATCATATAGATCCCTCAAAGTGGCTTCAAATGTGATGTGGTCCGTAAAAATAAAATGGTGTTGCAAAAATCAGAAATCCCTGGTCAATTTTTAACCCTTATAACTTCCTAACAAAAAAAAATTTTGGTTTCAAAATTGTGCTGATGTAAAGTAAACATGTGGGAAATGTTACTTATGAAGTTTTTTGTGTGCCGTATCTCTGATTTACGGGCATAAAAATTCAAAGTTGGAAAATTGCGAAATTTTCGCCAAATTTCCATTTTTTTCACAAACGCAAGTTATTTGAATGAAATTTTACCACTAACATGAAGTACAATATGTCACGAGAAAACAATGTCAGAATCACCGGGATCCATGGAAGCGTTCCAGAGTTATGACCTCATAAAGGGACAGTGGTCAGAATTGTAAAAATTGGCCCGGTCATGAACGTGCAAACCACCCTTGTAGGTGAAGGGGTTAATGATTGAGCGATTACTGTTTCTTATAGATATGGCGAACCCTCAGATAACCCTAAATGAAGGTCAATGGACACAGGTGGCTAAATTGAAGGAATTGCTTAGTCACCCATTTACCGGTGACTAAAAAATTGCAAGCTGAGGATTTAACTCCTGGCATTTTCATAAGGGAGTGGAAGAACTTGCTATTTTGCCTGTCCCAAAGAGGAGATTTAATCGCAGATGGCATTTCTGCTTCAATGAAACGGAGAGAGACACAGCTATTGGAAAATAAAATTTTTCTGGCAGCTGTTTATGTGCACCCAAGTCATCGTATACTGCTTGATGATCAACGGCTTACTAAAGGAAAAGAAGCTCTGACTGAGGTAGCAGTTAGGATGAGTGGCCTACAGGAGGACTGCCAGGCGCAAGAGGACTTGGGTCCTGACAGTGCTACTGCTGCCATATCTTCATCCTCATCAGATGAGGAGTTTGACTTTGACAAGTATTTGGATGACATAGAGCAGGCAAAGCATTGCCACAAGGAAAATGATTTCATGGTCTCCTATAGCAAGCAGATTGACCATATTTCAGCAAAATGTTTCACTTGATCTCAAAGACTGACTGTGCATGAGGCAATTCCTTTATACCCGGAACTTGTTGGAGATGTTGCCCATGTTGTTACGGCTTTGCCTCCAACCCAAGTTAGTGTAGAGAGCTTGTTCTCTTGCCTTAAAATTATTAGGTCAGATTTGAGGTCATCTATGAAGGAGGATCTCATAGAGGCAATTTATATTTCTTAGAACAAATTCATAGACTGCACAAATTTTATTTAGTATGTTTTTGTTGAAAACTGTGTTTTGCCACTTACATAGTTTATTACATTGTTAGGCATCAGGTTTCTGTGTCTGTTCTGCAGGAATCCAGAGCCTCACATTCTGCGGTCTCCTTCTGTCTTTCTACTGCAGAGGGGATTACTTTGCAGCAGACCGCTCCAGAGACTAAGTCCCTCTGTGCTCCTACTGGGCATGCTCACGAGACGATCTCCCATTGGAGATCGGGAGTCATGTGCCCAGGTCCTGTTCCAGATCTCATTGGTCCATCTCAGAGATCTGGAAGGTCCCGCACGGCTATAAAAAGCGTGCATGGCCGTTCCGCCATGCGCTAGTATAGACTATACTGCTATGTGTGAATGGTGACGGATGTATGATTCTGGTGACTGACTTATTGTGAAACCCCTTCCCTCTGATATTACGCATGTGGTTAGGGAACTAGTTCAGTAGTCTGCGCCAGTCTGTGGCAAGCCTTAGGCCACTGTGCACACCTCACCTCTGCGCTAGCGTCCGACTTAGCGCCTGCTTTGTAGCTGTGTTGTCCAGCGGCAGTGTCCTGCACCGCGCTGCAGTTGCAGCCCTTCATGGCGTTCGTAGTAGCGACGACGGACGCAGCCCCTCTGTCTTTAGTTCCTGCTCCTGTGACCTTATACCGTGTGTGCATTTACCTGAGGCCTGTGACTCTAACAGGATCAGCCTTTTGTATGTTTTTGTTGCACCTCTGTGTGAACAGAGCCTGCTCTGCGCACTTCGGGTGAAGTTGAACCCGTGCGCATTATATCGCCATATTGCTCGTCTGCCATTACTCAGCAGCGGTTGTAACACCTACTGCACGGTGGACCCCGAGCGGCGAAGGCACTTAATTATTATTTTTATTTAGTGCGTTCCGCCGTTCCTAACATTACAGTGTGTATGTATGTGTGTATATATATATATATATATATAATATATATATGTGTATATGTAATCACTATTACATAGTGTATTACATATTTACAATGTATTAGTTTTTTGTGTTCTAAAGTTGTATTCCAATAAATAGAACATAATATATCTAAATATCTTGATTATTGTATCATAAAAATGATTAAATGGCTGATGTTCACATTGTACTACATACAATAAATTTTTCACTTAAATATAAGCAATATATGTGGGAGTCGGAGTCGTGTAAGGGAAATTGAGGAGTCGGAGTTGCAGGTTTGGCTTACCGACTCCACACCCCTGGAAGGAACAAAGAGGGAAAGAGAACAGAAAGTGAAAGAGGGGAAAGAAAGATACTATACCAGCTCACATTGTAGTGCTCACCTGAGCCTCCTGGTGCAGGACATATCATGATCCAATCACATGGCCGACATCCCCGAGTCCAAGGCGATCACGCTGTCGGAGGAGGACATGATGATGATCTGAAGCATTCCCTGAAGTGCCTCCATGGTTCCGTCACAATCTCCTCCGGTCAGCTTCCAGCATGTCACTTCTGATGCAATGTCACGTGTGAGTTTTCAAATGCTCCTCAGGGCTCCGCCGTATACTCCTGTGTCCATGGGAAAAGTAAGCTCCCGGTCGGGGCAGTGGGGCAGACTCTCAAAATCTGGGACAGTTGGGAGGTATGAATGCTCCCCATCATACACCTTGTACACGCATGGCTCTGCACACCTCATATGCACACACGGTTCTGCTTTGCATGCCTCGTACACACGGCTTCGCTCCGAACACCTCGCGCGCACACACACGGCTCCACTCCGTAAACCTCGTACACATGCGGCTCTGCTCCGTACACCTTATACGCTCGTGGCCACGCTCTGTACGCCTTGTACACACATGGCTCTGCTTCGTAAACCTTGTACACATGTGGCTTTGCTCCATACACCTCGTACACACGCGGCTCAGCTCTGTACACTTTGTACACACAGGGCACCACACACCTTGTACACGCGCGCGGCTCCGCTCCGCACACCTCGTGCGCGGCTACATCCACCCTGTAAACCCCTCCTGACCCCACACATAATTCCCTCATCCAGCACCATGACAACCAGCACAGCAGGGTCCCGCATACTATACATTGAGGGCTGTGTGCACAGGACCTGTGATGAGGTCACAGGAGGGGAGGAGTCAGGTGTCACATGATCAAGGGCCTCCGACTGAAGCCCCTGATCATGTAACCCCTGACTCCTCCCCTCCTGTGACTTCATCACAGGTCCTGTGCACACAGAGCAGGGATTTATCAGTGAGGGGCTGGCGCTGCGGTGGACAGTGGGTCTGGGAGGGGGAGGAAGGGGTCGGTACATGGGGGCGTGGTGCTATGGTGGCGGATTATAATGGGGCAATTTTCCTTGGGCTGGTGGGGGCCCCCCCACACCACTAGGCCCTGGTCTACTGCCCAGATTGACCTCATTATAATCTGCCACTGGCTGCCGCCAAACAGACTAGGATAGTGGTGGAGACTCTGCGCTGGACCCCAGGGGGGGTTCACACACTTTGTAGTGAAAGCCTAAAAGGGGGTTTTCCCTCTATGTGCCCACATTGCAGAAACGCTGCGGAATTGTCCGCAGCATTTCCGCAACTCCCCGCCGCAGGTAAAATGTATACGGAATTCGCATGCGTTTTCCCGCAAAATGCAAGCGTTTTGCAAGCATTTTTAGCTTGCGAAATTCAAGCACTTTTCCAAGCAATTTTAAGCATCGCTTGGAAAAGTGATTGACAGGTTGGTCACACTTGTCAAGCATAGTGCTTGACAAGTGTGACAAACTTTTTACTATTGATGCTGCCTATGCAGCAACGTGGGCACACAGCCTAAGGGGTTTAGGCAGAGTAAGGCTAGTTTCACACTAGCGTTTTTGAGCGCAGCGGCGGCCTGCGCACGGCCGCCGCTATGCCCCGCCCCCTGCCATGCCTCTGCCGCTAGCTCTGCCTACCGGCGCATGACGCTGCATGCGCCCTGCGTCCCCTATCTTTATCACTGGGGGCGCAGGCCGTGCGCAGTATGCGTTTGGCGGCGCATGCGCCTTTTTGACGGTGCGCCGGCGCAACCAAACTGCGCACGGCCTGCGCCCCCAGTGATAAAGATAGGGGGCGCATGCAGCGTCATGCGCCGGCAGGCGGAGCTACCGACGGAGGCGCAGCAGGGGGCGGGGCTTAGCGGCGGCCGTGCGCAGGCCGTCGCTGCGCTCAAAAACGCTAGTGTGAAACTAGCCTAAGGCTACTTTATTCGGTCGTCCATGACAGCACCACCTGAGAGAGGGGATCCGCCCTTCAGGAACAGGAAATCCTACAGATACCTAAGGGTGGCACCTCTCCCACACATCAGTTGGCTTCCTGTTCCTGAAGGACAGGATTCCCTTCAGATTGTATCATCGTGGACGAGGAATCCCCAGGCCGGCTGTCCGACTCAGGTAGTGGGGGGGGTCTCCTACCTCGGTCAGTGCGGGGTCCCTGGAAGCGCCACGGTGGGTCCGGGTAGGGCTCCATGACAGTGTGCGGAGCAGGTGGGAGCGGGGTCCGGAGGATGCCTGTTTCCAGGGCCAGCGCCGGCACGTGAGTATGTTGCCCCCGAACCCCCTTCCTGGTCCCCTCCTGGAGCGGGTCGGGCCATGGCGCCGCGGTGATTTTTTTCGCGCCCCGCGCGTTCACTAAAGGCGCCGGAAGTGACGCGGTCGGGGGACAGCGGCACTAGGCCAGAAGTCGGACGCTGGCCGACTTTTTTTCTGGTGTTCGCCGCTGGTGGCGGTGGCGCTGGTTGCTGGCATGGCGGCAGGAGCGGCGTGGAGGGGGGGAGGGAGGAGACTGGACCCCTGGCATATCTCCTGCGGACCCGGATTTCTGGGGGGAGGAGCATAAAAGGGCACAGAAACGCCACAGGGCTGGTTTTGGGCCCATTTGCAGCAATGGATGAGCCGGAAGCTCCCGTGGCCCAGCTGGGCCGAGAGCAGGAACGTACCTCACAGCGGTCCCAGACAAGCTCCCAGCAAAAGAGAAAACGAACTGGACAATCCAGCCACAGAAGTTCCTCTAGCTCGCCGCCCTGACGCAGTGTTCCCCTTATGTTTTTTCCTCCTATAGGGGAAGAAGTGCACTGACAAAGCGAAAAACAGGGAGTGCGCCCTTTGCAATTGTCCCTTGCCGGATGCCTACCCTAAAAAACTGTGCCAGTCATGTATACGGCAGACGGTGGCGGAAGAAACCCCTGACTTCGCTACGAGTCTAAGGGAAATTATCAGGACGGAAGTTAAAGCTCTAAAGTCCGTATCCCAGGGGGAATCATCTAAGAAAAGAGCAAGTTTCTCAGGGTCAGACTCCTCAGCTGACCCTAGAGGAAAGGAAGATTCCTCAGAGCCACTCAATAGATACCTGATCATTCGGCCATTTTAAAATCAAAACAATCAATTCCACAATAAAGTTACTTTTTGAAAACTGCTTTATGGTGGTCTTGGATTTAAGACTCCTACTACCATATACCCATCCATGCGTCTCATCAACATTTCCTCAGAGTGGCGATTCATTTAGAGGGATCGGTACAGCATTTCCAATATGTCACCCCCCCGAGTGTTCACTAAAGTTATAGCGGATGCTGTGGCCCATCTGCGAGAAGCAGACATCCTGGTAATTCCCTACCTGGATGACTTCCTAATTGTAGGCAGAACAGCAGACCATTGTCTGGATCAATGGCAAAAAGCAAAATCGGCTCTGGAACGGTTAGGGTGGCTACTAAACATTAAGAAGTCCCTTCTACAGCCCATGAAAGTTCAGCAGTTTTTGGGCCTAATCCTAGATTCGCAGAATCAGGAGTGTCTTCCACCCGAAAAATTAGTTCGCCTACAACATCAGGTCTTGAACGCCTCCAGTAACCCCACCATGTCTCTTAGGAAGGCAATGTCCCTCCTGGGTTCTCTCTTGTCCTGCATCCCCGCGGTCCAGTGGGCCCAGTTCCATACAAGGGTGCTACAGGGCGAGGTTTTACGTCATCAAAAAATCCTGGGCGGTTATCTAGAAGGCCAGTTGACCTTGTCCCAACATGCTATAAGATCCCTTGTTTGTTTTTCGTCTAGCCACCAATCTAGCCAGAGGGGTGCCCTGGGAATATAACGTAACCCGGGTAGTTACCACAGGCGCAAGGCCTACGGGTTGGGGGGGGCCACATGGGGGAGGTCTTAATCCAGGACCTATGGGATTACCATCAGTTGGAAATGTCCTCTAGCCTGAAAGAACTAACAGCCGTAGAGCAGGCAGTTAAAAACCTTCTTTCTATCTACACGGTCACCATGTTCGAATATTCTCTGACAATCAGGTCACCGTGGCTTACATCAACCTCCAAGGTGGGACTCGTTCCAGACCCCTGATGAAGGTAGCAGAGCGGCTGTTTCAATTGGCAGAGCAACATCTTCTGTCTTTAACAGCTCTGCACATAAAAGGAAGAGAAAACACCACAGCGGACTTCCTAAGCCGCAACCTTCTAAGACAAAGGGAATGTTCCTTAAAAACCTCCATCTTCGACCTGATCGTACAAAAATGGGGTCAGCCAGAAGTGGACCTCTTCGCCACCAGAGAGAACAGGAAAGTGCCTCAGTTTTGCTCTCTAAATCCCAGAGAAAAGCCACTGGCAGTAGATGCTCTTCTGATCAAATGGGACTTTGGGCTAGCATAGGTCTTCCCTCCCCTGTCTCTACCACCCCTGGTGATGAGGAAAGTCAGGAAGGACAAAGCGAGGATTATAGTGATCTCCCCGTTTTGGCCCAGGAGGGCATGGTTCTCATGCCTCAGGACCATGTCGGTGTCCGACCCATGGGTCCTACCAAACATCCCAGATCTCCTATCCCAGGGCCCAGTTTACCATCCTCAGGTGGCTGGCCTACATCTCATGGCGTGGATTTTGAACGGTCACTACTAAAGGAGAAAGGTTTCTCCTCAGCCCTAATTAACACCCTGCTCAAAAGCGGAAAACCAGTTACAACCAAAATCTACATTAGGATCTGGAAAAGATTCCTTCAGGGTTCAGGGATAGTAGCTGGGCAGTCCACACCGATCGCGCAGATCCTAGAGGTCTGGACATGGGGCTCTCCACCAGCACCCTTAAAGTACAGGTGTCAGCCTTAGGGGCCCTGTTTTAATTGCAACATCACCAGTAACTATTGGATCAATAGGTTTATTAAGGCAACAGGGAGGTCCAGACCGGTAGCAAGAAATTTATGCCATGGGATATAAACCTAGTCCTCACGGCCATGATGGAGGCCCCGTTTGAGCCTATCTCATCAGCCTCCACAAAAAACCTGTCTCTTAAAGTGGTTCTTCTTGTAGCGTTGACATCAGCCCGTAGAGTAAGTGACATCCAGGCACTATCTAGACTTCCTCCTTACATACAATTCAGAGACAACAGGGTAATTCTTACACCCGATCCAGCATACCTGCCTAAAGTAGCCTCCAGTTTCCATAGAACTCAGGAGATAATCCTTCCTCCCTAATCCCACAAACGATAAGGAAAGGAAACTACACACTCTAGACGTTAGGAGATGTCTCCTAGAGTACCTGGCAGTTACTGACCCCTGGAAAAAAGATAATGCCTTGTTTATTTCCTATCAAGGCACTAGAAAGGGCCTTAGGGCTTCAAAAAGCTCACTAGTGAGGTGGATTAGGGAGGCCATTTCATTAGCATACACCTCAAAGGGCAAACCGGCTCCTGGCAAGCTGAGGGCACATTCCACCAGGGCCATGGCAACCTCATGGGCAGAGAGATCAGAAGACTCGATCGACCAAATATGTAAGGCAGCTACTTGGTCCTCTCCAAGCACCTTTTACAATCATTATAGACTAGACCTGGGTGCTTCCTCAGACCTCCTTTGGTGTCAGGGTTCTGCAGGCTGTAGTCCCTCCCTAAAGTAATTATTACTCTCTGTAATTCTCTCAGGTGGTGCTGTTATGGACGACCGAATAAAGTCGTAGTTACTCACCGGTTAACAGTATTTTTCGGAGTCCATGACAGCACCCGTATATTCCCTCCCTTTAGTTTAAATTTGGGTGTGCACTTCATCCGCTTATATGTACACTGGTAATGAATAGTTGTGTAAAGTATTGTACATAAATTTATGCTTTTAACCTTGGTGGTCCTCTTGTGCTCTGTAAACCAACTGATGCGTGGGAGAGGTGCCGCCCTTATGTATCTGTAGGATTTCCTGTTCCTGAAGGGCGGGATCCCTTCTCTCAGGTGGTGCTATCATGGACTACGAAAAATACCGTTAACCGGTGAGTAACTACGATTTTTACACTTACCGCATTATTTGCGGCCCATTATTGCGGGCCGTATCGCCTCGTTTTTTATGGTCTGCCGCAATACTGGACCGCAAAAAAAAGTTTGCAGATCGCCATGTCTTTTTTTTTTTTTTTTTTTTTTTTTTTTTTTTTTTTTCCAATACTATGGAAATAGTATTGGGGAAAAAGTCATTCTGCAAAACCGGAAGTCACGGTGCGCCGCAGCAAAAAACTTCGTGTCCGTACGCCGTAAAAAAGATCGAGCAAGCTACATGTTTTATCACGGTTGCAAAAACGGCCGTCTGGCGCACCGTGGATTTTTTGCGGCCCGATAGAAATCTATTGGGGCCGCAAAATCGGCCCGCAAAAACACGGTAAGTGTAAGAGCAGCCTTAAGGTACTGTCACACTTAGCGATGTACCAGCGATCCCGACCAGCGATATGACTCGGTCAGGGATCGCTGGTACATCGCTAAGTGGTCACTAGTGAGCTGCCACACAGGCAGATCTCACTACCGACATCGCTGGGAACGGGGGTCGCTACTTACCTGTCACACTAGGCGATCCTGCGTCCTCCCGCCCGGCTCCACGCGTCGCTCGTCGTCACAGCAGGAAGCGCCACAGGAAGCTGACGACGAGAAATGGTCCAGGACGTTCTCGTGCGATCAGCTGCGGGGGAGCCGGTTGTAGGTAAGTATCACACACAGCGATATCGCTAGCAATATCGCTATAACGTCACAAGTTATAGCGATATTGCTAGCGATATCTTAGTGTGACAGGCCCTTTAGGCTACTTTCACACTAGCATCGTGTGACGTACGTCGCAATGCGTCGGGCCGACATACCGACGCACGTTGTGAAAGTTTTGCCCAACGGGGGCAGCGGATGCAGTTTTTCAATGCATCTGCTGCCCCATTGTAATGTCTAGGGAGGAGGGGGCGGAGTTTCGGCTGCACGTGCGCGGTCGAAAATGGTGGACACGACGCACAAAAAAAGTTACATGTAACGTTTTTGTGTGCGTCGCGGCCGCCAAAACACGACGCATCCGTCGCACAATGGATACGACGTGTGGCCATGCGTCGCTAATGCAAGTCTATGGAGAAAAAACGCATCCTGCGGGCAACCTTGCAGGATGTTTTTTCTCCAAAACGACGCATTGCGATGTATGTCACACGACGCTAGTGTGAAAGTAGCCTCACAGATCTGTCCTCACTGCTGGCTAGCAGCCCAGGACAAGGAATGATGGTAATGTAGTAAGAAGGGAGCAGAGGAAGTGATGACTGTGATTGCAGGACTGATGCCAGGGCACAGGAAGCGAAGCAGAGAGACATTAAACTTGGCAGAAAAGGTATATGAGGCATTATCCTTCCTGACAAAGGCGGCAACTGACTTTGGGTAGTGGAAAACATCTTTAACCCCTTCCTTACCGATGAAGTAATAGTACATCATCGGCAAGGTCCCCGCTTTGACGTGGGCTCCGGCGGTGAGTCCACCTCAAAGCCGCAGCATGTCAGCTGTTATAAACAGCTGACATGTGCCCGCAATTGGCGCGAGCGGAATCGCTGTCCGCCCGCGCCTATAAGGCTGGTTTCACATTTGCGTTTTTTTGCGCTGGAAAAAAACGCATACGTGCGCATGCGTTTTTCCTCTTCGCCGTTACAGCACCCACTGAGAGGGGATCCGCCCCAGGAACAGGAAACCTACAGAGAGATAAATGGGGCGGTCCCCCTCGCTCCCTCCCTCAGTTTGGTTTCCTGTTCCTAGGAAGGAACCCGCAGAAGAGGATACCTGGTCTGGTAGCCGCCTGCCTGCATAATATGAGCAGCAGGGGCCCCAGGACCGGAGGCAGCGTCGGGCGGAGAGGTGTATTTCCCCCCCAGAGCTGGTGTAATGCAGGTGAGGCTGGAGGCGAAAGTGGTGCCAAAGCTCACTGGGGTTATGGCTATACTTCCCCCCCCCCCCCCCCCCCCCCCCGAGGGGGTGGACGCATTACAAACGCCATCGGGCGTACTGAGGCCGGGACCCCCCCCAGAGTGGCAGAAGGGCTTGTGCGCTGTGTGCTGAGCGGCGCTGCTGGGAGTCATACCTGCGGCAGGAGAAGGTCCCAGTGCGTGGAGGGGGGTGCAGACGCGCGGTGTCGCCAGCCGCATCATTTGCGGTGACCCAGCGCTCCAGGAGAGGCAACTCGGAAGTGGAGGAGAACTTCCGGGATCAGGCTGAAGGCAGAGACCACGGGACGACGCCCGCGCATGCGCAGTAGGGGGAGAGAGAGGAAAAAAAAAAAAAAATGGTGGACGAAAAAAAAAAAAAAAGAGGAGCAAAAGGCTTTAAAAGGAAGACACAGCGCTAGTGCGCAGTCATGTCGTCCTTAGATGACTCAGCTTCGCTCCCATTAGGTCAGCTAGTGGTATCCCCACTTGGCAGTAGACAGAGCAGTGCTACGAGGAGAACCAATAGCACCAGAAGAAGTGGCAGCTCTAGGAAGGAATCCATTGGGCCTTCCAGGCAAGATGAGCCGTTAGAGAAGAAACGTAAGGAAAAGAAGTCGTCCCATGCCTCGCCTCAGCCTGGGTCCCGGACACCGCAGCCGGTAGTTGCTGACGAAATTCACGGGTGAGTGTTTTTTGGTCAGGTTAGATAATTGATAGCCTTCTCTTTCTGGTCCATACCCCTTTTAGGCTAAAAGAACAGAGAAGGCGAAACATAGTGAGTGTGCCTTATGTTCGCAGCCCCTCCCGGATGGCCACCCAAAGAGATTATGCCAATCATGTGTGGAGGAGGCCTTGCAGGAGGAATCCTCACGAAAGAAGGAGGATATCCGGGCACTGATAAGAGAGGAACTACGGGCCTTAGGCGGTTCCAGTAGTCTAGGGGGTCACTCCTCAATGAGAGAAATACATTCATCTAAAGGAGGAGTCTCGCTGGCGTCAAGGTCGCCGTCAGATACCGGAGAACTAGATTCCGATAAGTCCCAGGAATACCTTTCCTCAGAGGACGAGGATCAGACGTGTTTTCCCACGGACAGTGTCAGTAATCTCGTGAAGTCTGTCCAAAATACCATGGGGTTGCCGGAGAGTAAGGACCCCAAAACCCCTCAGGACATAATGTTTGCGGGTATCTCCCGTAAAAAGGTCCGAGCATTCCCAGTGGTCCCAGCTGTTAAAGACCTAGTTAAGAGGGAATGGGAGAAACAAGGTCAGAGGACCTTCCTCCCCTTAACGTCAAAGCGTAAGTATCCCTTTGACGATGAGGAGTTAACGGCCTGGTCGAGAGCCCCCAAGGTGGATGCGGCAGTGGCCTCTACCTCCCGTAGATCCTCCTTGCCGGTGGAGGATTCGGGAACTTTGGCTGATTCTTCGGATCGTAAGACCGATACATTCCTCAAAAGATCTTGGGAAGCTTGTACGGCAGCCTTTAAGCCCGCAATAGCAGCCACATGTACGGCAAGATCTATGTTGGTGTGGCTGAACGACTTGGAGGACAATATTAAAAATGGAGTAGCCAGGTGTTATATGGCGGTCTTGGACCTAAAGGACGCCTACTACCATCTCCCCATATATCAAGGGCACCAAAGGTTCCTGCGGGTAGCAGTCTGGTTCAGAGGTCGGATTCAGCATTTCCAGTTTGCGGCAATGCCATTCGGGCTATCCATGGCTCCTCGGGTATTTACCAAATTAATGCTGGAAGTAATGTCATATGTAAGGCTGAATGACACCCTAGTTGTCCCTTATTTAGACGACCTACTCATAGTGGGGAATTCTGTTTCACAGTGTGAAGCAAGAATAGCTAGAATTATCTCATCCCTACAAACACTGGGTTGGCTAATTAACTGGGAGAAATCCAGACTAGAGCCTGTGACCTGTCAAAGGTTTTTGGGCCTGCAAGTAGACTCTGTAACTGAGGAGTGCCTTCTGCCAAACGCCAAAGTAATGGCCATAATCGACAAAGTACAGAATGCTACAGGAAGACCCGTAATATCATTGAGACAGGGCATGTCCTTGCTGGGGTCACTAATATCATGCATTCCAGCGGTGCAATGGGCTCAGTTTCACTCTAGAGGACTACAGTGGGCTATTCTGCAGGAGATAGATAGACTGCAGGGGCGGCTGGAGGGGAAGATATCCCTATCGCCCGAGGTGGTTGAATCCCTAAAATGGTGGTTAATTCCTTCCAATCTATCGAAGGGAGTACAGTGGTGGGTGACTCCCTCCAAGATACTCACCACAGATGCCAGCCCCTTAGGTTGGGGAGCCCACCTAGAGGAGCACATGGTACAAGGCTGGTGGCGGGAGAATGAAATAGAGGCCTCCTCTAATGTAAAGGAGCTAACAGCGATTTTTTTTTTTTTTATGCGATATCTCGCTTCCTCCCGCAGTTAAGAGGCGCCCACGTAAGGATCCAGACAGACAATACCACCGCAGTGGCCTATATAAACCGGCAAGGAGGCACGCGGTCAATGCCACTGATGTCTATCGCGGGAAAGATTCTGGAGATGGCCGAGGTCCATCTTCTCTCCTTGTCAGCGCTCCATATAAGAGGAGTGGACAACTCCCGAGCAGACTATCTCAGTCGCCAGGCCCTATACCAGGGAGAGTGGGTCCTCAGCAGAGACGTGTTCGAAATGATAGCGTCAGAATGGGGCAGACCGGAGATAGACCTATTCGCAACCAGAGCCAACAGGCGCGTAAAAAGGTTTGCTTCTCTCTACAGGTCGGACAACCCAGATATTCTAGATGCCCTCCAAACACCCTGGGCATTCCAACTAGCCTATGCCTTTCCTCCGATGGTGCTACTACCAACAGTAGTCAGGAAAATAAGACAGGAGAGGGCGAGGGTCATCTTGATAGCCCCGTTTTGGCCAAAAAGACCGTGGTTTTCATGGCTGAGAGCCATGTCAATAACCGACCCGTGGATCCTGCCGCTGCACCAGGACCTTCTCTCGCAGGGACCCTGCTACCATCCACAGGCCAAAGCCCAACACCTAGCGGCCTGAAAGGGAACTATTGAAGCAGAAGGGTTTCTCAAAGAACCTAATCAATACCTTGCTACAAAGCAGGAAGGAGTCCACGACAAAAATTTATGCTAAGGTGTGGAGGAAGTTCCTGGCCTTTCACCCAACAAAACTAGCTGGTGAAGTTCCCATTACGGCCATTCTAGAGTTTCTACAAAGAGGCCGAGAACTTAGACTCTCAGTAAGCACTCTTAAGGTCCACGTGTCAGCCCTAGGAGCCCTGTTTAACTATAACGTGGCAGCAAATAGATGGGTGACTCGGTTTATCTCGGCCTGTCAACGAGCAGAACCGGTGCATGTGCCTCGACTTCCAGCATGGAACCTTACTCTGGTTTTGGATGCCTTCACTCAGGCACCATTTGAGCCTATAAGCTCAGCGTCAGTAAAGTGCCTCTCATTGAAAACGGCTATGCTGGTGGCCTTAGTATCGGCCAGGAGAGTGAGTGATCTTCATGCTCTGTCAGTAGACCCACCGTTCCTGTTAACAACACGAGACAGTCTCATTTTAAAGACGGACCCGTCCTATCTGCCCAAACGGGCAACTAAATTTCATAGGTCTCAAGAGATATGCCTACCTTCATTCTATGAGAACCCGTCAACACAGGACGAGGAGAAATATCACACCTTAGATGTGAAGAGAGCTGTGCTAGCCTACCTTGATAGGACCAGTCCCTGGAGGCAGAGTAGGTCTCTTTTTGTCTCATTCCAGGGCAGCAGGAGGGGGTCTGCAGTTACATCAGGCACGATATCCAGATGGATTAGAGATGCGATCACAATGGCGTATCTGACAAAAGGAGAAGACCCTCCACTGGGGATTAAGGCGCACTCTACTAGAGCCATATCATCCTCCTGGGCCGAGAGGGCGAACGTCCCAATTGAACAAATATGTAAGGCTGCAACCTGGTCTTCTCCATCTACCTTTTATAGTCACTATAGACTAGATTTGTCCTCTACCGAGGATCTAACTTTTGGTAGATCAGTCCTTAACACGGTGTGCCCGCCCAAGTGATTATCTCTGAAAATCTCTCAGTGGGTGCTGTCGTGGCGAAGAGGAAAAACCGGATTACTTACCGGTAATACTCTTTTGTAGAGTCCACGACAGCACCCGCTCACTTCCCTCCTGTAAGAATTTTTTCACACATGGGTCTCCTTGGTGGTGGAGATTATGATTTAAGTTAGATATGTGATTAAACTTAGTAAGCTTAAAACTGCATAGGGGTAAGATAAATGAATCGCCCAAGCAAAATGACTAAAACATGTATGGCGGTTCCTCCGTTGTTCTCGGTAATACAAACTAAGGGAGCGAGGGGGACCGCCCCATTTATCTCTCTGTAGGTTTCCTGTTCCTGGGGCGGATCCCCTCTCAGTGGGTGCTGTCGTGGACTCTACAAAAGAGTATTACCGGTAAGTAATCCGGTTTTTTCCCCTATATTTAACATGGGTGCGCATACCTGCGCGCTGGCATGCGCACGTATGCGATTTTCATTCTCTGCATTTTTTGGGGTGTGCGTTTGTATTTTCCAGACGCAGCATGTTGCATTTTTTGGCCCTGCAAAAAAGCGCATGCGCACGTATGCGCACGTTTTGCGCTAAAAATGGCCATTATAGCCTATGGATGCGCATACGTGCGCATTGGCATGCTTATGTATGCGTTTTTTTGCACATGCTTTTTTTTTTTTTAACATTAGTTTAGACAATGGAATTTAGGGGTTTGAGTTAGGGTTAGTTAAGGGGGTTAGGGTTAGGGTCAGGGTTAGGGTTAGGATCAGGGTATGGTTTGGTTAAGGGTCAGGGTTAGGGTTAGGATCAGGGTATGGTTTGGTTAAGGGTCAGGGTTAGGGTTAGGATCAGGGTATGGTATGGTTGGTTAAGGGTTAGGGTTAGGGTATGGTTTGGTTAAGGGTTAGGGTATGGTTTGGTTAAGGGTTAGGGTATGGTTTGGTTAAGGGTTAGGGTCAGGGTTAGGGTTAGGGTATGGTTTGGTTAAGGGTTAGGGTATGGTTTGGTTAAGGGTTAGGGTCAGGGTTAGGGTATGGTTTGGTTAAGGGTTGGGGTTAGGGTCAGGGTTAGGGTCAGGGTTAGGGTATGGTTTGGTTAAGGGTTAGGGTCAGGGTATGGTTTGGTTAAGGGTCAGGGTTAGGGTATGGTTTGGTTAAGGGTTAGGGTATGGTTTGGTTAAGGGTTAGGGTCAGGGTTAGGGTATGGTTTGGTTAAGGGTTAGGGTTAGTAAAGTCATGGTTTGGGTTAGTGTGAGGGGCCACCTAATGTTTGGAAAAAACGCAAACGCGGTAAAAACGCTTACAAACGCATAAAAACGCTGCGTTTTTTTCATGCATGCTCATAAAAATGCTTGAAAAAAACGCAGCAGTTGTATGCTTTTGTATGCGTTTTTTCAATGCGTTTTTTTGCGGGAAAAACGCGCTGCAAAAAAAAGCAAGTGTGAAACTAGCCTTAACTAGTTAAATTCCGCTGTCAAAGCTGACAGCGGGCATTTAAATAGCATTTCCGGCCGCCGGGCCAGAAGTGACCTCGTCGCTTACCCCCGTCATGTGATCGGGGGTCGGCGTCATGTTGCCTGGACAACCAGAGGTCTCTGAGATCTCTATGGTTGTTCCAGGCATATGGCTTTCAGCGCCACCCGGTGATCGGCGCTGAAAGCACAGGAGTAAATGCCGATCGGGTTGCGCAAGCTTCTAGCCTCCTATGGAGGCTATTGAAGCATGCCAAAAGTAAAAAGAAAAATGTTTAAAAATAAAAAAATTTAAAAAAGCCTAAAAGTTCAAATCACCCCCTTTCACCCCAATCAAAATAAAACAGTAAAAAAAATCCCACATATACATATTAGGTATCGCCGCGTTCAGAATCGCCCAATCTATCAATAAAAAAAGCATTAACCTGATCGCTAAACGGCGTAGCGAGAAAAAAATTCAAAACACCAGAATTACGTTTTTTGTCGCCACAACATTGCATTAAAATGCAATATCGGGCGATCAAAAGAACACATCTGCACAAAAGTGGTATCATTAAAAACATCAGCCCAGCACGGAAGAAATAAGCTGTCACCTGACTGCAGATCACGAAAAATGGAGACGCTACGGGTCTCGGAGAATTGCGCAATTTTTTTTTTTATTATTTTTTTTTAAAGCGAACTTTGGAATTTTTTTTCACCACTTAGATAAGAGGACATAGACATGTTTGGTGTCTATGAACTTGTAATGACCTGAAGAATCATGATGGCAGGTAAGATTTAGCATCTAGTGAACCTAGCAAAAAAGCCAAGCAAAAAACAAGTGTGGGATTGCACTTTTTTTGCAATTTCACCGCACTTAGAATTTTTTTCCCGTTTTCGAGTACACGACATGGTCAAACCAATGTTGTCATTTAAAAGTACAACTCGTCCTGCAAAAAATAAGCCCTCATATGGCCATATAGGCAAAAATAAAAAAGTTATGGCTCTGGAAAGAAGAGGAGCGAAAAACGAAAAATCGTAAAAAGCTCCGGTAGTGAAGTTGATTCTCACCTACTGCAACAGTGTCTTTTCAGCAAAGCCAGGGCTTGCGCAACTTTATCAGGTCATGTTAGCCCTGCAGCGAATCAACGGCCATAATTTAGGCTGCTACGATCTCAGCCACACAATAGCGTCTTCTGATTGGCTGTGGGGGTCACGTGACTTAACATTGTCACTCGAACCCAGTTGCTGACCTTGCTAGAGTGGCGCTTTTGGTGGAAGGTGAGTAAATGTTTTTATTTTACAAGGCGGGCTACTTTACTTAAAGGTATTGTACAGTTAGTGGAACTGTAGTACACTTCCTGGCTGCTCAGGGTGTCATTTATTTTGGCCCTATGGAGGATGCCCTATAGTGTATCCATTGCTCTGTATGTCGGATTGTTTGTGATCAAAGTGTAGGTGGTGCAATCATCTAGTAAAGAAAGGTACACGTTCTTATACTCATAAGTGTCTAAAATCACAACTTTCCACCCCTTTTGTTGGAGGGCTTGATAACAATTGAAGTATCTTTTTCAAAATTGATGTGTTTTTTTGGGCTCCCCTGCTCAGGAGCTGTGGTGTGATCAGAGCATGTCCGTGTACAGTCATACACAGCCATTATACAGTACACAGCAGGGGCACATTTATAAGATTATCGCAGCAAAGGAACATTTTTTTAAACGCATCTAATTGTGGAAATTCGTACTCCAAGATCTATTGATTAAAATCTACTTTGAAATTAACTTTGTTCGTGGGCAAACCCCTTTAAACTTTCAATCTCTTCTGGTATGTACAATATCATTGTATATCTGTATACAGCAAAAATTGCACTCTTATGATGCCACAGGCCGGAAATCACAGAAAAGTTAATACAGGCACAGGGGCATTCAACTGGACCTCGGCTGTCATAGTATCTCATCAGCTCACCGTGAACACATGGGTGGGGTTCAATGGACGCCTGAATTAACTTTGGGGCCATATCGCGACACTTAAATACCACTGCAAGTACTTGAGAACAGCATTTCAGAGGTTAATAGCAGCAATCAGTGGGCATGCTGTTTGGTGTTATTAAAGGCAGATGTCTGTTATGAAGCCATCTTCTGCCCTCTGTGGAGCAAGTTCTCTTAAGCCCGCTACAAAGTTCTTGACTCGCTCCATGATGTGATATATCCATCATGAAGTGTTAAGAGCCCTATAACCAAACAATTATTCACATTTTTAAAGAATGCACCCTTAAAACTAGTTAAAGTAACAATTGTAAAATTGTGAACACTACAGGTGATCACAGAAGTTAAAGTATTCTGCAGTTTTTATAAAAATTTTACATATGGCTGTAATGTACAATTAGACTGTAATACACGATTTAGAAATTCAGGATCACCTGGTGGATATTGGGGGTGACTGTTTATTGGACTGTTTTCCAAGCACCAACATAGGGTTGTTGGTAGCCTTGACGTGCTATGAGTACAACAGACATAAGTGTGATTACTGTCACCTTAGCGATCATCTCTGGACAGCCAGTGTGAGGGGAGGTGCATTACTGCAAAGGTGACATGGCTTTGAGAGGAGGAGAGTTTATTGAAGGGTTTTTAATGTGACACAGTTAAACTCAGCTGTGCTGCCCTTCCTCTCACACTGACCATTGTGCCCTTATTTGAAAAGTGTTAGTCATCTGTGCTCCAGTACTTTTTAACTTTAAAAATAATCAGATCACCAATTTTCAGAATAAATGCAATAATTACCTTTAGGATGTGGTGCATGAACAAACTCCAGACCAAGTGTAAGATAAATGGAGCAAAGTGATCCAGTGTCCACAGGTGGACGTGAGTAAAAACTCCACATTTATTGAAAAATATTTTTAAAAATGTATTAAAAGGATCCAAAGTATTGTCTGGTGTGGATTTTTTTCTACTGAAAGTTGCTGTTTTCTTATGATTAGCAGGTTATAGAAGGGGAGGAAGTCCATGTTCCCAGCAAAAACTCTGACAACCACTTGGGCTTAATGATTAGGTACCAAATGCCTTCATTGCTAATATTTTCCCAGTGGAGAAGCAAAGTTAAAAAATTATATAATATATATTATTCTCTCCAGCCACTATTACATTATGTGGCCAGCTTAGCACTATAAATTTGGAGAAAGGTCCTAGTTAAAGACTAATGTAGCATATACATATGGGGCCAGATCTATGTTCTGCTGGTTGTGACAAAAAATCAACTGATACAGGCCACTACTAGAGAAGAAATCATATCCTCCCTCTCCTTCATATATTCATAGGTTTCCTTGCAGATGCCTTTTTGGAGTCCGTGAGAGTTGCATCTACAACATTAGCCATGCTAGACAGCACCAGAGAGGTCTCTGGCTGAAATTGTGGACTGGTGATGACTGTTCCAAATTTTAGTCCATTCCAGGGAGAATGTTTTTGATCCAGCATTGGGCAAATTATTCGATATGTATAAAAATAAATCTTACAGCTTTTAAGGCTCCTTAAAAGATATGTTTTCCTTTTGTCAACCACCTCCAGTATGAGGCCGGGATCACACATGCGAGGTATATGGATGAGTCTCGCATGTTAATGCCCGGCACTTCCGCCGGCACTCAGGAGCAGAGCGTGCAGTTCCATGTATTGCTATGTGGCCCCACGCTCCGATCCGAGTGCCGGGGATTAACATGCCAGATTTGGCCGTATTCCTCGCATGTGTGATCCTGGCTTAAGGGTTAAAGGAGGACAAGATGCTTTAGTTTGCCTAAAGATGGTAAACGGCAGAAAGCTTTTATTAGTCAGGACAAGCAATGGCCAGGAAAGTGGTAGGAACAATATCCAATTTTGCCCCCAGCTTCTGAACATATCTTCCAATGTATGAATCCTAAAATCCATCAGGGAAGGATTCAAAATTAGAAGTGTTACAAATAATACCTTGCTGCTCCAACATTATGGAGTTCACTGATTTCTGGCATTTGGAAACTCCTGACTATTGGCATAATCTCCACTGTTCCAGTCTCAGAACAGGGATCAGGATAATATTCTTGAAGAATAATCTTAAATCTGATGCCACTGAACCGGTTCAAGATACAATCTTTAAAATCATTTTTTTATTTTTGATAAGGAAGTACTTTGTTTTGGCCATCATAAATCTC
Organism: Dendrobates tinctorius; assembly: GCF_039654945.1. Classification (NCBI taxonomy): domain Eukaryota; kingdom Metazoa; phylum Chordata; class Amphibia; order Anura; family Dendrobatidae; genus Dendrobates; species Dendrobates tinctorius. The sequence goes on from NW_027361724.1 coordinate 1,715,514, forward strand.
AAGGATGCCTACTATAATATCCCTTTCCATTTGAAGTTAAAGGCATTTCCACTTACAATTTCTCACAGTCACAAATATATAGTTTCCAAGTCAATGTCCTATTTGGAATTTCATTAACTCCAAGAATATTTGCAAATGTGGTGGAAGTAGTGATGTTGGCATGTATTCAGATGGTCACTTGGGCTCAAGATACCCAGGGCCTCTTAATTTATCTTATTATTTCAAAGTTCCCTTATCACTAAAAAGAAAATCTTTGCCAGTTACAAGATAATTTTTAGTCTGTGGTTAAGCATTATCTAAACAAAAAAGTTAGCTGGCAGTAATTTTGTGTGATCACAATAACCTAAGTTGCCAGCAAGATGAAGTGTTGTGCCATAGTAACCCAGAGGGGCTGTGCTGCTGGAGTGAGTCAGTTTTTCAGAAAGGATGATTTTGTTCCCAGTTGAAAAAGACTCCGGTACGGCATTGAAACGCGCTGTGAGTTAAAAGCCTCTTTCCTTATCCTTTTTGAAGAATTGATTCCCTCCAGCAGCGCAGCCCACCTATGTGTTTATCCAACTGGATCCAATATCTCCTGGAGTATTTAGCCACCAACTACAGGGCAGTGCAGCTGTTTTTCTTCATGCCTACATAGGAGTTGTGCCTGTCACAACACCACAAGGTGAGCGTAACCAGCCCTCCCCTACTCCCTCTTTAAGCTATTACCCTATTGTGCACTCTGCTTCTCACTTCTAGATTTACACATAGTAACCCAGATGTCTTTCTAGTCAACTTAGTCCCAGACAGACATCCAAAAGTCATTAAATTTATGAGTTATAAATGGTGTGTGGAAGACTATTCAAATCTCAGAGAGCATAATTCAGGAATTTAAACATCAGTCTTTCACCTGGTAAGCAGAAGATGTATCTATCGAGATTGTAGACCTGTTTGCCTATCACTAGAATACAGATGCCTCTCCTTTCCTTGGATTCCATGTATAGGATAGATGCTCTAGTCCATCACTGGAGACTCAATCTGGTCTATGCATTTTCTGCTAAACCCTTCATCCAAGAATGTTACGGAATATCCAAACAGAAAAGGTCAATACATTCTAATTGCACCACTCTGGCCAAAAAATGAATGTTTCATATGGCCAGACAAGATGAAACTAGAGATGGCGATTTATTTTTCCAAGAACCCAGATTCTTCTTCAACAGGGATTATTTTATGTATGACAGCACGGCTTAATAGCCTAATTTTCAAAAACAAAGATTTCTCTACTGTCATTCTTACTCAACAGCAAAATAGAAATAAAAAAAAAACAAATTTAATCTATAACAAATTCAAAGACAGTTTTTTATTCTGATATGGTGATACACTATCCCAGACCTTTACAAATTGCAGGCCACATCCAATCCTCTGGCTGTTCCAAACTGGCCCCTTGCCAGAGAAAGCCGAAGGACTAAATTTTGGCCCACTGTGCCCGCCATCCATCCGCCGCCCGCTGTCACCACTATCTGCAGACAGTGGTGAATACATTGGTGGAAGACAAGACCGCCAGCTCCATCTTCCACCAATCAGCATATGAGACAGCAGACGCAAAGATCTAGTTTCATTGTGCTACTGCTGAGTCAGACAGGAGCGATGGTGAGTATGTTTGTTTTTTCATGTCTTTGGGATATTTTTATGTATATAGGAGGCTATGTGCGGAACATGCTGTAATGTGGCCCTAAGTCAAAATAATGCTGGATGATCAATAGCTTACTAAAGGAATAGAAGCTCTGAGGTAACAGGATGAATGGGCTACAGAACTGCCAAGAGCAAAAGGAATTGCGTCTTGCCAGTGCTACTATGACCATATCTTCAGCTTCATCAAATGAGTAGTTTAATTTTGAAAAGTATTTGGATGACATGAAGCAGGCAAAGCATTTATGCATGGAAAAAGATTCCACTCTATTTCATCAAAATGTTTAACTTGCTCTCAAAGCAGTAGAAGAGTTCAAATGCTCAGCAAAGCTGATTGTGCATGAGGCAATTCCTTTATACTCTGAAACTGATAGAGAATATTGTCTGTCTGGTTACTGCTTTACCATCAACCCAAGTTACTGTAGAGAGGCTGTTTTCTAGCCTTAAAATAATTAGATCAGATTTGAGGCAATCTTTTAGGGAGGATCTGATGGAGATACTATTTCTCAGAACAAATTCATAGACTGCACAAATGTTGTTCAGTATGTTTTTGCTGAAAACTTTTTTCCACTTACTGCATAGTGTATTGCATATTTTAAATGTTTTTGTTATCTAAAGTTGTATTCTAATAAATATATTTTATGTTCTGTCTAAATATCCTGATTACATAGGTCTGCAAGAGTAAAATTGTTTGAAAAGTAAGAGGTGTTTTTCGCTGAACTCAGTAAAAATATTGAAAATATTCCATCACATTCAGTTTTTTCACAAACACTGGCTCCATAGGATTTTTCTTGCATCCCTTTGCAAGACTATTGGTGTCATTTGGTTAAAAAAAAGTTTTTTCATGGTACAGAAGAGAAAACAAACTCCTTCCTTCCTTTTCTCAAAATGGTGCTCTAGTGCAGGAGTCTCAAACACATGGGCCTCTGAGATAATCGCGTTCAGCGAGCCAGGGGCCGCGGACGTCAGCGCTTCTTTTCAACTGAATGTGTGTCCGAGGATTGAAATGTATTGTGGCTCAGACAACAGCTCTCCACATTGCAATACTAGTACCAGACACTGGTCATTCAGAGCCTAGCAGCTGACGTTGGCATCCCGACGCTGCCGCACATGATGTAATTGCTTATCACCGCTGGGGCTATGAAGGAGGAAGAGGACACTTTGCCGAGGGAGCGAGTTCATGTGAAAATATATTTTTTTTACGGTGTACATAAAGAGCAGAAGAATGGGGGACATTGTTACAAGGATGGGGAAGTTTCTATAAGTTGGGACCAGGATGGCAAAACTGCTATAAGCTGGGACCAAGATGTGGACATTATTATAGGATAGGGGACATAATTACAGTAAGGGGGACATTGTTACAGGACAGGTGACATAACAGGATTGGTGACATTACTATGGGACGGGGGCCAGAATTACTGTAAGTGGCTAATGGTAAACTTGTACAGTATGGGGCCGATTGGGTGGTCAAAAAAGGAAAAACGTTAAGATCATGTAAAATAAAGAATGAAAAAATAATCGCATAATACTTGGCCACTAAAAAATTATTATTATTATTTATTGTTATAGCGCCATTTATTCCATGGCGCTTTACATGTGAGGGGGGTATACATAAAAACAAGTACAATAGTCTTAAACAATACAAGTCATAACTGGTACAGGAGGAGAGAGGACCCTGCCCGCGAGGGCTCACAATCTTCAAGGGATGGGTGATAATACAGTAGGCGAGGGTAGAGCTGGTCGTGCAGCGGTTTGGTCGATCGGTGGTTACTGCAGGTTATAGGCTTGTCGGAATAAAACAGCATTTTGGTACTTTCCTGCACGCAACCTCCGATCCTCACAAGATCTCCTTCTCTACTCCCCACTTATCTCCTCTTCCCACAATCGCATACAAGATTTCTCTCGCGCATCTCCCCTACTCTGGAACTCTCTACCACAACATATCAGACTCTCACCTACCATCGAAACCTTCAAAAAGAGCCTGAAGACCCACCTCTTCCGACAAGCCTATAACCTGCAGTAACCACCGATCGACCAAACCGCTGCACGACCAGCTCTACCCTCGCCTACTGTATTATCACCCATCCCTTGAAGATTGTGAGCCCTCGCGGGCAGGGTCCTCTCTCCTCCTGTACCAGTTATGACTTGTATTGTTTAAGACTATTGTACTTGTTTTTATGTATACCCCCCTCACATGTAAAGCGCCATGGAATAAATGGCGCTATAACAATAAATAATAATAATAATAATTTTTTAGTGGCCAAGTATTATGCGATTATTTTTTCATTCTTTATTTTACATGATCTTAACGTTTTTCCTTTTTTGACCACCCAATCGGCCCCATACTGTACAAGTTTACCATTAGCCACTTACAGTAATTCTGGCCCCCGTCCCATAGTAATGTCACCAATCCTGTTATGTCACCTGTCCTGTAACAATGTCCCCCTTACTGTAATTATGTCCCCTATCCTATAATAATGTCCACATCTTGGTCCCAGCTTATAGCAGTTTTGCCATCCTGGTCCCAACTTATAGAAACTTCCCCATCCTTGTAACAATGTCCCCCATTCTTCTGCTCTTTATGTACACCGTAAAAAAAAATATATTTTCACATGAACTCGCTCCCTCGGCAAAGTGTCCTCTTCCTCCTTCATAGCCCCAGCGGTGATAAGCAATTACATCATGTGCGGCAGCGTCGGGATGCCAACGTCAGCTGCTAGGCTCTGAATGACCAGTGTCTGGTACTAGTATTGCAATGTGGAGAGCTGTTGTCTGAGCCACAATACATTTCAATCCTCGGACACACATTCAGTTGAAAAGAAGCGCTGACGTCCGCGGCCCCTGGCTCGCTGAACGCGATTATCTCAGAGGCCCATGTGTTTGAGACTCCTGCACTAGAGCACCATTTTGAGAAAAGGAAGGAAGGAGTTTGTTTTCTCTTCTGTACCATGAAAAAACTTTTTTTTAACCAAATGACACCAATAGTCTTGCAAAGGGATGCAAGAAAAATCCTATGGAGCCAGTGTTTGTGAAAAAACTGAATGTGATGGAATATTTTCAATATTTTTACTGAGTTCAGCGAAAAACACCTCTTACTTTTCAAACAATTTTACTCTTGCAGACCTATGTAATCAGGATATTTAGACAGAACATAAAATATATTTATTAGAATACAACTTTAGATAACAAAAACATTTAAAATATGCAATACACTATGCAGTAAGTGGAAAAAAGTTTTCAGCAAAAACATACTGAACAACATTTGTGCAGTCTATGAATTTGTTCTGAGAAATAGTATCTCCATCAGATCCTCCCTAAAAGATTGCCTCAAATCTGATCTAATTATTTTAAGGCTAGAAAACAGCCTCTCTACAGTAACTTGGGTTGATGGTAAAGCAGTAACCAGACAGACAATATTCTCTATCAGTTTCAGAGTATAAAGGAATTGCCTCATGCACAATCAGCTTTGCTGAGCATTTGAACTCTTCTACTGCTTTGAGAGCAAGTTAAACATTTTGATGAAATAGAGTGGAATCTTTTTCCATGCATAAATGCTTTGCCTGCTTCATGTCATCCAAATACTTTTCAAAATTAAACTACTCATTTGATGAAGCTGAAGATATGGTCATAGTAGCACTGGCAAGACGCAATTCCTTTTGCTCTTGGCAGTTCTGTAGCCCATTCATCCTGTTACCTCAGAGCTTCTATTCCTTTAGTAAGCTATTGATCATCCAGCATTATTTTGACTTAGGGCCACATTACAGCATGTTCCGCACATAGCCTCCTATATACATAAAAATATCCCAAAGACATGAAAAAACAAACATACTCACCATCGCTCCTGTCTGACTCAGCAGTAGCACAATGAAACTAGATCTTTGCGTCTGCTGTCTCATATGCTGATTGGTGGAAGATGGAGCTGGCGGTCTTGTCTTCCACCAATGTATTCACCACTGTCTGCAGATTCGATCGGTGGTTACTGCAGGTTATAGGCTTGTCGGAAGAGGTGGGTCTTCAGGCTCTTTTTGAAGGTTTCGATGGTAGGTGAGAGTCTGATATGTTGTGGTAGAGAGTTCCAGAGTAGGGGAGATGCGCGAGAGAAATCTTGTATGCGATTGTGGGAAGAGGAGATAAGAGGGGAGTAGAGAAGGAGATCTTGTGAGGATCGGAGGTTGCGTGCAGGAAAAAAAATGCTGTTTTATGTAAAAATGTAAGTAAAAGAGAAGACCTGTACCATAACCTATATGATAAACATCATTAAAAATATTTTAAAAAAGCCCCCAAAATGATCAAGTCATATAGAAAAATAATGATATAACTGAAAACATCATCTTCCCTGATCTTTCATATTCAAATATTTTCTATGTACTGTACAGTCATGGCCAAAAGTTTAGAGAATGACACAAATATTAATTTTTACAAAGTCTACTGCTTCATTTTTTCTAATGGCAATTTGCATATACTCCAGAATGTTATAAAGAGTGATCAGCTTAACAGCAATTACTTGCAAAGTCAATATTTGCCTAGAAAATGAACTTTATCCCCCAAAACACATTTCAACATCATTGCAGCCCTGCCTTAAAAGGACCAGCTAACATCTTTCAGTGATTGATCTCCAGCCCTGTCCTCATCAACACCCACACCTGTGCTAATGGAGCAATCTGTCATGATTAAGTAAGAACGACACCACTGGACACTTTAAAAGGAGGCTGGTGCTTGGCATCATTGTTTCTCTTCTGTTAACCATGGTTATCTCGAAAAGAAACACGTGCAGTCATCATTGCACTGCACAAAAATGGCCTAACAGGGAAGAGTATCGCAGCTAGAAAGATTGCACCTCAGTCAACAATCTATCGCATCATCAAGAACTTCAAGGAGAGAGGTTCCCTTGTTGCCAAAAAGGCTCCAGGGCGCCCAAGAAAGACCAGCAAGCACCAGGACCGTCTCTTAAAAGTGTTTCAGCTGCGGGATCGGGCTACCAGCAGTGCAGAGCTTGCTCAGGAATGGCAGCAGGCAGGTGTGAGTGCATCTGCACGCACTGTGAGGCGGAGACTCTTGGAGCAAGGCCTGGTCTCAAGGAGGGCAGCAAAGACGCCACTTCTCTCCAGAAAAAACATGGACAGACTGATATTCTGCAAGAGGTACAGGGAGTGGACTGCTGAGGACTGGGGTAAAGTCATTTTCTCTGATGAATCCCCTTTTCGATTGTTTGGGACATCTGGAAAACTACTTATTCGGAGAAGACCAGGTGAGCGCTACCACCAGTCTTGTCTCATGCCAACTGTCAAGCATCCTGAAACCATTCATGTGTGGGGTTGCTTCTCAGCCAAGGGAATGGGCTCTCTCTCAGTCTTGCCTAAAAACACAGCCATGACTAAAGAATAGTACCAGAATGTCCTCCAAGAGCAACTTCTCCCAACCGCCCAAGAGCAGTTTGGCAATCAATGCCTTTTTCAACATGATGGAGCACCTTGCCATAAAGCAAAGGTGATAATTAAATGGCTTAGGGAACAAAACATAGAGATTTTGGGACCATGGCCTGGAAACTCCCCAGATCTTAATCCCATTGAGAACTTGTGGTCAATCATCAAGAGACAGGTGGACAAACAAAAACCTTCAAATTCAGGCAAAATAAAAGCATTGATTTTGCAAGAATGGACTGCTATCAGTCAGGATTTGATCCAGAAGTTGATTGAGAGCATGCCAGGGAGAATTGCTGAGGTCCTGAAGAAGGGTCAACACTGCAAATATTGACTTGCTGCATTAACTCATTCTATCTGTCAATATAACCTTTTGCTACTCATAATATGATTGCAATTATATTTCTGTATGTGATAAAAACATCTGACAAACACACATAAAAACCAGAGGGCAGCAGATCATGTGAAAATATAATATTTGTGTCATTCTCTAAACTTTTGGCCATGACTGTACACCCCATTTAACTGGCTGAGTTTGAGACCCCTGCTCTACTGTATTGCTCTCATGTTCCTGGGCTGATGGAAAAAATTAACTTTGAGTACAATGTGAGCAAGTGGAGACTATTGATTCATCTCCCCCAAAAAAGTCTAAAGGCTCTGCTGCTGCACAATGGCAGCAAATATGCTTCAGTTCCTGTGGGGCATTCTTTGCACTTGAAGGAAAGGTATCAGAATTTAGACTTTTCCCAAGAACCTTAACTACAAGGATGGTCAATATATGGTGATCTGAAAGTTCTCTCTTTGCTCGTTGTGCAGCAGGGAGGATACACAAAGTACCCATGCTTTTTGTATAAATGAGACAGGTGGGATAGGACTCATCACTGAAGCAAAAAAAGTTGGCCCACGAGAACCTAGACTTAAGTACATAGTTGCAGAAAGTTTAGTTGATCGCGCTAAATTTCTTCTGCCACCACTCCACATTAAGCTTGGACAAAAGAAGCAGTTTGTGAAAGCTCTAGGAAAGACTTAAGTACCTGTGTACCAAGATTCATGGACTGTCCAAAGCAAAACTGAAGGAAGGAATTTTTGTGGGTCCGAATATTCAGAAACTCATGAAGGACTCTGTTTGAAACAAAAATGAAAGCTGTTGATAAAAGGGCTTGGAAAGTTGTGAAGAAACTTCTAGGTAAAAACAGAGAATGAAAATTTAAGTTCATTGTGAAGAACATGCTGAAACATTTCAAAGCCTTGGGTTGTCTGATGAATTTGAAGTTGCATGTTTTACATTCCCATTTGGACTACTTTCCTGAAAACCTTGATGCTGTTAGTGAAGACCAAGGAAAGAGATTTAATCAGGATATCATCAAGATGGAATGACGATACTAAGGTAGATAGAACACGAACATGATGAGGGACTACTGCTGGCTGCTTCACAAGATCTCCAGGCCTTCAATAAGACAAGGTGTCAAGAGACGCCTTGGGAGAGAAAAGGAAAAGGTGCATGAATTTATTTCTAATAAAATTGCAGAATGAAGGTTCAATACATTTTTTTACATAATATCCCATCCCCCTGTGCTGTATATCAGAAGCTATGTGGGGACTCATACTGTATATAGGAGACTGTGGAGGTCTCATACTGTGCATAGGGGGGCTATGTAGGAGGGCTCATACGATATATAGGGGGCTGTGTGTGGGCTCATATGGTATATAGGGTATGCCAGCATACGTAATTCTGCTCAATATTAAGCAATACAATTAATATCAATAATTGTAATTAATATGTTAATGTTATTATTGAGACAAATTAATTTCAGCCTATTGGATTGTCCCTCCACAACAGACAAGGTCTGTCATGTGGCCCGTCAGGAAAATGAATTGCCCTACCATGTCCTTTTACATCCATACCCCTCCAGAATCCTGGATTTCCTCCAAAACATGTTAGGGAAAGTTTTCAGTCAAGCACTCTAAAAGTATAATTCTTTGCTCGAAGTTCTTACACTTTCAGTTTCTGGTGAATCATTGAATAAAAAGGCTTATTACAACTGTTAGCCATATATCTTAGAGTCTCTAATCTACTTCCCTCACAAGAATTAAAGGGTACCTGACACCGGGTTTGACCGATATGAGATAAGACCACCACCTTTCAGGCCTGATATATAGCATTCTGTCATACTGTATATGCCGCCAACCTGATCTGCAAGACAAGAAAAATACCTCTTATTATACTCACCTGCCGTGTATTCTGGACCAAGGGGTGTTGTAGGTCCTGGTCCAGCCCCTCCTTTCTTCTTGGGATGCTCTCCTTGTTTTGTGTGGAAGACGTGTCCCCAAGTCATCCACACAGTCTCCCTGGCATTGCGCACATGCACAGGCATACGTCTCTGCCCTGACAAGGGTATAGCAAAGTGCTGCAGTGTGCAGACACCAGGAAAGGTCAAAGTGCCCCAGCACCCTGGCCAGAGCAGAGAAGTACAAGTGCGCAGGAGCTCAATGCCAGAGAGAGACTAGTTCATGTGGATTTATATTGTTACTCAATATTTAATATGCATAAAGGCTACCCTGCTATTTCTTTATCACTTGTTATGCGTGATTTATACCATATCCTCACTAGACTCATTTTTCTATACGTCTTTTCTCCGTGATTTTCCTATGCTGTTTTTATTTACCTCTGTATGTAATTTTTATCTGTCTGCTAGTATGCAGTTGTTTTAATATTTGGTGTTAATAAAAATTCCTATCTTGTTAATTACGCCAATGTTCTTTCACTTTTCCTGTTTCCAAAACTGACCATGTTCCTCAAAGTTTAAAGGCTGCTAAATTGTACCCAGCAGTATATTTTTCTCTGGACTCAAAAGCAGAATCGTTCCACTGCCTGAAAGATGAGAAATTTGCTGTAAGAAATCTAAACATCTCCTGTTTTGGTTTCTTTGTCAAATCAAATGTCTGGAAGCCAGCACGTATTTTATGGTGAAGTAGATTTAAACAGACTATCCTGTTGTGCCATCAGTCAAGGACATTAGAACCTCCAAGAGTGTGAGACCTCTTGGTATCCACTTCTTGGACAGAAAGAAATGAGTTCCCAGCACATAACATTGAGGTCAATCAAGTGGAGTTAGCTTATTTTCTTTAGGCATCAGTTTTCTGCCACCGGGTACTTTTGATTTGACGGTGAAAGACATCTTACCATTATGGTGTACACTTCAATACCAAAGTGGAGCTGGATAAAAGGCTAAAAAGGTATTACTACTACTACCACCGAAAATAGTTTCCTACATCACCTGAGCGTTGTACCTTCCTTTTTCTGCCTTTAGTTACCCTTGGCTAATTTACATAGTTAAAAAGCTTTTCTATTTTGCAAATTGCGTGGTCTTTAAAGTGATGCTTCCATGGATTTCAATAAAACATGATTACTGGCCAGAATGCCTCTTTTCTATAATTTAAACTAAAATTGTCTAACGTTTCACACAAAAAATTCATGAGATTCTGCTCCTGAGAATGTAATCTTAATCAAACCACAGTCAAATATATAAATTCTGAATGAAGAACACTAAGCCTCTGAATATTATATAATTGAAATGTTAGGAACAGCCATTTAACTTCACAATAAAAAAAAAAGAAACTCGCCATAAATTGGTTTACTAAAATATAGCAAAACAGCAGCAATCACTGCTATCCATAAGAACATCACAAGAACAGGTTGTGTGGTAAAGGAAAGAATTTTAAAAAATGTGTATAAAGCCGACTGATATCTGTATAAAAATCTCTGTGGTAACTAAGTAAAATCTGCAGCAAATCTGGGATAACTAAGCAATAAAATCAGAATGTGTGAGGTTTTGTTCACCGCCAGCTGTGTGCAAATTGCCAAGGCATAGCTAGAGGTGGGGGAGTGAAACACATCTGAGTGCAGCACCAACACTGCTTTTGCATAGACCTTTATATACAGTATATAGTGCCTGTATGTTTTCAACTTAAGACCCTACACCTTCCAGTATAGCATTACACAGAGAAGACAAAACAAAAAACACATATCCTAAAATAAACTGCAAATAATGCATAGAGGTAATAATAAGGGTATTTAGTAAACATAATTTTGATCAAAATGATGTGCAAGTGGAAAGGTTTTAAATACTAGAGTTAGGGACTGTCCCACAAGGGTTGCCTTGATGTGGCGGGATGGCTTGCACATCATTTTGATGAAAATTATGTTTACTAAATACCCTTATTGTTATTACCTTTTATGCATTATTTGCAGTTTATTTTTTATTTTAGGATATTTGTGTTTTTTTGTCTTCTCTGTGTAATGGTCTTGTGTTAATATGCACTTACATTGTGCATACACATTAACTTACTTTCCCAGTTCAGATTCCAGTTTTTTTTTATTTCAGTGTGCATTCTGTGCATATAAGGGTGTGACTGCCCTTTTTCTGAGCTGTGAAACCCATCCTGTCTGGCTTATGCTTTTACTAGAGGTTCAGTCACTCAATCCTTGTTCACACTCGCGTCACTTGGCAAGTGGAAAGGTTTTAAATACTAAAGTTAGGGACTGTCCCACAAGGGTTGCCTTGACGTGGCGGGATGGCTTGCACATCATTTTGATCAAAATTATGTTTACTAAATACCCTTATTATTATTATTACCTTTATGCATTATTTGCAGTTTATATTTTATTTTAGGATATTTGTGTTTTTTGTTTTGTCTTCTCTGTGCCCGCTAAATGTATAATTAATCACTGTGTTGCCTAAAATGCAGTATATTTATCGTGAATGTGCTTCATCAATAGATACCTGGATAAAGCAAAGGGCTCTTGTGTTCTAGTGATAAGTCTGTGCCGTCTGCACATTATGAAGTGATGATGCAGTTGTTAGGCAGCAATAAGCTGCAAGATAATAGACTGCACTATGACATGAAAGAGGCAAGACTCCTGGAAGGATGGGATGAGCTCTGCTGCACCAACACAGGAGGATTTGAAACTCAAGTGTCAGCAAATTTTGCACTGTACCCTTCCGCATTAATTAGAGCACCCAATACTTCTTAAATCACGTTATCAAAATTTCCGACACTAAATCGTTATATAGATGGAGTACTTCACCTAACAGTGAAATATATTAAGTATAGAGTGCACTGGTCGGAATAGCTTTTACTTGCCAAGAAATAGAAGTGAAGTCCCAACCTGTTGGTACTGTAACACTATTGCCAGCGCCTCTACATGGTTTCCCTTCCCCCTCCATGCAGGGATGCTGGCATACTCACAGCTCTGGCCATGTTGCATGGTCCCTGTCTGCTGGCACATCGGCAGCTTGTGTGTGTCTCACTTCCTGATAATGTGCCTAAAGGCCCCGTCACACTAAGCGACTCACCAGCGATCCCGACACCGATATGAAGGTGTCAGGATCGCTGGTAAGTCGCTATGTGATCGCTGGTGAGCTGTCACACAGACAGCTTCACCAGCGATCAGCACAGCGATGCCGAGCGCCCGGCATCGCTGGCTATCGCTGTAGAAAATAGTATCAAAATAAATATAGTTATTCTCACCTTCCGACGTCCCGTTTAGCCATCCCGCCTCTCTCCACGCTCCAGTCCCAGTGATCCTTTGCACGAATGACCGCGAGATGTCACGGTCTCGCGGGATAACAAAGTCTCGCGGTCATTCATGCAAAGGATCACTGGGACCGGAGCGTGGAGAGAGGCAGGATGGCTGAACGGGACATCGGAAGGTGAGAATAACTATATTTTTTTTATTTATTTATTTTTTTTTTTTTACACCTGATCGCTGGTCTCCCGCTGTCACACACAGTGATGCATGCTGGCCAGCGGGAGACCAGCGACCAAAGAAATGTCCAGAGGTTTCTTGCAGCGATCAGCGATACCGGCTGGGGGGCCGCTCGCTGATCGCTGTCACACACAGCGATCTCGCTGGTGAGATCGCTGTTACGTCACAAAAGTTGTGACTCAGCAGCGATCTCGCTACCGAGATTGCTTAGTGAGACGGGGCCTTAAGGCTTCCTTTACACTACAGTCTTTTGACGTCAGTTGAAATCCGCCCTTTTTTTGAAAAAAAAAATGGATCCGTTCTTTTTTTTGTTGGTGGAATCCGTTATTTTCCCATAAACTAACAGTGGCAAATTCTGATGGATGGTCGTCTGTTGCATCCGTTTTTTGACCGATCCGTTGGTATGTAAGCATCTGCCGTCTTGAGTAGACGGACAAAGTAACGTTTTTTTTCTGCGGCGGACCCGCTTTTTTCAAACAGTGCATGCCCGGAATACTTCTCCACTGATGTAATTTAACCCCAAAAGCCGTTCTGGAACAGACAAAAAATTCTCTTTTTCTCCCCTTTTTCCAGACTTCTGTTCCTTTTAAATTTTTATTCACTGATGGTTCACAGCGGATCCGTCCAAAAAACGGATCCTTTTTTTTTTTTTTTTTTTTACACTTTGACGGTTTGCAACTGACGTCAAAAGACTGAAGTATGCAAGAGTGCCCCTCATTCTTAAAGACAATTATTGGGAGGCATTTGGTATATGAGACTCCATCCCCCTTAGGGAGTTGCCAAAGGAGCATCATTCATTAGTGTGTAGTTTCTCCTACTAGTGAGTTGTGAGGTCCCCTAGTTATGGTGTGGCTAGTGTCCTCTACTTAATCCAGTGGTTTGTGTGTGGCCAGCATTCTGAATCTGCTACCCTGGTTCATCTGATTTAAATAAACCTGTTCCCTTGGTCCATGTGCAGCCAGTGGCATAACCTCCCCTGGTCCATGCATGACCAGTTCTTGAACCTGCTCCCCTGGTCCTTGCGCGGCCAATCCCTGACCCTGTTCCCCTAGTCCGTGTGTGGCCAGTGTCTGAAACTTCGTCACATGGTACGTTTAGGTATGTTTCTATCCAGCCTGCTGTAACCAATCTCTGAATTAGCCAAGTCTGAACATTGCCCGAATCAGTGTCAGGAACCGTTTTGTAGAGGTACTAGAACTTACAAGTCTAAACGGACCCATAGTCCTTATCAGTGTCAGTGAACCTGACCTGGGGTCAGCAGCTGCAGTACCTGGATCAGCCTAGTAGTGGTACCTGGCGGCTACCTGCAGCCCAGTCTGTCTCCACCACCAGGAGCTCAAGTGAACACCTGGTAGCCTCTTAGCTATGCCCTTCTAAGGCAGGCCCGGTCCTGTGTCCACAAATCCACGTTCACCACTCTTGGACATAATAGGTACCAACATGTGAGTTGGCTTTAGAGTGACTGCTCACCCAGCCACCCTACTAGACTACTGGCACGTGGCCATATATGTCCAGACCTACTTTGTAATTTTTTTCTTTACACAGGAAGGGATCCTTTGCCAAAATTAATAGTGGTTTCCTATTTGTTGCATCAGTTGTAATAACCAATTTTTCACTACACCAGACTTGATGCTGATCACATTTTTCTGTTTCTGTACAAATCTGGCCTTATTGTCTGCAGGCAACTTGCACTGTTATGGTAACTTCAACATCCCCATTGCTCTTCCCCTCTTACCATCTGCTTCTCACCTTTTATCTCTAACCTCCGCTTTCGGCCTCAACATAGTAACTCCCCCACACATGAAGACGGAAACTCCCTCCACTTGGTCTTCTCCCGGCTTTGCTCAGTGGATAATTTCACAAACTCCCCTCTCCCTGACCACAATCTTCTAGTATTCTCTATCAAGAACTGCCATCCCGCCCAGATCATCCCCCACTTTCCACACTTTTAGAAACACAGGCCATTAACACCAAGAAACTTAAATAAACTGGAGAAGTGGGCAGCAACTAACAGAATGGTTTTTAACAGGGAGAAATGCAAAGTACTACATCTGGGCAATAAAAATGAAAAAAGCATATACAGAATGGGAGGAATAGGGCTAAGTGACAGCACATGTGAAAAAGACTTGGGTATACTAATAGATCACAGACTGAATATGAGTCAACAGTGTGATGCAGCAGCAAAAAAGGCAAATGCAATTCTAGGATGCATTAACAGAAGCATACAGTCTAGATCATGTGAAGTCATTATTTCCCTCTACTCCTCTTTGGTCAGACCTCATCTGGAATATTGTGTCCAGTTTTGGGCACCACATTTTAAAAAAGACATCAACAAACTGGAGCAAGTTCAGAAAAGAGCGACCAGAATGGTGACCGGTCTGCAAACCGTCTTATGAGGAAAGGTTGCAGGATTTGGGAATGTTTAGTTTGCAAAAGAGAAGACTGAGAGGAGACTTAATAGCTGTCTACAAATATCTAAAGGGCTGTCACATTGTAGAAGGATCAACTTTATTCTCATTTGCCCAAGGAAAGACTAGAAGCAATGGGATGAAACTGAATGGGAGGAGACACAGATCAGATATTAGAAAAAACTTTTTGACAGTTAGAATGATCAATGAGTGGAACATTAACCCCTTTCTGCCATTAGACGTACTATCCCGTCCATGTGCCCTGGGACTTAATTCCAAAGGACGGGATAGTACGTCTAATGCGATCAGCGGCGCCCACGTGGTGAGCGCCGCTGATCGTGGCCGGGTGTCAGCTGATTATCACAGCTGACACCCGGCACAATGTGTCAGAGGTGGTCACGGACCGCCCCGACACATTAACCCCTTGTACACCACGATCGCGGTGTACCGGGAGTTAAAGGGAAGCATCGGCAGGGAGGGGGCTCCCTCCGTGCTTCCCTGAGCCCCCCACGGCAGTGCAATGTGCAGCGCTGCTGCGGGGGGCTCTTTCCCTACAGGCCCCCGGATCCAAGATGGCGACGGGGGCCTGTAGGGAGCTGACTTCCTCACTGCCTGCAAAGCGCAGGCATGAGGAAGTCTGCAGAACTGCCTGTGACAGATTGATCTATCACAGTGATCTGTGATGTGACAGATCAGCGATCTGTCACAGGACAGTGATGTCCCACCTGGGACTATGTAATAAAGTTAAAAAAAAGTGTAAAAATAATTTTAAAAAAATCGCTAAATAAGTTTAAAAAAAAAAAAAAAAATATTCCCCAATAAATTCATTTTTTGAAAATAAAAAAACAATAAAAGTACACATTTGGTATCGCTGCGTCCATAGCGACCCACCCTATAAAACTGTCCCATTAGTTAACCCCTTTAGCGAACCCCTTAAATCATTTTTTGCTTCGTTTTTTATTTTTTATCATACCACCGAACAAAGTGCAATAACACGTGATCAAAAAGACACATATAAATATCCATGGTACCGCTGAAAACGTCATCTTGTCCCGCAAAAAACGAGTCGCCATACAGCATCATCCGCAAAAAAATAAAGTTATAGCTCGCAGAATAAAGCGATGCAAAAATACTAATTTTTTTATATAAAATTGTTTTCATTGCAAAAAACCGACAAAACATAAAAAACCTAAATGAGGTATCGCTGTAACCGTACCGACGTGAAGAATAAAAGCGCTTTATCAATTTTACCGCACGCGGAACGGTGTAAACTCACCCCCCCCCCAAAAGAAATTCATGAAACGCTGGTTTTTGTTCATTCTGCGTCCCAAAAATCGGAATAAAAAGCGATCAAAAAATGTCACATGACCAAAAATGGTACCAATAAAAACGTCAACTCGTCCCGCAAAGAATAAGACCTCACATGACTCGGTGGGTCAAAATACGGAAAAATTATAGCTCTCAATATGTGGTGATGCAAAAACTATTTTTACAATAAAAAGCGTCTTTTAGCATGCGACAGCTGCCAAACATAAAAACAGCCATAAATAGTAAATCAAACCCCCCATTATCACCCCCTTAGTTAGGGAAAAATAATAAAATTAAAAGAAAATGTATTTATTTCCATTTTCCCATTAGGGTTAGGGCTGAGATTAGGGTTAAGGGTGTGTTCGGGTTCGGATTGGAGTTAGAATTGGGGGGTTTCCACTGTTTGGGCACATCAGGTGCTCTCCAAATGCAACATGGTGTCTGATCTCAATTCCAGCCAATTCTGCATTGAAAAAGTCAAATGGTGCTCCTTCCCTTCCAAGCTCTGCCATGCTCCCAAACAGTGTTTTACCCCCACATTTAGGGTATCAGCATACTCAGGACAAATTGCAAAACAACTTTTGGGGTCCAATTTCTCCTGTTACCCTTAGGAAAATAAAAAATTGGGGGCAAAAATATTTTTGTGGAAAAAAATGATTTTTTTATTTTCACGCCGAGGCGTTATAAACTTCTGTGAAGCACTTGGGGGTTCAAAGTGCTCACCACACATCTAGATAAGTTCCGTGGGGGGTCTAGTTTCCAAAATGGGGTCACTTGTGGGGAGTTTCAATAGTTTAGGTACATCAGGGGCTCTCCAAACGCACATGACACCCGCAGACCAATCCATCAAAGTCTGCATTTCAAAACGTCACTACTTCCCTTCCGAGCCCCGACGTGTGCCCATACAGTAGTTTTCTCCCACATATGAGGTATCAGCGTACTCAGGACAAATTGGACAACAACTTTTGGGGTCCAATTTCTCCTTGTACCCTTGGGAAAATGAAAAAATTGGTGACAAAAGATCATGTTTGTGGAAAAAATACGATTTTTGTATTTTCACGCACGGGCGTTATAAACTTCTGTGAAGCACTGGGGGGTTCAAAGTGCTCACCACACATCTAGATAAGTTCCTTGGGGGGTCTAGTTTCCAAAATGGTGTCATTTATGGGGGGTTTCTACTGTTTTGGTACATCAGGGGCTTTCCAAACGCGACATGGTGTCCGATCTCAATTCCAGCCAAAAACGTCAAATGGCGCTGCTTCCCTTCCGAGCTCTGCCATGCGCCCAAATAGTGGTTTACCCCCACATGTGGGGTATCAGCGCACTCAGGACAAATTGCACAATAACTTTTAGGGTCCTGTTATCCTTGGGAAAATAAGAATTGAGGGTGAAAAGATCATTTTTGTGGAAAAAATGATTTTTTAATTGTACCGCTGTACGTTATAAACTTCTGTGAAGCCCTTGTGGGTTCAAAGTTCTCACCACATATCTAGATAAGTTCCTTGGGGGGTTTAGTTTCCAAAATGGGGTCACTTGGGGGGGTTCCACTGTTTAGGTACATCAGGGGCTCTCCAAACACGACATGGCGTCCGATCTGAATTCCAGCCAATTTTGCATTGAAAAAGTCAAATGGCGCTCTTTCCCTGCTGAGGTCTGCCATGCGCCGAAACAGTGGTCCCCCCCCCACCACCACATATCAGGTATCGGCGTACTCAGGACAAATTGCACAATAACTTTTGCAATCCAATTTCTCCTGTTACCCTTGGTAAATTAAAAAAAATTGAACCTGAAGTATTTTTTTAGTGAAAAAAAGTTAAATGTTCATTTTTTTTTTTTTTTTTAAATATTCAAAAAATTCCTGTGAAGCACCTAAAGGGTTAATAAACTTCTTGAATGTGGTTTTGAGCACCTTAAGGGGTGCAGTTTTTAGAATGGTGTAATTTTTGGGTATTTTCTATCATATAGACCCCTCAAAGTGGCTTCAAGTGTGATGTGGTCCGTAAAAATAAAATGGTGTTGCAAAAATGAGAAATCACTGGTCAACTTTTAACCCTTATAACTTCCTAACAAAAAAAAATTTTGGTTTCAAAATTGTGCTGATGTAAAGTAAACATGTGGGAAATGTTACTTATTCAGTTTTTTGTGTGCTATATCTCTGTGATTTAAGGGCATAAAAATTCAAAGTTGGAAAATTGCGGTATCCATGGAAGCGTTTCAGAGTTATTACCTCATAAAGGGACAGTGGTCAGAATTGTAAAAATTGGCCTGGTCATTAACGTGCAAACCACCCTTGGGGCTTAAGGGGTTAACCAAAGAGTGCAGGCCCCAACCATGGATCTCCATGCTGACGATCTGGCTAATTATTTCAAAGAAAAGATTGACCATATCCGACAGGAAATTATCTCCCTATCACCTCATACCATGCACTGTCCTACCTCCCCCACTGCATCTAGCTCACTCTGCTTTTAAACCAGTAACAGAAGAAGTAATCAGGCTCCTTGCATCTTCTCGCCCTACCACTTGCACCAGTGACCCCATTCCATCACATCTCCAGTCCCTTTCCCCTGCTGTCACCTCTCACCTAACAAAAATATTCAACCTCTCACTCTCTTCTGGCATCTTTCCTTCCTCATTTAAGCATGCCATTACTTAAAAAAACCATCCCTCGGCCTTCAACTCTAAACTGCTGGAACGCCTGGTCCACACCCATCTTATCCGCTATCAGATAACTATGCTCGACCCTCTACAATCCAGTTTCCGCTCTCTACGCTCTACTGAAACTGCCCGCACTAAACTCTCTAATCTTCTAACAGCTAAATCTAATGGTCACTACTCCATGCTAATTCTCTTGAATCTCTCCGCAGCATTCAACACTGTGGATCATCAGCTCCTCACTCTGCTCCATTCCATTGGCCTCAATGACACTGTTCTCCTTCTATCTCTGGCCGCTCCTTTACTGTATCTTTTGCTGGCTCCTCCTCCTCTCATCTTCCCCTTACTGTTGGGGTTCCTCAAGGATCAGTTCTAGGGCCCCCTCCTCTTCTCTTTGCTTGACCAATAGGGGCAGTATACAATCAGTTGATTTGGGTTCCAGTACCATCTCTATGCTGATGACACTCAATTATACACTTCTCCTGATATCACGCCTGCCTTTTTGGAAAACACCAGAGATTGTCCTACCGCTGTCTCTAACATGTCCTCCCTCTATCTGAAACTGAACCTGTCAAAAAGTGAACTCGTGTTTCCTCCCTCTACTAACCTACCTATGCCTGACATTGCCATTTCCATGTGTGGTTCCAACATGACTCCCCAGCAACATGCCCGCTTTCTTGGGGTCATACTTGATTCGGAGCTTTTATTCACCCCCCACATCTGATCATTGGCTCGCTCTTGTTATCTGCACCTCAAAAACAATTCTAGAATTCGACCCTTTCTCACTTTCGACTCTGCAAAAACTTTTACTATTTCTCTTATTCATTCTCGTCGTCTGGATTATTGTAACGCTCTACTAATCGGTCTCCCTCTTACCAAACTCTCCCCTCTCCAATCTGTCCTGAATCCTGCAGCTAGGATCCTATTCCTCACCAATCGTTATACCGATGCCTCTACCTTGTGCCAGTCCTTACATTGGCTACCCATCCACTCCAAAATTCAGTATAAACCTATTACCCTCACCCACAAAGCCCTCCATGGCTCAGCACCACCCTGCATCTCCCTCGTCTCAGTCTACCACTCTACCCCTGCCCTCCATTCTGCTAATGACCTGAGGTTAACATCCTCATTAATCAGAACCTCCCACTCCAGTCTTCAAGACTTTTCACATGCCGTGCCAATTCTTTGGAATGCACTACCCAGGCTAGTACGATTAATCCCTAAACCCCACAGTTTCAAGCATGCCTTAAAAATGCATTTGTTCAGACTGGCCTATCACCTCAACGCATTAACCTAAATATCCCTGTGTGGCTCATTTTCAAAAATTTTTACCATAACCAGGTTCCTCACATCATGTTCTCGCATGCTTTTTGCATATAATAGCCCTCTGTGTCTGTACTGTTACATATTTAGTCTAACTGGTTCATGCAGCAACAGGAACACCCGATTTTTACACTAGGGATGGTCAAAACAATAAAAGCAATTGTTACCACCCACATTTCGTGCCTCCCCTTTTTCCTTATAGATTGTAAGCTTGCAAGCAGGGCCCTCATTCCTCTTGGTATCTGTTTAGATCTATGTGTTTATTGCTATGCTATGCTGTAATGTCTTTTATCTGTAGAAGTCCACTCTATAATACAAAGTGCTGCAGAATATGTTGGCGCTATAGAAATGAAATTATTATTATTAACGCTTAGCATAGTTATCTCACCTTGCTCCATTGTCAACTATGTCCTCTGCCAATCGCTGCCACTCTTGCTTGGTGAGCAGCACTCACAGTGGAAGTCATAGTTCTCTTGTTTATTTGAGCCCTTCCTTCCTCCTTACCATGCCTTTTACCTGCTGATTCTGTCATTTATTCCAGCCCTATGGTCTAGCTCCAACTTCTTGGCCATTCATCACTTCACTAGCCAGCAGCTACTCAGTGGATGTAAACTAGAAATCTCTGGAGAATTGGCCAGATGACTTTGCAGGTGGATGGGAATAACAGAATAATTGGCCCAAAATGTAAACCGCATCATTTGGTTGTAGTCCAAAACCAGGGTCTGACCTTGTAGGATGGCTACAAAATTCAAAAGCATTTCAATTCAGTCACCACGCAGATCTCATGATGCTCCTAAACCTAAAATGAATAAAGAAAAAAAAAATGGTCAAATCTTTAAAAGCAGTGCTGCTAAGAAATAATGAAATGGTAATTGAGGTAAATAGATCCAAAGAAAAGTATGTTAAAGGGCTACGCATTTCAGCACTAAACGAGTGGCCTGAGAAAAGCTCTAGTTCAGTGCCAAAACAGATAGTCCTTTAATAATTTTCTTTAGATAATGTATTTACTTCAGTTACTATTTTATTATTTCTGAGCAGCATCAGTTTTAAGATTTTCCTATTTTTTTCCCTATTATCTTTACCCTTCATGACCTTTTACCCTTCATAGGTATGTCATAGGTCGTGTCCTTACCTTTGATGCAGGCTCTGGCGCCTTGCCCGCATCTTTCCCGGCATATGACAACTGATTTAATCAGCTGTCATGTGCCCTTTAGGGGAACCTTTCACCAGGTTTGGCTGATATGAGATATGGCCATCACCTTTCAGGGCTCATATTCAGCATTCTATAATGCTGTATATCTTCTCCCAACCCGACCTGTAAGAGAAGAAAAATAACTTCTACTTGCAGGGCAGTCCAGTTTGGAGAGTGTCGCTCTTCTTGATCTGGCACCTCCCATCTTCTTGTGATGCTGCCCTCCTGCTTGCTTCATATGGATGACACGTCCCTGTGTTATCCACACAGACCCCTTAACACCGCGCTCCTGTGCAGGCTTCTCTGCTGTTTTGAGTGCAGAGCAAAGTACTGCAGTGTGCAGGTGCTGGGGCTCTTTGATCTTTCTTGGAATTTAGACTGGTGCTGTAATCTCCCAATGTAGCACTTTAATTTTTTGAAAAATTCCTCATTCTAAAAAGAATTTTACACAATCCTCTGAGAAGTAAAATAAATCAAATGTGCACTTCAGGAGTAGTGTCATTTTCTACAAAGTGCAAAACAAAAGATCACTGTCCTCACATACACTACAAAAGTTTTATCTAACTGCAAAATGGCTTAACCACAGCTAAGCCAGGTGGGCCTTGATTTTTTTTTTTTCTAGATTTTATTGTTTGATTTAGGTTTAACACTAAAAAAGTGAGAGCAAAAACACTTTTTATTCATTTTCATTGTATGCCTATCCCTCTTCTTGCTGATGGTATTCGTTTTATGACAATTGGTCTAGATGTGGCAAAGGAAATCCAAAGATGTAAAAATTTAGCGACTGTTAGAAAGTCACCTGGAATGTTGTTTGTACTAAAGTAGTTATAATTGTAAATTTTGCAAGAAACTCATAATCCTTGTCTGGCCGGGTATCCTGGGATAAATTGCACCAATTGTCGTATAAACATTTTTGTTAGCTATCAAACCAAGAATGTCGAGGCATATTTCCTTGTCTGTGATATATCTGCAAGTGTTAAAACGGCCCAAAACCATCCTGCTAGTCTTCGTATAATTTTATTTTTCCTAAGGGAACCTTGGACACACATCTCCATGGACTTTATCATCAAAAGAGAAAACTGTACAAAGTTTATTACAAACAGTTTAGTCAACAAATTTCATCTTTTCAGGGGCGAACATATCATTGGTGCATCCTGGGCAGCCTCAAAGGGACCCACAAGGTAAAGAGGCCCATTTCTACCTCCAAAGCATGTGGAATTGTGCATTATGAAGAGCTATTGGACTGCAAAGGGCCCATTTACAGTTCCTGCACAGGGCTTTTTATCTGCCTGTGCACACCATGAAAGAGAAAGGAGTATTACACATTTTGCCCGCCTGGCCCCTTACTGACCAAGTATGCGTCCATGTCATAGTTGGGTGACGTGATCACCACTTAAATGAAAAAAAAATACATGTTTGGTATCTACATACTTATGCTGACCTGGAAAATCATATTGCCAAGTCAGTTTTATCATGTAGTGAGCATGGTAAAGAAAAAAATTGTGGAATTGCACTTTTTGCAATTTCATAATATTTGGAATTTTTTCCCGCTTTCTAGTGCATCAAATGATAAAATGAATTATGTCATTCAAAAATACAACTCTCCCTGCAGAAAGACCCTTCATACAGCTATGGGGGCAGAAAAGTAAAAAAGTTATGGCTCCTGGAAAAGCAGGAGGCAAAATTGCCAGGGGGTGAAGGGGTTAATTTGCAGATTAATGGTGTTATGGAGGTGCCCAGCTGCTGTACTAAAAGTGCGGCACCCGGGAGAAATTGAGCATCTAGGCATGCCTCCTTTCAGTCATACAGGCGTGCCCAGAGCAATTACAGTCACTTACTTAGAGCACTGAGAGCGGCAACTGACTGACAGGCATCTCTGCACTGAAGCACTACAGAACGTTATTGGACATGACAAGTACCCTTTAACCACTTCTCTACTGTGTAACTTTGGATACGTATTAGAATTTCACAATGGACTTTGTGACCTATCTCTTGCCTGCCATCTTTTGTCTGATTACTTGTACTTGACCCAGGTTTTCCTCCTGACCCAGGTCCCTGCCTGCCAATTATGTCATTGATTCTGCCGCCCTGGAATTTTGACAGTTTTTTGACAACTTGCTTCACTGACCAGAAGCTACTCCATGGATGCAACCAGGGACCTGTGCAGCTATGATCAGATCCCTGAAGAGTGAAAACCAGAATCTCCTAGGTGGAGTGGCTTGTGCAAAGTCTGTCAAAGTTCTAATAATTGCAAGATTCCAAATACAGAACCCAAACTTAGGAGCACCACCATTTTTGCAGGGCTGTGGAGTCGGAGTCGTGAAGTCGGAGTTGGTTTTGGTTGGAGTCGGTAGAAATGTACCGACTCTGACTCCAGCTTTAAAAAAATGTATTAATATTTCATAATTGAACTTTCAGATGAATTTTATAAATGTTACTCAAATATATATGTTCTATCAAACTATGAACAACAGTGATAAGCAGTTCTGCTGGAGATAGAGACATTTTTTACTTCTTGTGTGTCACTGTTCTCCACTGCCCTTATCTAATCTTATACTTGGTTAACCTCATGCTGCCTCAACCCCCCTACTTACAATGTAAGAAACTGAAACTGAAAGTGAAAATGTGTTGCAAATTCTTAGTAGTAAAGCTCCTCCTCTAGACTAGATCATACTAGGTGTGCATCTTCCAAGCATCTCACAGCTGCCTGCTACTCAGAAGAGGAAGACTGTAAGAAGTATTATCCTTTCAACAAACTTTGCATCAGTTAACTGTGAGTACATGAGGAATAATAACAGTATTACTGACCACTGTATCAGTTGTACGACCTGGCAATAATTTTGTACAATTTTTTTTAGGAAAAACAATTGTCATTTGGATTGTGAATGCAGAATTAAAAACCTGAGAGTGTCAAAGAAGCATCACATTAAATCAGCTGTATTTGAACATTTCACCATCACTCAAGATAGAAAACATTATGTCTGTCAGTGTATGACAAATGATCCAGACGAAAACAAATGCTGTGAAGCCAAGATGAGTGCATATTCAGGCAAAGATAAAAATGCTCCTACCAGAGCTTCTAATCTAAAGAGACATTTACAGCGCTTTCATCCAGAAGTACTGAAAGCAGTGGATGAGAGACTGCATCCAAACCAATGAACCAGTGCCCAGCTCTTCCAGCCAAACAAAGGAGCAGAGAACTTTGCAGCCATCAGTTGCAAGATATTTTGTCAGTGACAAAGTTACTGTGACAATGACCGTAGATACATTTAAAAAACAGATCATAGAGCTTGTTGTAAAGGATAGTGTGCCTATTTCATTATTTTCATGACCAGCTTTTATGTGTCTGAATGGGGAAATGGCCCGCAAGCTTGGTGTTTCTCTGGAGAGAGAGAGTATTAGAAAATTAGTAATCGAAGAAGCTTTTAAACAAAAGGAAGAACTTAAAAAAACTCTCAAGGGATGCTTTCTGTTTCTTAAAATGGATGCCTGCACACGTCACAGAGTGAACTATTTTGCCATCAATGTCTGATTTGTTTGACAAAAATGAAATAGTTACCAAGACATTGGCAGTAAAAGACACCAAAGCTCATCACACCAGTGAGTTTCTCCAGGTCTTGGTGGAAAAGGTTCTGCAAGACTATGAACTTAAAAAAGAGCAAGTTCTTTCTCGTAACTGACTGCTTCAAATATGATAAGTACTATTAAGCTAATGAATGAGAGTAATGATGGTGACCAGCAGCTAGAAGAACATTCTGGGTCCACAGACACAGAAATGTTTGAAATAGAGGAACACAGTATTGTAACTGAGGAGCAAACTGAAGTTGCTTCAGATGAACAGCAACATGATAGTTTAGATGATCTTGTTGAAACTGTGTCAATATGTTCTTTTATTCATCACATGCGCTGTGTTGTGCATACGCTACAGCTGGCTATAAGAGACAGTCTGCAAGAAGGACATGCTGCTGCACTGATTGGCAAGGTGAGAAAATTGGCTACTGTTGCCAGAACCCCTAAAGTTGACTCAATTTTGAAGAGAAGTGCTGGAAAAGGGGCAATTATTGATCAAGCCACACGATGGGGCAGTACTTACTTAATGATTCAGTGCTTGGTTGAACTGAAAACCTTTCTTGTAGACATGGTTAACCCTCAACTGACGCTAAATGAAAGTCAGTGGAATCAGGTGACTGAGCTGGAAAAATTGCTAGAGCACCCATTTACAGTGACTAAAAAATTACAAGCAGAGGACTCCAGGTATTTTCTTAAAGGAGTGGAAGAACCTGATGTTTCGCCTGTCCCAAAGAGGAGGGTTAATTGCAAGTGGCATTGCTACATCAATGAAACGGAGAGAGGAGCTACTATTACAAAATAACATTCTTTTGGCAGCAGTTTATGTAGACCCAATGCATCGGATTCTTCTAGATGATCAACAGCTAAGTAAAGGAAAAGAAGCTCTGTTTGAAATAGCAGTAAGGATGAAAGGGTTGCAGAACAGTCAGGAGGAACAAGAAGAATTTGGTCGTCCTGCCACATCTTCACCCTCATCATCAACTGATGAAGAATTTAATTTCGAAAAATATTTGGATCACAAGGACCGTGCAAAGCGTTCCCGCATAGAAGAAGAGTCATCCCCATCAAGGAACACAGGCAGTACATTTCAGCAGAATTTTTCATGTGCACTAAAAGAAATTGAGAAATTTTGACCGTTCATCAAAAATAACAGTGCAACAAGCGATTCCTCTGTATCCTGACATTGTCAGAGATGTTGCCCGAGTGGTTACTGCTTTGCCACCAACACAAGTTAGTGTAGAGAGGTTGTTCTCTGCTCTCAAAATAATTAGATCAGATTTGAGGGAATCCATGAAGGAGGATCTGACAGAGGCAATACTTTTTCTGAGGACAAATTTATAGATTTCTTCTTATTAACTGCATAAAAGTGTTTATTGCATATTTACTTACAGTTTAGAAAAGTTTATTAAAGTTATTTGCTATATTCTAATTGTATTCTAATAAAAGTAGTTTTTGCTCTAAGTGGTCTGATTACTTATATGTGAGTAACTGAATAAGCACGATGTTTAATATTTTACAACAGTAAATTTGTTGTTATGAATTGGCCATTTATGAAGGAGTCGGAGTCGGAGCCTGATAAAATCCAGGAGTCGGAGACGGAGTCGCAACTGTGGCTTACCGACTCCACAGCCCTGCCTTTTTGTCTAAATATTTCACTTACACATTTGAAAATTGTTTACAATTGTTTGGATTTTTTTTTTAAGAAATGAAAACGTTTGTTCAAATAAGAATCTGCAATCGCGTCTGAACTTTGGAGAAAGCACAAAAAGGCTGATTCAGCACAGTGTTTACACCAGATTTCTGGCATAAAACCTTTTGTAAAGTCCCAACATTTTTGCAAAACAAAGTTGTGCAAAAAATTGCAACTTTTTTTCACACCTGTGCTGGCCAGCTTTTCCAAAATGCTTGCCGCATTCATCAAAAGTTACACTATTACTTTTAGAAATGCTAATCTAGTCAGCAACTGGGCATGTGCAGTGCATCAAAGAAGTTAGGGTGCTTATACGCAGATTCACTGCATATTGTCAGGGAGGCAGAAATTTGCAAAGAGCCTGATGGAGCCACTACTGCTTTTACAAATCATGTCACACATGCCCAAGAGGAATGATAACATGATTAGGTGTACAATTAGTGAGAAATCATCGTCCCCCATGACTAGTTACCCACTAATTGGCTATCGCAGTCCAAGTTCTGGGGAATGTGACAAGTTCACTTTAAAACAAACTGCAGCTGAGGAACAGGCGTTTTTCGAAACAGAAAACCTTATAGAGGAAAAATCACTTTTGAGAAAAAAACATAAATGTGACAGTAGATGAAATGATAATAGTTTTCTTAAATATACAGTATATTAGTACTAAATCAGATTATTTCCATAAATTTTACATTATTGAATGGGAGAAGTTCTCTTCTTTGGAAGATACCAACTATGATGAAGACAGGTTGGGCTCTGATTGTACTGTAATACTACCACTTAAAAATCATTAGCACAACCTCATCTGGAATTTGCAGTTCAGTTCAGGGCACCAGTTCATAGAAGGGATGCCGTGGAGTTAGAAAAGGTACAAATTGTTAAATATTAATTGGTAATTTCTTATTACACTCAGTTCTGTACATTGCTTTAGTTGACACTACATAGGTTATTCTTGGAGGTTTAGCTCATGGTAAAGGTCAACTTCATATATATATAGACCACGTGCTCTAAAAGACATATTTAAGGTGGGGGCTTACTCAAGGGTCGCTCGCTCTCCTTCACCACCATGGGACACTTATGAATGAGTCACTGTAGGAGGCAAAAACAGAAATACTAGCTAAGTCCAGAAAACCAGAGAAGTTGGCAGCTATTGGATTGCAGACCCCTAAACCTAGCAGACCCCAAAGCAATAGGCAGCCCTCAACATATAATGACGGTGAAGCAAGATGAAAAAACACTCACACAGATAGGAAGATAGGCTGAGCAAATGATGGGGCCCAAGCTAACTAAATAGGACAGAATAGAAAAGCTGCTGTCTGCAATCCGCCAAAACCCTCTCAAAAACAAGAGCCAACAGACTGATAGGGAAAAAAGCCCTGAAGACGCTAGGCTTCAAAAAGACACTATCAGTACTCAGGTATTATCTGAAGACAAAGCAAAAAGGAATTCAGCTCACCCAGCAGGGAAAGGCAGAAATCCAGAAAAACAAGGCAAAACAAAACACAAATGCAAAAAGTAGAGCAGAAAACTTAGCTTTTGAGGAGCAGGAATCAGACTGGTCTCTAAGAATCCCTCAGAGTAATCACCCACAAGGCAGAAGGGTGTCGGCTGCCTTATATCCAGTCAGGAATCCCGTGCAAGCGAACCACCTGTTGCAAAAACAGGGGCACCAACTCAGAGGAACATGGCAACTTAGGGAGTGGTACAAGATGAACCATCTTAGAGAACCTATCACAAATCACCCAAATAACAGTCATTCTCTGAGAGACAGGCATATCAGAGATGAAATCCATTGAAATATGGGTCCATGGCCTCCTGGGGACCGGCAAAGGCATCAACAACCCACTAGAGCGAGAACAAGGTTTAGACCGGGAGCAAGTCCCACAGGACTGCACAAAATTCCTGACATCACGAGACAAGGCGGGCCACCAAAAAGACCGACTCACCCGATCTCTAGTACCAAAAATACCTGGATGACCAGCCAATGCAGAGCAATGAACTTCAGACATCACTCTCTTCTTCCACTGGTCAGGAACATACAACTTTCCACTGGGACAACGCTCAGGTTTGTCCTCCTGGAACTCTTGCAGAGCAAGTCTCAAATCGGGCGAGATGGCAGAAAGAACTACCCCTTCGCCTAAGATGGTAGCAGGCTTGGTCACCACAGGAGAATCAACAAAGAAGCTCCTAGAGAGGGCGTCTGCCTTGATATTCTTAGTGCCAGGAAGAAAAGAGACCACAAAATCAAAACGTGTAAAAAAAACAAGGCCCACGTAGCCTGTCTAGGGTTCAAGCGTTTGGCCGACTCCAGGTAAATCAAATTCTTGTGGTCAGTGAGGACCACGATTTGGTGTTTAGCTCCCTCCAACCAATGTCTCCACTCCTCAAATGCCCATTTCATGGCTAACAGTTACCGATTCCCCACATCATAGTTACGTTCAGATGGAGAGAACTTTCGGGAAAAGAAAGCACAGGGATTCATTTTAGATGTTACAGGATCCTTTTGGGACAAAACAGCTCCTACACCAATCTCAGAAGCGTCCACCTCTACCTAGAATGGGAGTGAGACATCAGGTTGCCGCAAAACCGGGGCAGAAGTGAATCTTCGCTTCAGCTCCTGAAAGAAACAGCCTCCGGAGACCAATTCAACACATCAGCACCCTTTTTAGTCAGATCAGTCAATGGCTTGGCAATACCAGAAAATTTTGCTATAAATTTCCAATTAAAAATTGGCAAAAGCTAAAAACTTCTGGAGGGCCTTCAAAGAAGTGGGTTGAACCCAATCATAAATGGCCTGTTCCTTGGACGGGTCCATTTCAATAGTTGACGGAGACAAAATAAATCCCAAAAATGAAATACTCTGTACTCCAAAAAGGCATTTCGATCCTTTGACATACAGGGAATTCTCCCTCAAGATCCGGAACACAGTCCGAACATGTTCCACATGAGAATCCCAATCCTTGGAGAAGATCAAAATATCATCCAGATAGATAATCAAAAATGTATCCACAAAGTCTCGGAAAATGTCGTTCATGAAGCACTGGAAGACAGAAGGGGCATTAGTGAGCCCAAAAGGCATCACCAGGTACTCAAAATATCCCTCCGGAGTATTAAAACGTCGTCTTCCATTCATCCCCATGCTTAATGCGGATAAGATTATACGCCCCCTGAGGTCAAGCTTGGTAAACCAGCAAGCACCTTTAACTCTGGAGAATAGATCCGAAATCAGGGGTAACGGATACTGATATTTAATAGTAATTTTGTTGAGGGCACGATAATCAATACAAGGCCTTAATGAACCATCCTTTTTGGCCACGAAAAAAAAACCGGCACCTAAGGGTGAAGAGGATGGTCTAATATGACCCTTCTCCAACGCCTCCTTAATATAGGATCGCATAGCCTCGTGCTCGGGTACAGATAAATTGAAGAGCCGATCCTTATGAAATTTACACCCCGGGCTCAGTTCAATTGCACAGTCATAACTCCTATGAGGAGGCAAAGACGCAGACTCATTCTCACTAAATACATCATAAAAGTCCGCCAAATAGTCAGGAACATCATGCGACTGAGGAGAGGTGGAAAAAAATGGAGCCTCGCTAAGGGCACACCGACAACCCCAACTCACCACATAGAGATTTCCAATCCAAAACTGGATTATGAATTTGCAACCAGGGAAACCCCAGAACAATAGTATCATGCAAATTATGCAACACCAAAAATCTGCAATTTTCTTGATGGTCTGGGGCGACCCGCATTACCACCTGGGTCCAAAACTGAGGTTTATTTTTCGCCAAAGGAGTAGCATCAATCCCCCTCAAAGGGATAGGCGTCTGCAGAGGTGTCATCGGAAATCCACAACGTTTAGCAAAATCCAAGTCCATTAGATTCAGGGCTGCTCCCAAATCCACAAAAGCCTTGGCGGAAAATGTGGACAGGGAGCAGATCAGCGTAATAGCCAGAAGAAACTTAGGTTGAACACCACCCACAGAAAATGTGTGTGCAAAACGTTTCTCTCGTTTAGGACAGACAGACAAATAATATGCGAGGCATCTCCACAAAAAAAACAGCTTATTACGCCTTCTGAACTCCTGACGTTGCTCCCTGGACAAAACTATCACATTGCATAGGTTCAGACACTTGTTCAACAGGTGGCAACACCTCTCGTGCAGTCCTGCGTTCACGTAAACGCCGATCAACCTGAATGGCTAAAGACATAGAATCGTCAAGACCAGAGGGAACAGGAAATCCCACCATAGTATCTTTTATGGCTTCTGACAAACCCTTCCGAAAGAGCTGCCAAGGTATTATCATTCCAGGTAGTAAGGACCGCCCACTTTTGGAATTTTTGACAGTACAATTCTGCAGAATCTCGACCCTGGCTCAATGCCAACAGGGCCTTTTCAGCCTGATCAATAGCATTAGGTTCGTCATACAACAACCCCAAGGCTTGAAAAAATGTGTTCACATTAGTCAGAATAGGATCATCTGGTTTCAAAGAAAACGCCCAATCCTGGGGATCGCCACGCAGCAAAGAGATGACAATTTTAACCTGCTGCGCAGAGCTCCCTGACGAGTTAGGCTTCAAGGCAAAAAATAATTTACAATTATTTTTGAAATTCAAAAATTTAGACCGATCCCCAAAAAACACATCAGGAGTAGGGATCTTTGGTTCAGCAGCATGTGAATGAGCATGCTAGGCGGAAATTCCCCGCACTTCTGCAGCGAGCTGCTCCACATGATCAGACAATTGCTTTATCTCCATTGAGAGAGAAAAAAATTCCCCCTACGGCCTCAGAGATATAGAGGAAAAAATATACACACTTTTTTTTTTTTTTTTTTACAATTCTTTCCTGCTATTGAGTACCCTAGGATCTGCGGTATGGCGGGTGGTTCTGTTATGAATGAGTCACCATAGGAGGCAAAAACAGAAATACTAGCTAAGTCCAGAAAACCAGAGAAGTTGGCAGCTATCGGATTGCAGACCCCTGAACCTAACAACAACTAGTAGTAGCCGTGGGGGGTTCCTATGGTGCCCTAGACCCCTCGATCACAGCCGGAGAACTACATAGCCTAAAGACAGAAAAGGAAATCTAAACTGCCCCAGAGCAGACCCCAAAGCAGTAGGCAGCCCCCAACATATAATGACGGTGAAGCAAGATGAAAAAACACTCACACAGATAGTAAGAGAGGCTGAGCAAATGATGGGGCCCAAGCTAGCTAAATAGGACAGAATAGAAAAGCTGCTGTCTGCAGTCCGCCAAAACCCTCTCAAAAACAAGAGCCAAAAGACTGATAGGGAAAAAAGCCCTGAAGATGCTAGGCTTCAAAAAGACTATATCAGTACTCAGGTATTATCTGAAGACAAAGCAAAAAGGAATTCAGCTCACCCAGCAGGGAATGACAGAAATCCAGAAAAACAAGGC
The DNA here is from genome assembly GCF_039654945.1 of Dendrobates tinctorius. Taxonomy (NCBI): domain Eukaryota; kingdom Metazoa; phylum Chordata; class Amphibia; order Anura; family Dendrobatidae; genus Dendrobates; species Dendrobates tinctorius. The sequence goes on from NW_027361724.1 coordinate 1,747,935, forward strand.
AAAACAAAACCAAAACACAAATGCAAAAAGTAGAGCAGAAAACTTAGCTTTTGAGGAGCAGGAATCAGACTGGTCTCCAAGAATCCCTCAGAGTAATCACCCGCAAGGCAGAAAGGCGTCGGCTGCCTTATATCCAGTCAGCAATCCCAGTCACCCAGTCATCATCATTCTGCTTAGGTGCTTTGTAATCAGCCTCACTACCTTCCTTCACCAGAAGAGGGAGTTCATCAGACCTCAATGGTGAAGGGGAAAATGAACTCACAAAAGGACACACTTGAAGAGTCATCTTTACTCGAGCCGCTACGAACAGCTGGTATGTAACTTAATCTCATATGTGACTCCAGCAGAAGCTCCTAACAGAGACAGAGGCCATTTAACATTCAGAGTCCAGAGTTCCAGGAAAGATGGATATATGTTGCTTTGCTATGAAATAATGGACAATCTCTTTCACCTATTTTTGTTTTTCTGTAATCTTTTCTTTGATGGAAGAATCCAAATAAACCTCTAAATTTTTATCTGGTAACAAGTCCTGAGTATTATATAAGAATATGCATTTTTTTACATTGGAGAGCCAGCGAGATATGAATTTTTGTACTTTTTTGCGGATTTCCCTCAACTTGCCCAAAAGGGGGAATGAACTTTGCTAACATCATATGTGCACGTTATCAGGAACTCCACTATTATGGACAAGTCACAAGAATCAGACAGAACCTAGAAGTGAGGACTAAGAATTGTCAGATGGATTGAGAAGTACTACAAGTGCCAGACGTGCTGAAGGTAGATGTGTGAAGACAAGAGCCCAGCGTTGTCCGACAAAGGAACTACAAGCTGAGATATTTCAAGGTAAGAAAAATGGATGTCATTACTACTTTTTCTAAGCAGAGTAAACTGAAATTTAAGTCTGTAGAAGAGTCTAATTTAAACATTTTATGGCTCAGCTTATATGCAGAATGTGAAGTGGAACATCTGAAGTTAGATTCTAAGCTTTTCAATAGAGAAAGAGAAATTAACCCCTTACAAGGGTGGTTTCCACGTTCATGACCGGGCCAATTTTTACAATTCTGACCACTGTCCCTTTATGAGGTTATAACTCTGAAACGCTTCCATGGATCCCGGTGATTCTGACATTGTTTTCTCGTGACATATTGTACTTCATGTTAGTGGTAAAATTTCATTCATATAAGTTGCGTTTATTTGTGAAAAAAACGGAAATTTGGTGAAAATTTCGCAATTTTCCAAATTTGAATTTTTATGCCCTTAAATCAGAGACACGGCACACAAAAAACTTAATAAATAACATTTCCCACATGTTTACTTTACATCAGCACAATTTTGGAACCCAAATTTTTTTGTTAGGAAGTTAAAGGGTTAAAAATTGACCAGCGATTTCTCATTTTTGCAACACCATTTTATTTTTACGGACCACATCACATTTGAAGCCACTTTGAGGGGTCTATATGATAGAAAATACCCAAAAGTGACACCATTCTAAAAACTGCACCCCTTAAGGTGCTCAAAACCACATTCAAGAAGTTTATTAACCCTTTAGGTGCGTCACAGGAATTTTTTGAATATTTAAAAAAAAAAATGAACATTTAACTTTTTTTCACAAAAAAAATAATTCGGGTTCAATTTTTTTTTTTATTTTACCATGGGTAACAGGAGAAATTGGACTGCAAAAGTTATTGTGCAATTTGTCCTGAGTACGCTGATACCTGATATGTGGGGGGAACCACTGTTTCGGTGCATGGAAGGGAAGGAGCGCCGTTTGACTTTTTCAATGGAATTCAGATCGGACGCCATGTCGCGTTTGGAGAGCCCCTGATGTACCTAAACAGTGGAAACCCCCCACAAGTGACCCCATTTTGGAAACTAGACCCCCCAAGGAACTTATCTAGATATGTGGTGAGCACTTTGAACCCCACAGTGCTTCACAGAAGTTTTTAATGCCCAGGCATGAAAATAAAAAAATCGTATTTTTTCCACAAACATGATCAATTAGTCTCCAATTTTTTTATTTTCCCAAGGGTAACAGGAGAAATTGGACCACAAAAGTTGTCCAATTTGTCCTGAGTACGCTGATACCTCATATGTGGGAGAAAACTACTGTATGGGCACACGTCGGGGCTTGGAAGGGAAGTAGTGACGTTTTGGAATGCAGACTTTGATGGATTGGTCTGCTGGTGTCATGTGCGTTTGGAGAGCCCCTGATGTACCTAAACTATTGAAACTCCCCACAAGTGACCCCATTTTGGAAACTAGACCCCCCACGGAACGTATCTAGATGTGTGGTGAGCACTTTGAACCCCCAAGTGCTTCACAGAAGTTTATAACGCCTATGCGTGAAAATAAAAAAATCATTTTTTTCCACAAAAATGATATTTTTGCCCCCAATTTTTTATTTTCCTAAGGGTAACAGGAGAAATTTGACCCCAAAAGTTGTTTTGCAATTTGTCCTGAGTATGCTGATACCCTAAATGTGGGGGTAAAACACTGTTTGGGCGCATGGCAGAGCTTGGAAGGGAAGGAGCACCATTTGACTTTTTTCAACGCAGAATTGGCTGGAATTGACATCAGACGCCATGTTGCATTTGGAGAGCACCTGATGTGCCCAAACAGTGGAAACCCCCCAATTATAACTCCAACCCTAACCCCAACACATCCCTAACCCTAATCTCAGCCCTAACCCTAGCCCTAACCCTAATGGGAAAATTGAAATAAATACATTTTTTTTTATTTTATTATTTTTCCTTAGCTAAAGGGGTGATAACGGGGGGCCTGATTTACTATTTCTGGTGGTTTTTATGTTTGGCAGCTGTCGCACGCTAAAAGACGCTTTTTATTGTAAAAATTAGTTTTTGCATCACCACGTATTGAGAGCTATAATTTTTCCGTATTTTGACCCACCGAGTCATGTGAGGTCTTATTTTTTGCGGGACGAGTTGACGTTTTTATTGGTACCATTTTCAGGCACATGACATTTTTTGATCGCTTTTTATTCCGATTTTTGGGACGCAGAATGAACTAAAACCAGCGTTTCATGAATTTCTTTTGGGGGGTGCGTTTACACCGCTTTGCGAGCGGTAAAATTGATAAAGCGCTTTTATTCTTCGGGTCAGTACGGTTACAGCGATACCTCATTTAGGTTGTTTTTTTCTGTTTTGGCGGTTTTATGCAATGAAAACGATTTTATATAAAAAATAATTATTTTTGCATCGCTTTATTCTGTGAGCTATAACTTTTGTATTTTTTTGCGGATGACGCTATATGGCGGCTCGTTTTTTGCGGGACAAGCTGACATTTTCAGCGGTACCATGGATATTTATATGCATCTTTTTGATCGCGCGTTATTGCACTTTGTTCGGTGGTATGATAATAAATCATTATTTTTTGCTTCATTTTTATTTTTTAAGGGGTTTGTTAACGGGGTTAACTAATGGGACAGTTTTATAGGGCAGGTCGTTACGGATGCGGCGATACCAAATATGTGTACCTTTATTGTTTTTTTTTTGTTTGCTTTTTTTAGTTTCAAGAAAATAATTTATTGGGGAATATTTTTTTTTTTTTTTTTTTTTTTTTAAATCATTTTTACAATTTTTTTATTTTTTTAACTTTATTACATTGTCCCAGGTGGGACATCACTGTCCTGTGACAGATCGCTGATCTGGCACATCACAGATCACTGACAGATCAGCGATCTGTCACAGGCACTGCTGCAGACTTCCTCATGCCTGCGCTTTGCAGGCAGTGAGGAAGTCAACTCCCTACAGGCCCCCAAAGGTCCCCGTCGCCATCTTGGATCCGGGGGCCTGTAGAGAAAGAGCCCCCCGCAGCAGCGCTGCACATTGCGCTGCCGGGGGGGCTCAGGGAAGCACGGAGAGAGCCCCCTCCCTGCCGATGCTTCCCTTTAACCCCCGGTACACCGCGATCGTGTTTGATTGCGGTGTACAAGGGGTTAACATGTCGGGGGCGGTCACGGACCGCCCCTGACACATTGTGCAGGGTGTCAGCTGTGATAATCAGCTGACACCCGGCCGCGATCAGCGGCACTCACCACGTGGGCGCCACTGATCGCTATGACGTACTATCCCATCCCTGGGAATTAAGTCCCAGGGCACATGGACGGGATAGTACGTCTGATGGCAGTAAAGGGTTAAAAAATATTCTACAAATGCTAGATGTATTTCATAGGTCGTTGTCAGAGAAATCCAAAAATGATTGTGTGAAGGAAAATAGTGATGTTCCCGAGATTGGCTGTAAAGTTAGGGAGATTGAACAAGACTAATCAAGTGTCTGTAGTAGCCATTGAAGGTGACCTTGCAGACTTGGAACAAGATGGAAAAGTAGGAGGAGACTTCAGAACTGACGTAGATGCCGTACAAGGGAAAGATGTACCACTAAAAATAGATCACTCACAGGCCCAACTCCGAAGTAAAATAAGGAAAAATTTGTTAAAAATATGCAAAATCATTCCTGCATATGATAACAAAATCCATGTTTGTAGAAACTGAGGTTTTTTAAAGCTGTGTTGACAAATTTGATTTGAGTAATAAGGAAAGGAATCAGTTATTTAAAATGTGGGTCCGTGTAACCTTTGCTAGGAGATTATCTTTAAAGATATCTGGTGAAACACATGTGATCTTAAATGATAAAGACAGATTAAAAATTCTGATTTTTTTTTTTGTGCATCAAATGAAAATTATCCAGATATTGATATTCTTCAAAAATTAAGAATTGGTTGGAAGGAACGTACCTACACATTCATGTCCATATTTGACTGCTTTTACAGAACAGTCATTGAGAATGTCAAAACACAGTCCATGATTAAGAGTTTTGTAAACAAATTTGGTTTTCTAAATCCTGCATCTCGTGTTATTGCGTCACAAAAAGATTCTTTATTTGAATGTGCGCAATTCCTTGATTTTGCTAGAAAACATGAGAATCGTGCTAATTTTGAAAAGACAGGCAAAGTAAAATCTTATGAGAAGCCTGTATCAAAGCCTCCAAAACTAAGTAATCAAATCTATGAAGAACGAAGAAAATCACATATTTGTTATAAACTGTATGAAATTATGCAAAGGACCACCGGAAAAACTTCACAGTTTGAGTTAAGAAAAATTTAAAGTTCTGATCTTTCTCTTAAAAAGATGGCGGAATTTGACAGAAGCAGGTGGTGAGTGACATCATGGCTTGTAAACTGAACACTTTGCTCAGAGAATCCATCAGCTACAAAGAAATAAGACTGGGTTTAGGAATTGGATAAAAATGTAATTATATGTTGTGTAAAAGTGTTATACAATGTATTAGTCAGTTATATGTAATTATTTTAGAGATTATAATTCTGTAGTTCTATAGTTTTGTAGATACAGTACGTATTCATACAGTATATATAGAGTGTTTGTAGAAGTAGAGATTGTAGAACTGTATTTTTTAGTGAAAATTAAAATCTACTCCAGTAATATTTAGAATTATGAATATGATATTAACCTTATCTTTTATTTTTCCTTAGAATTTTCATTTCAAAGCAGGACTTTATCGGGAAAAATTCTCTTACAAGGATTTATGCCTTTATTTACACAGGAAGTTGCAATAATTGCATGATTTCATATATTTAACACTTAAAAGAAAATATCTAACTGCATTTTAAATGTGTTCTGTGTGTATGTCTTTATTGCATGGCTTGACATGACAAACGAAAGTAGGTGAAATCTGAACCTTGTTCTAATAATAAGTATACCATATCCCTGTAGCCTTATTGAAAAGAATTTTTAAGGGGTCTCAACTTTTGCAAATCAAAGGAATATTTTTTTTTTCAGGCCCAAGTATAGCTATACAACATATATTATGTGTATTTGGGGAATATTCAAAGAAATATTAAGATACTAAATTTAATAGTTTACAATGTGCACTGATAATTAGGATAATTTTTTTGGGTTATCTCCATGTATTCACACCTTCGTATGTGGAATAATTTGGTTTGAACTTACAGTATATGTGACACAGTCTGAGATGACAGATGAGTGTATGAGCAGCTGCTTAGGAGTAATGTGATACGTTTGTATGAGACGCCTCGAGGTTCTGTATGAAGAAAAACTGTCTTTAGGAGAAATATGCAGATCAGTTATATTAGAATATTTGTTAATAGGTGTAATCCCACATCAAAATGGTTTATGAAGAAAATCTACATTTAAATTAATTTTTCCAAAGGATAATTTTATGATATTCAAATTAATTTTAAATGGTTACACGTCTTCAGACAAATGGTATAAGCAAATATAAAATTTACACAATTTATAAATTAATTATTTTTAATTTTGGGTTTGATAAATGAATTATTTCATGAAACAATATTTTTTGGTATTAAGGGGGAAATATGTTTTTTAGCCTGACTACATCATTACATTTGATTAATACCTCGTCTTCACACATTTTAATAAAAAGGAAATATTAATAAGGTACAATGGTATAAGTATTGGGTAACATTAAGTATTATAAAGAGTCATTTCGTTACACTAAGAAGAGTATTACATGCAAAGTTGCATAATTTGAATATTTTGGTAACACAAGTTTATGACAATTATGAAATAATCCAGATCATGGAAATATTAAGGGCATACATTACTGAGGACATACTACTCTGCATTTGGTATCAACATAAAGGCCTTATTTTTATTATTTTTTATTATTTTATTTTTCATTTTCAATTTTTATTCTATTTTTTATTTCTAATTCTTAAATTTTTATTTTTTCTGTCAATCAAGAGAAAACCATCAATATTTAATAAAGTAATGTCTAGTATAGAATATTGCTTCATTAAATATAGCGAGGATATGGTTCCATTACCAAGGAAAATGTTTCAATTCTGAGTTCTATGCAACAATTCTTTTATTTATTCACTCATTCATTCGCTCACTCATATATTATTTTGGTTCATGGCTATACATTCTTACATATTATTGATATAATAAATATATTCCTTACTAATAAAGATGAAAACACTTGTTACATGAAACACATTGACACCTATGGGTTGAAAAAGGTAATTACACCTATGACATAAAAAATGTTCTATCACATGAAGAATATGGTTAATAATGTATTATCACTTATTATTGGTTGATTATTTCAAACATTGAAATCAATATATGGTACAAATTCTGATAATTATATGGATATTGTTGATTGCTATGGTACACTGTGATATTATAGGTTAGGAAAATTACCAGATTTGGTATAGAATAGGGAATGAAGATTTCAAGTAAGATACTGAAATTACGGTAATAAAGACTTTTCATATTTCTAAATTCAATTGATTCTTATCAGTTGCAAGAAGAAGAATGCGATCCAGAAGTCCCAGAAGGTAACACAGCTATGATTTATGAGTAATAGGCTGTGTCAATTACAAGTGCAGTATCCACCACTGACAGTCACAATTAAAGTATCTAACCTGACAACCAGAGGACGATGATCCTATGATGCTGAGATGAGCAGTGTTATCACGTTCTTATCAAGTTCCAGTAGTTTCCGATCACCTGTAAAGCTTTAATGAAAAGCTGGTGAACGATAAGGTAATTGTCAGGAAGCTACAACCCTGACGTGTCCTGTGCAATAGGACTGAGGACTGGTTATGGTGCTATTTTTAGCAAGGAAGAGTCATTTTAACCCTTGCTTTGCTGACCAAAGACGTCACACCTGTTCAAAGACCAGTGCCAATGAAGGATTCCAGAAATATCCAAGGTGAGCCAATGTAAGTCCAGGTTTTTAAAGGTGACACTGCACAGATATTAAAGCTACATTGCATCTATAGACTTTGTTTACTTATCAACATTTATGGACTTTGATTTGACACATGACACGATTCCTACAACATCTATAAGCTATCTCAAAGGAATTATAATAGAAAAAAAACTTTTTAAAAAGAACCAAGAAGACAGAAGACATCAAAATGATGACCAGATGACATCAGATGATGATGACTGGACCTGAGATGCTTCAATTTAGACTTAGGAAAGTATAATTATACATATTTTATAAGAATATTGTTCACGACTTACCATAGCATGAATACACATCAATTATGTCATTGAGTACGTATAACAATAATCTATTATTATTATTATTAAATTATTTTGTCAAAGAAGATCTCATATTTTGAGGGTTCCAATTAATGTCTGTTGCCCTCAAAAGGGGGAATTGTTAAATATTAATCGGTTGGTAATTTCTTATTACACTCAGTTCTGTACATTGCTTTAGCTGACACTACATAGGCTATTCTTGGAGGTTTAGCTCATGGTAAAGGTCAACTCTCTCTGTGTGTGTGTGTGTGTATATATATATATATATATATATAATATATATATAGACCACGTGCTCTAAAAGATGTATATTTAAGGTCGGGGCTTACTCTAGGGGTCGCTCGCTCTCCTTCACCACCATGGGACACACTTGAAGAGTCATCTTTACTCGAGCCACTATGAACAGCTGGTATGTAACTTAATCTCATATGTGACTACAGCAGAAGCTCTTAACAGAGACAGAGGCCATTTAACATTCAGAGTCCAGAGTTCCAGGAAAGATGGATATATGTTGCTTTGCTATGAACTAATGGACAATCTCTTTCACCTTTTTTTATGTTTTTCTGTAATAATCTTTTCTTTGATGGAAGAATCCAAATAAACCACTACATTTTATCTGGTAACAAGTCCTGAGTATTATATAAGAATATGCATTTTTTACACAAATAAGTCCAAAACATGATGATAATAATAATAATTGTATGTATATTTAGTGGCAACATATTCCGGAAACTTTACAATTAAGCTGGTACATGTACAAACAAGGGTCATGAAAGATCTTGGGTATGAGGAAAAACTAATAGAAATGAAGAAACTTCTATTGGGACATGACTAACTTGTAAAAGTTCATAAATGGCCCATACTAAGGCCGGTTTCACATTTGCGGTTGTGTCCACAGCGTTTCTGACTCATACATCCGCATGTGTCATGTTTTCATGTCTTTTACATTGTGGACGCAGGTACATGTGTTCACCTGCGTTTGCTTACGCATTCATCATTTCGTGGTGTGCGTCAGGGCACAGCTAACTCGCCATGTTGCAATTTTGGATGTGTCAAATTTCCGCCGCCATATACATGTGGACACTTGCGGAAGGAGTGCGTCAAAACAACGCATTACAGTCTATGAGAACGCATAGGAATGCAAGGACATGCATACGACTGCGTTTGCTTATTTATGCATTTTCTGAGTAAACAAATCCAGAAATTGGTTTAAGCCACCCCCAAAGATGTATAAAAAAAAGGTGTGGGCACTGGAAGTCCATTATCCATTCCATGTACAGCACCATGGAATCAATGGTGCTATATACAGTGGGGAAAAAAAGTATTTAGTCAGTCAGCAATAGTGCAAGTTCCACCACTTAAAAAGATGAGAGGCGTCTGTAATTTACATCATAGTTAGACCTCAACTATGGGAGACAAACTGAGAAAAAAAAATCCAGAAAATCACATTGTCTGTTTTTTTTTCATTTTATTTGCATATTATGGTGGAAAATAAGTATTTGGTCAGAAACAAGCAATCAAGATTTCTGGCTCTCACAGACCTGTAACTTCTTCTTTAAGAGTCTCCTCTTTCCTCCACTCATTACCTGTAGTAATGGCACCTGTTTAAACTTGTTATCAGTATAAAAAGACACCTGTGCACACCCTCAAATAGTCTGACTCCAAACTCCACTATGGTGAAGACCAAAGAGCTGTCAAAGGACACCAGAAACAAATTGTAGCCCTGCACCAGGCTGGGAAGACTGAATCTGCAATAGCCAACCAGCTTGGAGTGAAGAAATCAACTGTGGGAGCAATAATTAGAAAATGGAAGACATACAAGACCACTGATAATCTCCCTCGATCTGGTGCTCCACGCAAAATCCCACCCTGTGGGGTCAGAATGATCACAAGAACGGTGAGCAAAAATCCCAGAACCACGTGGGGGGACCTAGTGAATGAACTGCAGAGAGCTGGGACCAATGTAACAAGGCCTACCATAAGTAACACACTACGCCACCATGGACTCAGATCCTGCAGTGCCAGACGTGTCCCACTGCTTAAGCCTGTACATGTCCGGGCCCATCTGAAGTTTGCTAGAGAGCATTTGGATGATCCAGAGGAGTTTTGGGAGAATGTCCTATGGTCTGATGAAACCAAACTGGAACTGTTTGGTAGAAACACAACTTGTCGTGTTTGGAGGAAAAAGAATACTGAGTTGCATCCATCAAACACCATACCTACTGTAAAGCATGGTGGTGGAAACATCATGCTTTGGGGCTGTTTCTCTGCAAAGGGGCCAGGACGACTGATCCGGGTACATGAAAGAATGAATGGGGCCATGTATCGTGAGATTTTGAGTGCAAACCTCCTTCCATCAGCAAGGGCATTGAAGATGAAACGTGGCTGGGTCTTTCAACATGACAATGATCCAAAGCACACCGCCAGGGCAACGAAGGAGTGGCTTCGTAAGAAGCATTTCAAGGTCCTGGAGTGGCCTAGCCAGTCTCCAGATCTCAACCCTATAGAAAACCTTTGGAGGGAGTTGAAAGTCCGTGTTGCCAAGCGAAAAGCCAAAAACATCACTGCTCTAGAGGAGATCTGCATGGAGGAATGGGCCAACATACCAACAACAGTGTGTGGCAACCTTGTGAAGACTTACAGAAAATGTTTGACCTCTGTCATTGCCAACAAAGGATATATCACAAAGTATTGAGATGAAATTTTGTTTCTGACCAAATACTTATTTTCCACCATAATATGCAAATAAAATGAAAAAAAAACAGACAATGTGATTTTCTGGATTTTTTTTTCTCAGTTTGTCTCCCATAGTTGAGGTCTACCTATGATGTAAATTACAGACGCCTCTCATCTTTTTAAGTGGTGGAACTTGCACTATTGCTGACTGACTAAATACTTTTTTTCCCCACTGTAAATAATAATAATTATCTCTTGACTCTGAAGCAAGCTGTTTCTGTGATAAGACTATTATTACAAAATTTGAGTATACAAGCTAATGTCTGTCTTATTTTCTCCCTGCAGTCTGTACTCATTTCTATCTCTTTCTTGCAGCATTCATCACCATGGCCTCAAGTCCAGAACACACCGGACAGGAGTCTGAAGTGAGTACATTTGCTAGTGATTGGTAAGTATTCACTGACACTACACATGTGGCAAAATTATGTATTTTCTTTTACGGAACACTTCAACAAGTGCAGAGGAGCAGCAGACTCAGGCCCAAGTTCCGGTGGAAAGACTAATTGTAAGTATTCTTGACTGTACTTATTCTTGACTGCTTTTTTTCTTGACTGTTTCTTGTTTCTCTTTTTTTTTTAAATTGTTTTATATTCCAACATTAATGTCTTTCTTTCATTTCTAGTGTCATGATCCAGTCCAGAGTTTGTTTTCTGCTGTCTTCTCTTTTGACTGGTCATGCGGGGGGTTAATCCCCTCTGCCTCGTTCTGGAGCTGGCTGGGCTATTTCAGTCCTGCAGCCTGTGGGCCAGCGTCAGCTATACTGTATTGTATTCCTTTAGTGTTCCTTCTGCCCCTGATTACCTGGACTTGTGTATGACTCGGCTTGATCTCTGAACTCTGCTTCTGGTTTTTCCGTTTCTGATACCATGCTTCCTCACTGGCTTTTTGACCCTGTGGCTTGTAGCCTGACTCCGTCTTACGTTTCTGATACCATGTACCTGGTAGGTCATGACTTCTTGCTCGTCCCTGACTACACACTAGCTCTCTCCCTTGGTACTTCTGCTCCTGACAATTGCTGACTTCAATGAGTCGGACCACTCTTTTTGTTACCTGTGACATTTGTGCTGCTGCTCTGTGTTATTATGCTGTGTGTATAACTTCTCTTCCCTGATTAGAACCACCTGGTGGAGTTGCGCTGTACTGCACTACAGCAGCACATTACATCTAGATTCCACAATGGGAGGATTACCTGGATAACTACCTCCTTTTCACACTAGTGGAGGAGCAAGTTCCGTTGTGGGACACCCGGGAGCAGCAGCACTCGGACGCTGTGGTGTTTCAGCGGCTGTGGAAGGAGGTGGCCCAATCAATGATGGATGACTGGGACAACGCCATGCCATGAACCTGTAACGCTGGGATCACACAACCGTGTGTGATGCGATAAACTGCAAGTTTCTCGCATCACACACGGTTGTGTGATCCCGGCCTAAAGTGCATAGTTTAACAATTTTTTTTTTCCCCCTTCACAGTGAACAAAGTCAGAACCCGTTGGCGTTTGATGAAGGATCGCTTCAACAAGGACCTGAGACAGGAGATCCAAGTTAGCAGTGGTGCTGCAGCAAGGATAAGAAAATACAAGTATCACAGAACGCTGGCTTTCCTGAGGCCTGTCCTTGCTCAGAGAACGTAAGTATTTTTGTGTTGTATTCCCTAATCTGAATTTTTCTATTTCACAGGAGTTGGCGCTTTTACAATTGTTATTTTTTGGTAGTAATCTTTTACTTTTCATAGAACCTGGAGCAGCACCCTTGAACCTGGATCATCCTCTGGAGTGGTTACCTCATCGAACAGCCATGGACCAGTCCCAGCCATCCACGAGCGATGCAGCAAGAGGGCCAGGCTGGAGAACAGACAGCTGGTCCTTCAGGTGTTCCCCTGTCCCAGGCCTCTGTCTTTTTTGGGGGGGTCTTCCCGCCAGCAGCAGAAGGCCTCGGTCAGGACACTCATGCCCGGGTTTATTCACTTGAGCTCAGTCTTCCAGAATAGCCTGAAGGCGGTGGGAGATAGACTTGAAAGTGGTTTGACCCATATTAACACACTTTTTCAGGCTGTCAACCAACGCCTTGACTGTCTGGAAGCCAACCTCCAGAGACCGGCACACCCTTTTTTTACTGTGATAGAACGTGGCATGTCAGAACACCTTACGCCTGAACTCCAGCTTAATGTGATGCAGGCCTTCAATGCTGTGTATGTTCAGTCTATGCAGGAGACTCGGTACTTTCAGCAGCCACAGGTGCTGTTTTCATCTGTGCCACCACTAACACACTTTACCTCAATACTGAGTTCTGGTGCATACCACTGTACGGCCAGTGGCCATGCCCTGTCCTGCTGCACACCACTACAGTGCCACCACCATGCCGGGTGCTGCTGAAAGCCACTCCACCACCATGCTGAGTCCTGCTCCTGCACAGCCGTCCTCCACCATGGCAGTTATGGAAACTGCACGGCCGTCCACCACCATGCCGGTTTCTGCACGGCTGTCAACCGCCACCACCATGGTGGTTCTAGATCCCACCACTTCCACCCTTCCAAGGAGAAGAAGAAGCCACCAGCCTCCTCATGGCAAACAAAAAGATGAAACTGGAAACAAGAACTGTCTCCACCCTCACCTCCCAATGTGTCTGTGTTAAGTTTGTCTCTCCCTTCCAATGTGTCTCTTCTGTCCCATGTTTCCACTCCTATTGTGTCTACTTCCACCCTTAACCTCCTTGACCCCACACATTTAGTTGGCCCTTCCCCTGGAGCCCCTTCATTGTCCACACCTAGCCAATCCTCCCAGCTCCACAACATTTCCCCCTCATTATTTCGTAAGAAGTAAAAAAAAAATTGGGGGTTGTAAATAAATTTGTGCTGTTTTTCCCCTATCACTGCTTGTTCTTTGTCTCTTTTGTCGCCGGCAACACACACTTTTTTTGCCACCTTATAGCTCCATGACACACAATCTGCTTTTTATTTGCTTTACACTGCAGCTTTGCTTCTGGTGTCTGTCATCTAGCTATGAGGTGGCAAAAACACAAAGAGGGCTGAAAATTCTCCAAAAAAAAAAAATACAGCACAAAGGGTCAGGGGTCAGCAATGCTCACATGCCCAGGTGTCAGCACTAGTGCACTCAGGATGCTTGGTTTTCTGCATCCTGAGTGCTCTAGTTCTGACACACGGGCAGGTGAGTAAAGATATGAGGTGAATTAGCTCCATCATCTCTTCAGTCTGCATTAATCTATTGTACTATAGATATGCAGACAGAAGAGACAATGGAGCTAATCCAACGTCACCTACCATAGCACTGACCTCAGATAGAAGATGTGTAGTGTAAAGCATAGCCCAGTTTGGTTATAATCGACTCCCTGTCTCATGTAATCTTCATGAGACAGCGAGTGGATTTTATAATGACTAGTTGTGAACCGGTGATCACCTTATTAGGGTGTGTGCACACGCTGCAGATTCTGCTGCAATTCTACTGCGGTGTACAGTACCATTGTAGTCTGAGAATTAAAAACCGCTGTGCACATGCGGAAAAAAAACGCGGAAATGCTGCAGGTTTTTTTTCCGCAGCATATCAATTCTTTGTGCGGTTCTGCAGTGGTTCCGCACCCATAGACTTTCATTGATTCTGCAAAAACCACAGATATTAAAAGATCTGCAGTTTTTCATGCAGATTGGGTGTAAAAACTGCTGCAGAATGGGGGGAAATGATGTCATGTGGGAGGAAGTGTAGTGCGTGGGCGGAGTATAGTGTGCAGCCACCATATTTCCTGGTAGATGGAGAGCTACTGTCGCATGAAGATGGACGTGGGACGTTTGATAGATTTGGTATGTATGTATGTTTGTACTTATATATGTACGTATACAGTATATGTATGTGTCTGTGTGTGTCTCCATGTGACGGTAGTGCGACAATTGTGCTCAATCGCCGCATGGGCCTGCAGCTCCCATCCGGCTATGGGATGGGAGAGTAGGCCCTGCAGCTACCGAGCACAATTGTACAGTGCTAAACACGTAACAAAACATGTAACATACATTACATACAACATACATGTAACAGACATGACATACAACACAAAACATATACTATATACTCACCATACAGGCCTGGCCATCTTGTTCCCAGAAGCCCTCGCTCCCCTCGGTGGTTAATAAAGTAAAAAAAAAAATCAATTCCGAAAAAAAAAAAATACTGTCCACCGAAAATAGGGAAAAAAATAGTGTCCCACGGCGATCTCGGCTGTTTTTGGGCGATACACTAGCAGGAGCTGTGCTCCTGCAGTGTACCGCCGAGTTTCCCGGTGTTCGGGCGCTCCGGGACCTCGCTTTACCACACTATAGCGGCGTGTGAACTTTCCCACGCAGCAGTGCCATAAAGGAGGTTACCGGAGTCAATGAACTCAGGTAAACTCTTGGGCATGCGCAGTACACACTACAGGAGCTTGGCTCCTGTCAGTGTGTTTGTGCAGCCATGGAGAATGGTCACATCTGCTGATGTGACTGTTTTCCATGGCAGATCGTCGTTGGACACTCGTTTAATGGACTGCGACGGAACGGTAGGTATATAATTGGCTTGTTATTTTTATTTTTCTCTAGGTGATCGAGGGCGTCACATTGGATTGAGCGTTCAATAAAATATTGTCAAAAACACTTTTATTTCATTAAAAAATAATTTTTAATGTGTGTTTTTTTTCACTTTCTGATAACATTGGATTAATAATGGATTGGCGTCTTATTGACGCCTCTCCATTATTAACCGGGCTTAATGTCACCGATCAAAGGTGACATTAACCCCTTTATTACCCCACATCCCGCCCCCACGGTGTGGGAGTGGGAAGAGAGGGGCTAAGTGCTGGAATTGGCGCATCTTATTGATGCGCCATTTCTGGGGCGGCTGCGGGCTGATATTTGCAGCCTGGGGGGCCAATATCCATGGCCTCTTCCTAGGCTATGAATATCAGCCCGCAGCTGTCTGCATAGCCTTTTTGGCCCTAAAATATGGGGGACCCCCGCATAATTTTTTTTTGGGGTCCCCCTTATTTTTTTAGAGCCAGAAAGGCTACGCAGACAGCTGCATGCTGATATTCATGGCCTGGGAAAGGGGACATGGATATTAACCACTTCCCAGGTTGGAAATATCAGCTTGCAGTTGTCTGCTTAGCCTTTCTGGCCCTAAAATATGGGGGACCCCCACGTCATTTTTTGGGGGGGGTCCCTCTTTTTTTTTTTTTTTTTTTAGAGCCAGAAAGGCTACGCAGACAGCTGCGGGCTGATATTCATAGCCTGGGAAAGGGGACCAAGATATTAACCCCTTCACAAGTGGTACATATCAGGCCGCAGCTGTCTGCGTTGCTTTTCTGGCTAGAAAAAAGGGCCTCAAAACAACTAATAATGCCGTGGGGGTGCCCCTATATTTTAGGGGCAGAAAGACTATGCAGACAGCTGTGGCCTAATATCACAAGCCAGGGAAAGGGGATTTCTGCATAGCTTATCTGGCTCTTAAAAAAGGGACCAAAAAACAAAATGACGTGGTGGTCCCCCAATATTTTAGGGCCCAAAGCCAACGCAGACAACTGCAGCCTGATATGTACAACCTGTTAAGGAGTAATTAATATCCAGGTCCCCTTTAACAGGTTGTACATATCAGGCCGCAGCTGTCTGCGTAGGCTTTGGGGCCCTAAAATATGGGGGGACCACCACGTCATTATTTTGTTTTTTGGTCCCTTTTTTTAGAGCAAGATAAGCTATGCAGAAATCCCCTTTCCCTGGCTTGTGATATTAGGACGCAGCTGTCTGCGTAGCCTTTCTGCCCCTAAAATATAGGAGGACCCCACGTCAAAGGTTTTTTTTGTCCTCACCTGAATTTTAGAGCCAGAAAAGATATGCATACAACTGCGGGCAATCAGAGCCTAGAAAGAGGCCATGTTTATTAACCCCAACCCAGCCTCCATTTACCGTCCCGCAGTTGTCTGCTTTGTCTTTCTTGCCCTAAAATATAGGGGGAACGTTACGTCTACATGCAAGTTTACAGGCAGAAAGGATACGCAGACAACTGCGGGATGATATTCATAGCCTAGGAAAAGGCCATGGGTATTAACCCCTTCACATTCTAAAAATATGAAGTGGCTGCGGTCTGGCTAATCTTTATAGCCAAACAATATCGGTGCTCACTACCAAAATTATTTGTTTAACATTTTACTTGGGCTAATAAAAAAAAAATTCTGCAATCTACCTAAAAAATAACATTATTTTAACACATTCTGTTAAAAATAAAATCATGTGTGGGGATTAGGTTTAGTTTGGGTTAGGGATGTGATTATGGTTTGGCCATGGGTAGAGCTTGTATGGAAATGTATGTATTTTTGTTTTTTATTAGTGTAAATGATATAGTGCCTAATTCCATTTTCCGTTTGTTTGTAGGTGTGTGATTTCCCAGCGCTTTGGGACCCTGCAGACAGTCTGTACAAAGACCGTGGGCACAGGGATCGATGCTGGTGTAAATTTTCTGTGATATGTACCCTGACTGGCATGCCTTGCCAAAAGCAACCCAGTCTCCAATTGGTAAATAACTTTTTCTGGATCATTTTTTGTATCACGTGTTAATAAAGCAATAAAGGTTGTAAAAATTGTGTTGACTTTCTTTTTTAGACAATGATGTGAAACAACGATGGTGTTCTGTTCAGGACCGATTCAACAAATTCCTTGCCAGCTTCCAAAAAAGAGGAGCATCCCCAACCAGCCGAACATTCCCATACTTTGCAGAGCTTCAATTTCTGATATCAAGCCGGATATTGCGAAGGTAAGTTCACCAAAAAAATAAAAAATCTACACAACTTCCCATTCAAACAGTTTTCTTTTTTACATTACTTCTAGGTTCTTCAAAGTAGCCATCTTTTATTTTTTTTAAATGCTTTGCACACTCCTGGTTCTAGTTAGTCCTTGGAAATGGTCTCCCACCAGTCTTGAAGGAGTTCCCACAGATGCTTAGCACTTGTTGGGCCTTTTGCCTTCACTCTGCGGGTCCACCCCACCCCAACCATCTCCATAGGGTTGAGGTCTGGTGACTGTGGAGGCCAGGTCATGTGGCGTAGCACCCCATCACTCTCCTTCTTGGTCAAATAGCCCTTACACAGCCTGGAGGTGTGTTTGGGGGTCATTGTCCTGTTTAAAAAAAAAAATACGGTCCAACTAAACGCAAACGGGATGGAATAGCATGCCGCTGCAAGATGCTGTGGTAGCCATGCTGGTTCAGTATGTGATAAATTTAGACAAAATCCCCAACAGTGTCACCAGCAAAGCACCCCCACAACATCACACCTCCTCCTCCATGCTACACGGTGTAAACCAAGCATGTCAAGTCCATCCGGTCACCTTTGTAATTTTATACTTTTTAGGCCTTCATAGTGATTCTACAATTTTTGTTCTGATGAAAACACATAAAACTCTGAATGAGAAGATGTGTCCCAACTTTTGGTCTCTAATATACACTCACTGGCCACTTTATTAGGTACACCATGCTAGTAAGGGGTTGGACCCCCTTTTGCCTTCAGAACTGCCTCAATTCTTCGTGGCAGAGATTCAACAAGGTGCTGGAAGCATTCCTCAGAGATTTTGGACCATATTGACATGATGGCATCACACAGTTGGCGCAGATTTGTCGGCTGCACATCCCTGATGCGAATCTCCCGTTCCACCACATCCCAAAGATGCTCTATTGGATTGAGATCTGGTGACTGAGGAGGCCATTTGAGTACAGTAAACTCATTGTCATGTTCAAGAAACCAATCTGAGATGATTCGAGCTTTATGACATGGCGCATTATCCTGCTGAAAGTAGCCATCAGATGTTGGGTACATTGTGGTCATAAAGGGATGGACATGGTCAGCAACAATACTCAGGTAGGCTGTGGCGTTGCAACGATGCTCAATTGGTACCAAGGGGCCCAAAGAGTGCCCAGAAAAAATTCCCCACACCATGACACCACCACCACCAGCCTGAACCGTTGATACAAGGCAGGATGGATCCATGCTTTCATGTTGTTTACGCCAAATTCTGACCCTACCATCCGAATGTCGCAGCAGAAATCGAGACTCATCAGACCAGGCAACGTTTTTCCAATCTTCTACTGTCTAATTTCGATGAGCTTGTGCAAATTGTAGCCTCAGTTTCCTGTTCTTAGCTGAGAGGAGTGGTACCCAGTGTGGTCTTCTGCTGCTGTAGCCCATCTGCCTCAAAGTTCGACGCACTGTGCGTTCAGAGATGCTCTTCTGCCTACCTTGGTTGTAACGGGTGGCAATTTGAGTCACTGTTGCCTTTCTATCAGCTCGAACCAGTCTGCCCATTCTCCTCTGACCTCTGGCATCAACATGGCATTTCTGGCCACAGAACTGCCGCTCACTGGATTTTTTTTCTTTTTCGGACCATTCTCTGTAAACCCTAGAGATGGTTGTGCGTGAAAATCCCAGTAGATCAGCAGTTTCTGAAATTCTCAGACCAGCCCTTCTGGCACCAACAATCATGCCACGTTCAAAGGCACTCAAATCACCTTTCTTCCCCATACTGATGCTCGGTTTGAACTGCAGGAGATTGTCTTGACCATGTCTACATGCCTAAATGCACTGAGTTGCCGCCATGTGATTGGCTGATTAGAAATTAAGTCTTAACACACAGTTGGACAGGTGTACCTAATAAAGTGGCCAGTGAGTGTACATCTTCACTATGCGTAATAAAGCGCTTGTGAAGCAACCAAAAATTCAGACATGCGGCGCAGCTTATCACAATACTGCATGTTTATTTATCTGGCATTCGTTGGCACTGATTGTCAGCAAAGATAAGTCGCACAGTGTATTGGTAGCATGCGTTGATTACAAATGTGTACAATACAAACATGCGTTATCATCATG
Organism: Dendrobates tinctorius; assembly: GCF_039654945.1. Taxonomy (NCBI): domain Eukaryota; kingdom Metazoa; phylum Chordata; class Amphibia; order Anura; family Dendrobatidae; genus Dendrobates; species Dendrobates tinctorius. The sequence goes on from NW_027361724.1 coordinate 1,767,631, forward strand.
CTATGCAAAATGGGGCACCGCAGTTTTCCAAAAGATTTTTTGTAGTTCATTAATAATTTTTAAATTTTTTTCTCTCAACAGCACTCAAGGGAACGTACTTCCACAAGTCGAAGATTCAGAAGAAGGAGCAGGGTCCGGTGAAGCAGGTGACATCTTGGCACTATGTACTGACACCCCTTCTGATGGAGCCCCATCTTCATCAGCTGCAGGAACATCTGCTTCTGCAGCTGATGAACCATCGGGTTCCTCAGAAGCTAGTGTACCCAAAAATCCTGCCTTCCCAGTGTCTAGAGAGCCAAACAAAAAAAAAACACGTGGACACCACCATGAAGGCAACATCTGAAACACTGGATTTGATTAGAAAAACTACAAGTGAGGACGAGTTTGATTTCTTTGGGATGACAATAGCTAGTAAAACTCGAGCCCTGACACCGGCGAGGCAGTCTATCCTAATGACCATGGTACAGATGTCACTCATTGCTTTACAGGACCCTGCTCCCATAGCTTCCTATAACAATATCTTAATGGGCGTTTTTGGCCTGTTCCGCCCAAAAGCACCCACCCAACAGCAGCAACCAGTGGAGTACAGGCCACCAATTAACCACCAAAATTACTATAACCAGTCTGACTCTGCCAGCTCCCAAGCAAACTATCCCTATACCCCTGAGTACCAGTATTTGCCATAATTTTTCAATGCTCACCATAATATTGTTTACATTAACCAGACATGGTGTCCATTTATAACACCTTGTCCGCTTCCACAGAACTATCCCAAAAAAGTTGTTGACTCAAAATGTCTGGTTTGTTGTTGTTACAATAAAATTATATTTTGGTGTATTTCTGTTTGGATATGCCAACAATGACCTTGAATTTTTATATATTTTTTTCAAAATAAAAAAAACATTTATTTCCAATTTGGTTTTTTGGGTAGACATTAAGGTAAGTCTTATACAAAATCCATTAACTGTCATGGGTCGAGTATCACAGGACTTTGGGATGGAGGATCAAAGTGATGGTAGATGGAGCAGGAATTGTAGGATTTCTAGCCACTGTACAGTGTGAAGCCTTGTTATAATAGCAACGGTACAGAGCCGCATCCTAAATATATTATATATCACTCCTTATAGGTGTCACTCTGTTTGGACAAACTAGAATCAATCGCTGATATGTACACCAAAAATTGTGGAAACCACAGTAGAAAAATGCGACCATAGATCCATAATAATAAAATTACTTCTCTTTATTAAATTATGAACAAGACAGGACAAAAAATGGGGAACTGTGCAAAGGACAATCAAAAAAGTGCAATAGTATAAATGCTCATACAAGCAGGACCTACCCCAGTCAGCCTGAACCATCATATACCGAGATAAATGCATATATTTCCTGTATTAAAACTCCATATAAGGAGCATTATATATCTTACATAAAGAGGGAAACAATGCCCATAATCTATCATACAGGATAAATCTATACATTATCCCCAAAAGAGGTAACTAAAGGGGTTAACAAGATTAATGATGCTACCCTCGGGCCATATAAAACACATCTTACATATATAGAAAGATGGAAGATGGTGCAGCAAACAATACCAGTGCTGCACCGGCAGGCAAATCACCCGCCCTAAAAAGTAAAGACCCAAAACTGTTACCTTAATGAGGCTCCAGGATGACCGGGAGGACCGCTCGTTTCCCCGACGCGCGTTTCGGAGCAATAAGCTCCTCAGTGGTGGCTATTTGGAGCGTATCAATAGGTGGCTGGATTCTCTCCTTCAGCCACTGGTGGAAGATCTACCATCTTATCTTAAGGATACCAATCAATTGCTGTGTAAAATGGATGGTTTGACATTGGATGCTGATACTATCCTCGTCATTATGGATGTCGAATCGTTATATACGAATATTCGGCACGACGATGGATTACGAGCAGTTAAGTTCTTTCTATCGACATCCAGTCTTTCCCCGAGTTTGAGGACTTTGGTTTTGGAAGTTTTGGAATTTGCCCTCACGCATAATTTTTTCACGTTCAGGGGGTCTTTCTTCCTACAGCTCCAGGGGACAGCGATGGGGGCAGCTTTCGCGCCCTCCTATGCCAACCTGTTCCTGGGGCTGTGGGAGAGAGACCTCCTGATGTCAGATCAACTGTCGTCTATGGAGCGCGTCCCTTTTTGGACGCGCTACATAGACGACATTTTATTGTTCTGGCAGGGGGATATGAATCAATTGGATGGATTCATTTTGGAATTAAATGACAATTGTCTGAATGTCCATCTTACTGCCAATTATGACAGGGAAAGGATTGAATTTTTGGATGTCCAAATTAGTAAGGGTCAGGAAGGAATTATAAAGACTACGATCTTTAGGAAACCTACGGCCACAAATATGCTCCTACACGCATCCTCCTCACATCCGAGACACATGGTACGCGCTGTACCGATAGGTCAATTCTTACGTCTTAGACGTTTATGTTCTACAGAGGAAGAATTTGAAATTCAGGCTAAGGACATGAGGGGCCGTTTTGCAGAAAGGGGATATAGCAATCGGTCAATAAAAAGGGCCTACATACGAGCCAAACACAACAATAGGGATGCCCTCTTGTACAAAAAGAAGGATGAGTCTATGAAACCTGATATAGTTAGGTTTATCACGAATTTTAATGCCCGGTCTGGTCAGGTGCGGGGTATTTTAAACAAATTTTGGAATATCCTGCAAACTGATCCCATTTTGGGTAAGATTATTCCGGAGAAACCACAAATCACTTTTAGGAGAGCAAGGAACCTACGTGATCATCTTGTACGTAGCCACTATGTCGGAGACCCTCCCAGAACTTTTCTGGACAATTTTACTCGTGATAAGAAAGGCGGTAGTGCGGCGTGTGGACATTGTGTGGCATGTTTCAACATGACTACAGATGATACATTTACGGATTCTTCAGGACAGAAACAATTTAAAATTAAGAAAAAAATCAATTGTTTGTCCCGGAATGTCGTTTATTATGCCACATGCCCATGCTCCCTGATCTATATAGGGCTTACCACTAGGCAACTGAAAGTTAGGGTTAGGGAGCATGTGCTGGGCATACAGGCCGCAGCTAATGAGGAAGAGGTGCAACTACTAAAAACGTTACCAAAACATTTTAAACTGTATCATAATTGTGATAGTAGTGGCCTCAAATTTAAGGGCATAGATATAGTGGATATGGGTATTCGAGGGGGGAATATTTCCCAACGACTAGCTCAAAAAGAATCGCGTTGGACCTGGACGCTTAATACGGTGCATCCTAGGGGATTAAATGAAAGTTTATCCTATGCCCCTTTCCTGTGATGACAGTTCTTCGTTTTGGGACTGGGAGGGGTCATACAATGGTGCAGTAGTTGTTGTTTTTATTTGTTTTTAACAGCAGTTTTTATTGATTTATTATTAGGGTCGTTTGAAGGTGATGGTCTGGGGATATCTCTAAATATTTTTCTCGGTGAAGAAGAACAGAATTTTGGCTGCCCGGTAATTCTGATGGAACCATATAGAGAAGATCCAGATTTCTTTACCCTGGACGTCGTGGTATACAGCTTTTTTCATGATCGTAGTGATGTGAATTTTGGCACATCTATTGAGACATTTGATTGGGAACTATTAAAATGGACTTTTTATATGGCCTTTTGCTGTTCCCCTTTACCCATACTTGTATGCAGATATTATATTTTGATATTTTGCAGTGTAATACATCTATATGGGACATTTTGTGTCAATTGGGGGTTAGTGTTGGGCCTTTTTGTCTGGGTATTGAATCTGTGAATATGATTATTATATATATGAGATCATTTGGCTTTAATACTGTGTTTCTCAAGTATTTGTGGGGTTATATGGGATATACTATACAATATAGATAATCCTGTTTTGGATGTAACAGTATATTTAATAACAAGGAATATTTAGACAGGTATAACTTTTTTATAGTTTTGTATACTGTCTCATGCCCCTCCTTTTTCTTCCCTTTTTTCCCTTGTCCCATTCCCCCCTTCCACCTTCCTCCCTCCTTTTTCCTTTTTTTTCCTTCCCCCCTCCGTCCTCCTCTTTCTCTAATATTCATGGTTCATATTAATGGTTGCCAAAAATAACCGAGGATTGGATCTCAGTATGTTGTATGACCTTATATATAATAATTTTATAACGTTATATTGTTTTTCTTTGTTCGTTTTTTCTTTGTTCATATGGTTTTGTATTGAAGTATTGTTGTGGTTTAAATCCATCTATCGGCCCTCTTGCAATATGGCCGCCGGAGCCTCAATTATACTGCGCATGCGCGCACTCTCCTCCCCTTGTGTGACGTATCCTGCCGACGTCGGGTGCCGGATCACGTGGGCCCACGTGTTTCCGGCCTCGTCATCGGTGGGGGGTGTGTCCGCAGGGGGGAGGGATGGACGGCGCGTGCTGCGGCATTTCCGGCAGGCGCATTTAAATAAGATGCATTTGGGGCTGATATTTATGCCCCCTGAGGAAGGAGCTTATTGCTCCGAAACGCGCGTCGGGGAAACGAGCGGTCCTCCCGGTCATCCTGGAGCCTCATTAAGGTAACAGTTTTGGGTCTTTACTTTTTAGGGCGGGTGATTTGCCTGCCGGTGCAGCACTGGTATTGTTTGCTGCACCATCTTCCGTCTTTCTATATATGTAAGATGTGTTTTATATGGCCCAAGGGTAGCATCATTAATCTTGTTAACCCCTTTAGTTACCTCTTTTGGGGATAATGTATAGATTTATCCTGTATGATAGATTATGGGCATTGTTTCCTTCTTTAGGTAAGATATATAATGCTCCTTATATGGAGTTTTAATACAGGAAATATATGCATTTATCTCGGTATATGATGGTTCAGGCTGACTGGGGTAGGTCCTGCTTGTATGAGCATTTATACTATTGCACTTTTTTGATTGTCCTTTGCACAGTTCCCCATTTTTTGTCCTGTCTTGTTCATAATTTAATAAAGAGAAGTAATTTTATTATTATGGATCTATGGTCGCATTTTTCTACTGTGGTTTCCACAATTTTTAGTGTGAAGCCTTGGAAGAATGAAAATTGTAAGAATGAAAATTTTTTACAAGAAAGCAATCACACACCGGCAATAAGAATCACACTTTTTTATTGATTAACACAACATTTTTTTTTTAAACTTTTTTGGAAAAATCTTCATAACATTTACATATTACTTGAGTGGTGCTTTGTGACACTCTGTTCTTCCATCTTTCACTGCTGGTCAGGCTGCCCAACACCAGCACAGGAGTATTGCCAATGCACAGCACCTTCGGGACTCATAAAATAGTCAGTAAAGGTTTCTCTCACACGCACACCAGAGTTGGATGGTCTTCCCAGACCCACGTTGCGCAGAGGATTACATTGTGGCTACTGGTACTCCAAATCTACCTCTGACCTGAACTCCTGAGCATAGTTATGGAGTACACAGCATGCCTTAATCAGCGTCAACGGTGTCTGTATCCAACTGGATGGCAGTGTGAAAGATCCTCCACTGACAAGTCATGATCCCGAAGGTGCATTCCACATATCTGCATGCACAACTCAGCCAATAATTAAAAATCCTCCGCCGGTCATCCAGTCCCCTTCGTGGGTATGGGCACAGCAGGGATGTCATTAAGGGAAACGCCTCATCCGATACCATCACAAAGGGTACTGGATCTGTGGAACCCGGCAAAGGTCTTGGGGCTGAGAGCGGTCTGCAATCTTCAAGAATTTGCTGACCAACCTGTGATGATCGCAACACCCGAGAATCCCCAGTACGGCCATAGGCACCAACGTCGATGGCAACAAATTTGTAATGTGCATCAGCCACCGCCATCAGGACCACCAAAAAATACTTCTTATAATTAAAGAAGCGTGATCCTGATCGTGGTGGCTGCTGAACCCTTACATGTTTACCATCAACTGCACCTATGCAGTTTGGGAAATTGACCACAGACTGAAAGGCTGCTGCGACCTGCAGCCAAGTCTCCTCGGTTAGGGAAGGCATCACCATGGGCTGCAATTTCTGCCAGATCACGTTACATGTGCACCTCACAATTTGAGAGATGGTGGATTTACCAACTTTAAATTGGAGGTGTAGGGATGTATAGCTCTCTCCTGTGGCCAAAAATCTGCAAAGAAAACGGAAAAAATATTAGAAATGTGACAAAAACATGTAATTACATGTGTTTAACATATCCCGATGTAAGAGACACCATGAAAAAATGTACAAAAGATATCCATGCCCATATATGTGTCAGTGTGTGTGCGGCAGATATATGTCAACCGTCTGCTGCCCATGCAGTGTATCATTCCCACACGGATGGCTGCCAGGGAAGAAGTGCAACAGGAAGCAAAGACACGGTGTCAGGTACTGAAGAAAAAGCCCATTATTCCCTGATGGCAATGAAATCCGGCAGAGAAGGTGAGAATGATGGCAGCATCTTCAGCACCTGATGCCAGAGAACAGCACTTAATGCAGCGCTTCTTCACCTGTGCAATGCGTGTCACAGAGGACATTAATGTGTGTTGTCTGTGTCCACGTGTGCGTGACAGTTTGTGAACCGTGCAACTGTTCTAAATCAGACATGTCAGTGTTTTGGACACACGGGCCACAAAAACACGCTGACATGTGCCTCAACCCAATAATTGGAGTGGGTGTACGTGTGTCAGTGTCTCAGGTACATGTGCAAAGCTTCCGCAAATGGACCTGACACACTGACACGTGAAACAGCCTCAATCACATACAAACAAAAAACTATACTTACCGCAAGGTGATGAGCAGCCTTTCCTCAGCAGTGATCGCCTTCCTCATTATGGTATCGGTAAAGGTCAGATATGGTGCTAATCTATCTAACAATCGGTCGAATGCCAGGATGGACAGCCGGCAGAACAAGATGAATTTGTCCGGAAATCTGAAATTAGATGATGAAAAAAATGGTTAGTTTCTGTTTATAATATTTTAATAGACGGATGAAAGATATTTTGAACTTACCGCCTCAAATCTTGGTAAAGGACATAAAAATGCCCCTTCTCCTGTCGCTCAGCTACAAGCGGGTGCACCCACATTCTTCTGTTTCACTTCCTCCTTCGTCGCTCCTGCAACTAAAATATAAATAAATGTTAATGAAAACAAAAAAAGAGGCGATGTGCACACGTAGCGTAATAGCTGGGCAAAGTTCACCGCAAATTAATAAACTCACACTGCTGCCTATTCTGCATCTGTCCTAAAAGACAGCATGTTCCAAAAAATCAAAACTAATGTCCCCCAATAGACTCAACGGCGCTCACGGCATGTTCGGCTCCCAATTATTTTTTAAAAAGTGATCAGAGATGACGTGACGGTTGCCAGAACACGATGTCATCAGACCTAATTTGCACATACCATTATGGCAACGGAAGCGTGGTGACAGGCTGAAAGGACTTCGTTGGCCGCCGGAGGGTGAGTATATCCCTATTTTTTTTTTTTAAATATATTGTTTACCAGATTATTTTATCCTGACCTGGAACACAGTATCCACTACTCCAGACCCTGGGTACCATCCACACATCAAGCACTAAATTTACATATGGCGGCCATAGTCGCATGCGTTAAGTGATCCTTTCAATGCACTGCTATGGCAACATTATCGCCACCATTATGCTAAAAAAATTATCATGCTGCAGATTTTGCCACTATCAGAGAATACCATAGGAGTGCATAGGAGGCATTTTTTTAAACAAGTTGTGCGGAAAATTTAAATACATGTAGTGTCTAGGGCATCAGGATGCACACCTGTAAAATGCGCAGGGCACTAAACTGCTGATGAACGCATGCAAGCGCTATACCCTGCACCCGCCATGTTAAAGATAGGGTACCATTGCACATGCGACCTATAGCTAGCACAGGATGTGCTGCACGATAAAATGTAAAGTGAAACCAGCCTTACCTCCTCTCTGTGGCGATTAATGTTTTGCAGCATAAACCACATCAAAAGGATTCTATATGGCCTGCGGAGCAGGCATCGCTGTGTGAGCTGGTTCTCGGGCCACAGGGCAGTATGCTGGGCGCTTCAGTGCTGGATGTTTGTGCTACTCATACTTGCTTTTGGATAGCAAAATGGAGAATGGGGGTTGGACAAGGAAATGACATCACCTTCCTTTTTTTTTTCCTCATTCAAGTTGACGTAACTTTATGTTTGTTTTTTGCTGGTAAAAACGCTGACAAAACTGCATCAAAAACCGCACCGAAATCTACAAAACCGCACATGCGTTTTCTGCCAAGAGCTGCGGATTTATTGGTAAAAAAACCGCAGCAGAATCCGCAGCGTGTACACATACCCTAAAACTTTAAAAAAAAGTATTGTGACGTAAAGGGCACTTGGAACAGGTGTTTCGCTAGAGGTGTTTTATTGTCAGAAAACATTAAAGGTACTTTTTAACATTCAAGGTACATAACAATGCATAACATTACAAGAACATTTTACTAAACCATTTTATCTTGCCATGCCACACGTCCAATATCTGAAACATAGTAGGTCGCAAATGTATCCCTAATTTTGGCAACTTCCCTTGTTGTCCTCAGAGGGTGATGATGGTAATCTCGCAATGGGTTACAAACAGGTTCATCAAGTTCAACGTTGGATCGCTATTTAGCCATTATGTAGTTGTGCAGAACCACACACGCCTTGACCATCTCATCGACTGTCTCAATTTTGAGATTAATGCAATTTTGAGATTAATGGCTGTCCCTAAAATGCGCCAATTTGAGACAAGCCTACCAAAGGCACACTCAACAGTTCTTCGTGCCCTGGCCAGTCGGTAATTAAAAATCCTTTTTGTGTGGTTCAAGTCCCGACTGGAGTATGGTTTAAGTAGGTTTCCACACATCTGAAAGTCCTCATCCCCAACCACAACAAATGGCATTAGCGGGCCTTCAGTGTTGGGAAGAGGTCATGGCAGGCAGAAATTAAAATTATTCCCATGCAAGCATTGGCCTGTGTCCGAGTTCATAAATGTCTGAGAGTCATTACCACGGCCAAAAGATCCAATGTCCACGGCGACAAAGCTACAGTCCGCATAATTAAAGTACTCGGATCCAGTTCCAGATGGTTTGGTAATCCGAATGTTTTCCATCCACTGCTCCCAAACAGTTGGGGAAATTACAAAGTTCCAAGAATTTTTCTGCATTTTCCTGCCAGATTTCCGTAGTGGGTAGGGGGATAAATTTTTCACGGAGAACATCTCACAAAGCCCGGCAGGTTTCTGTGACAATCCCAGAAAGTGTTGAAATTCCAATCAGCAACTGGAAATGGAGCAATGATAGGCTCTCTCCGGTAGCCAGGAATATACCGAACAGAGAAAGAAAAAAGAATTAAGAACAATAATATTTATGACAGTTATTTTGCAAAACAGAAAAAGGAAAAAAATTAAGTACATTGCAGAACAATAATAATTATGACAGACGTTTCTTTTTAAATATTACATACCTTAGTGTCACCAGCAGACATTCCTCAACAGGAATCTTTCTACGGAGCTGGGTGTCCTGCGTGCTGATGGCTTCTTGTACACGAATCAGCAAATCCCGGAAGCTATCTTTAGACATTCTTGTGTACTCAAAATATTTATCCGGGTTTTCACGGAGCTCACTGAATAAGAAGTCATAGGCTCCACGGCTATCCCGTAGTTCAATAATGGGGTGTTGCCAAAAGCGCCGACATCATCTTCTCTGTCTTTCTCTTTTCCGTTCTTGCTCACAAGCAAATGCTAAGGCAAGAAACAAGTTGACATCCAAATCCAGATTCCAATAGAAATCCTCCATGCGAAGATCCATCTTGACGCTAGATACAGGAGCAAAATCTGAGGATTTCGTCTGTTCAATGGTCTATATACAGAAATCCCATGAGACATGCCCATTGAGCATGGCTTGTGTCAAGGAAATTTCTCCTGGAAAATATTTTTCCTATAGAACGCATGCGCATAAAAAGCCAAACACATGCAAAAACGCAACTTTTTTTGCCCTAATGCGTAAGCTGATGCGGATAAAAAAAATGCTGCGTTAGCATGTTTTTGCATGCGTTTTCTGTTGCGGACGATTCGCTGCGGACTCAACCGCAAATGTGAACATAGCCTTAAATAATTGTCAAAAGTTGTTTCATGTAAACCCCCCTCAATAGACAAGAAAGCACTCTCTCCATCTGGAGAATGAAAGGTTAAATCTACTGAGGAGACAGGGCTTCTTTACTATAAGAATTAATCTATTGAATAGTCTACTATAGGAGCTGGTCACAGTGGGAACCATTTAAAAAAAACTTGGATACTTTCAAAAAAAAAAAAACATCATGTGTAAAGTTCTTTTCAAAATGGTTAGTTTGGTGGATCGACAATTGGGATCAGGAGGTAAAGAATAGCTCTTTTGAAGCAGATTAGAACATGCATTATGGTTTTACATATACCTCTTTTCTTTTATCCTTTCCCAACCCTTGATTGAACTTGTTGAACATTTGTCCTTTTTTAGCTATTTAGCTAGGTGTAGTGGTAAAAACCCCACAATTCTAGCAACTTGTTTTGTTTTCCATTTATGGCATGTAACACTTGGTTTACTTAATTTTACATTTTGATAGACTGGGCTTTTACAGATGCAGGAATATCGATTTTGTTGATAATATAAAAAATTTTTTTACTGATTTTTATAGAAAGTTTTGATAGGTAATTAACAGACAATAAACTTACTAAACATACTTATATAAATTATATGGCAGATCATCTATTTCTAATACTATAAGGAACTTAACAGTATATAAGTAGGATCTTCCAACTATAATTTTTTTAATGTCTATATTTTTATTGGGAAAAATGGGTTTGATTAGAATATTTGATCTCTGGACCCTGGCACTAGAAGGCAACATAGCTAAACAGAAACCCACCATGCTGCCCATACTATTTATAGTATGCTTATTAATACAATGTAAAAAATGTTACTTTCCAATCTGAAAAATAAAATACATTTATTTTAAAGAAGTTGTTTCACTTAACTTAAAACATTTCAAACTTTCAAAGCAAATTCACAGCTCATGCTTACACCAATACGTCTGGCAGCATTTCAAAGCAAGTACATGCCTGGCGCAGACGTAGAACTATAATGACACAAACTACAAAGATTATAGTGAGAAATAAAATCACAGTTCGTAACTTGAACAATGATACTAAATTGAAGACTAATAAAGTCTAAGACTTAATAATATCCATATGTACTAATTCACTAATTTTCCACATCAGCAAAGAGATAGCAGATTTTAAATCTGTCATTAAGATATTATCTTGTTCCCAGAAGGCACCAAAGAATAATGGAAACTGACTTTAATTAAATATGCACATTTTATTTCTGTTTTATACTATTACTTTGTGCTGCATATTAGTATTTTCTACACATTTACTTGTTGATCAAAGAATGAGTATAGACTTTTAGTATAATTTGTGCTTATATTTCATCCCCAAAATAGCTTTTAATGTAGTGGTACTTTACAATAAAGTGTAATGCCGGCATCCCTGCATGCTCCCACCTCTCCCTCCTGGTAGGGACGCCAACTTGATCACCGTCCTGTCTATTCTGTCATGTCCCCTGCTCCAGCTCCTGTGTTTCAGCTGCACGCTTATCATGCATGCGTACTTACTCCCAGTCTCTTAACCCCTTTACCCCCAAGGGTGGTTTGCATGTTAATGACCAGGCCAATTTTTACAATTCTGAGTACTGTCCCTTTATGAGGTAATAACTCTGGAACGCTTCCATGGATCCCGGTGATTCTGACATTGTTTTCTTGTGACATATTGTACTTCATGATAGTGGTAAAATTTCTTTGATATGACTTGTGTTTATTTGTGAAAAAAAGCAGAAATTTGGCAAAAATTTTAAAAAATTGTCTAGGAAGTTATAAGGATTAAAAGTTGACCAGCGATTTCTAATTTTTACAACACCATTTTTTTGTTAGGGACCACATCACATTGGAAGTCACTTTGAGGGGTCTATATGATAGAAAATACCCAAAAGTGACACCATTCTAAAAACTGCACCCCTCAAGATGTTCAAAACCCACATTCAAGAAGTTTATTAACCCTTCAGGTGCTTCACAGGAATTTTTGGAATGTTAAAAAAATGAACATTTAACTTTTTTTCACAAAAGATTTACTTCAGATCCAATTTGCTTTATTTTACCAAAGGTAACAGGAGAAACTAAACCCCAAAAGTTGTTGTACAATTTGTCCTGAGTATGCTGATACCCCTTATATGCAGGTAAACCAATGTTTGGGCGCATGGCAGAGCTCAGAAGGGAAGGATTGCTGTTTGACTGTTCAATGCAAAATTTGCTGGAATTAAGATCGTACGCTATGTTGTGTTTGGAGAGCCCCTGATGTGCCTAAACAATGGAAACCCCCAAGTGACACCATTTTGGAAAGTAGACCCCCTAAGGAACTTTTCTAGATGGTGAGCACTTTGAACCCCTAAGTGCTTCACAGATGTTTATAATGTAGAGCCATAAAAATAAAAAATCATTTTTTTCTCAAAAACGAACTTTTCGCCCCAATTTTTATTTTCCCAAGGGTAACAGGAGAAATTGGACTCCAAAAGTTGGGGGTAAACCACTGTTTGGGCGCATGGCAGAGCTCGGAAGGGAAGGAGCGCCTTTTGACTTTTCAATGCAAAATTGGCTAGAATTGAGATCAGACGCCATGTCGCATTTGGAGAGCCCCTGATGTGCCTAAACAGTGGAAACCCCCCAATTTCAACTCCAACCCTAACCCCAACACACCCATAACCCTAATCCCAACTGTAACCCTAACCACAAACCTAACCCTAACACACCCCTAATCCCAACCCTAACCCCAATCCCAACCGTAACCATAATCCTAACTTTAGCCCTAACCCTGACTTTAGCTCCAACCTTAACCCTAAATTTAGCCCTAACCCTAATGGGAAAATGGAAATAAATACTTTTTTAAATTTTATTATTTTTTTAATTTTCCCTAACTAAGGGGGTAATAAAGGGGGGTTTGATTTACTATTTATATGATACAATGCGATACACTTTATTGATCCCGGGGGAAAATTACGGTATTACAGCAGCAATACAAACAGCAGTACATAAAATATTAGGACATAAATCTTGCACAAGTATGCCAACATTACATAACAAATAAATGTGGGTAGTTCAGGTATATAAGTCACTGTTAATTGACATTAGTACACCTACAACCAGTCATTGTTGTTTACCACCCTTAGGCAATTATTATACATCTCCATAGCAATAGGTACAAACTATTTCCTGAATTTCTGCTTCTTACACCTTAGTAGGATTAGACGGCTGCTGCATGTGCTCTTCTGCTTCAAGAACAGCTCGTATAGTGGGTGTGTATTATTGTTCATTATAGCCCTACACTTCTTCTGAATCCTGTCTTCCACTACCTCCTCAAAAGAGTCAAGATGGAGGCCAACAGCCGCGCTTGCCTTCTTGATAAGTTTGTTGCGCTTATTAGCGTCACATACTCGCTCACTACTGCGCCAGCATATGATAGCAAAGAAGATGGCGCTTGCCACAACGGACTGGTAAAACATTTCGAGCATTGCACACATTGAACGACCTGAGCTTCCATAGAAAGTACAGTCTGCTCATTCCCTTCTTGTAAACCTTTTCTGTATGACACCTCCAATCGAGTTTACTGTCAAGGTGGACCCCAAATATTTGTAGCTCTCAACCATCTCCACCTCCTGGCCAGCAATAGTGATCGGTAAGTAATCACCCTTTTTCCTTCTATAAGTCACTACCAACTCTATCCTTTTCTTTACATTTAGTTCTAGACAGTTAGTCCGGCACCAATCCACAAAGTCAGAAACAACCCTTCTATATTCCTCCTTCCCCCGGTCCCCCACAATGCCCCCTACAATCACTGAGTCATCTGAGAATTTTTGGAGGTGACAGAGATCTGATTTATACTGAAAGCGGGTTTATAGCGGGTTTTTATGTTTGCAGCAATCACACACTAAAAGAAGCTTTTTATTGCAAAAAAATAGTTTTTGCATCACCACATTTTGAGAGCTATAATTTTTCCTTATTTTGGCCCACAGTCATGTGAGGTCTTGTTTTTTGTGGGACGAGTTGACGTTTTTATAGGTACCATTTTCGGGCACTTGACATTTTTTTAGGGCTTTTTATTCCGATTTTTGGGAGGCAGAATGAACAAAAAACAGCAATTCATGAACTTATTTTGGGAGGGCGTTTATACCATTCCGTGTGTGGTAAAATTGATAAAGCGGTTTTATTCTTCGCGTCAGTACGATGACAGCGATACCTCATTTATATCTTTTTTTATGTTTTGGCGTTTTTATACAATAAAAACTATTTTATATGAAAAATAATTATTTTTATTCTGAGAACTATAACTTTTTTTATTTTCCCTATGATTGAGCTATATGGCAGCTTGTTTTTTGTGGGACAAGATGACGTTTTCAGCGGTATCATGTTTATTTATATCCATCTTTTTGATCGCGTGTTATTCCACTTTTTGTTCGACGGTATGATGATAAAGCATTGCTTTTTGCCTTGTTTTTTTAATGGTGTTAACTAAATGGGTTAACTAGTGGAACAGTTTTATAGGTCGGGTCGTTACGGATGCGGCGATACTAAATATGTGTACTTTTATTGTTTAACTTTTTTGAATTAAAATATTTATTTATTGATGGAATAAATATTGATTATTTTTATTACCGGTAGTATTTTTAAAAAAATATATTTACAATTATTTAAAAAAAAATTTTTTACATAATTCTTACTTTTACACTTTGTCCCACTATGGGACACTCATTTTGTGCAGGCTGATCGCTTCTATAGTATGCATATCTGCATGCTATAGAAGCTGTCAGTACTGCAGCTTCTATACACTAACCTGAGAGACTTCCTGGTCATCATTGCTCATGACAGGAAGTCTCTCAAGCCTAGAGACCCGGATGTCATCATGTCGACATCAGGTCTCCATGGCAGCAATCGGGACCCTGCGTTATGCTGTGGGGTCTCTGATCCAAAGGCCGAGGGGCTGTCAGTCCCTCTGCCAGCTCCATAACGCTGCAATCATGTTTGATTGAAGTGTTCTGGGGGTTAAAGTGTCGGCAGCTGACACCTGGCCGTGATAAGAGGGGATAAAGAGACAGCACACTTAATCCTATGTGTCCCCAGCCAATAGCTGGGAGACACTTAGTACTTATAGTACATCCACCTGTAGGGAGCTGCTTGAGCACCAATTGTAGTTTGTCAGTCTATAAACTGCTAGCTAGTAATTAGGTCCCTGTACCAGTCCAGTTAAACCTGTAACAGTACGAGTTCTGCTTTACTGTTCTAGTCTTGTGTGAGACAATACCGGAATCTGAAACCGTTCCGGTGGTACGTGAACCTGAAACTGCTTTAGCAGTTATGTGATCCTGAAACCGCCCCTGTGAAATGTGATCCTGAACTGTTTTGATGATACCTGAACCAGAAGCCACATCTGCTGTAACTGAACCTGAAACCACTTTGTTGATACCTGAACCAGAAACCACTTCAGCAGCACGTGATCCTGAAACTGCTCCAGCGGTACCTGAATCCCGAAACTGCTACAGCGGTACCTGAACCCTGTAACCACTCCATCGGTGCCCGTGCCTTAAATCCACACTGCCAGTATCTGTCCCGTCTGAACCAGCGACTACATCTGTACCATCTCCTAGTCTGTTGCTGCTGTCCTGACCCTTGGGGCAGCTGCCATGGTACCAGGGTCTGTCTTGGAGTAGCATCTGGTGTCAACCTGGACTCAAGTCTAAACCCCACTATCGGGCGCTAGTGAAAACTCACATGGTCGCGTAATCATGCCCCTCCACAAGTGTGACCTAAAGACATCCTATCATCCACCAGAAAACCTCATGAAGTAAATGGAGACCAAAATATAAAATATTTCTCAAATATATGTAATAAGGAAAACTATCTTGTATAATACAGATATAACAGCTTTGGCCCTTAATGAAAGAGAAACTGAAGTTGGCATAAATTAGCTCCTCTGCCATCTCACTATTTAACAGTTGTGGGAGACTTTTTTCTTCTAATCTTGTAATTTGTTAAAAGGGTTTTCTACTTTCAGTAAAAAACTCAAATGCTCTTAAGTACCTAAAATAGAAAATAGAAATAACACTATTAATTCAGCCTTCCATATCATTAATAAAAAAAAGTTGAACAATAGCAGACTCCGCACTAAACCTTGGTTACCTATCCAGGGTTGAAACAAATCAGAATATGTGTTAAACTTTAGATTCTTCAAAGTACTGCCTTTTAGTCTTATGAGAGCTTTATACCTCCTTGGCATCCTCTCAAGTAGCTTCTTCAGGTCTTTACCTGGTATGACTTTCCAACAGTTTTGAACAAGTTCCCAGAGGTGTTGAGCACTTTAGCTGCTTTGCCTCCTCTCTGCATCTAAGCTATCTTAATTGGATTGAGGTTGGGTGGTTTTTGAGGCAATGTCATTTGATGCAGCACTCCATCCCTCTCCTTCTTGGTCATATAGCCCTTACATTGCCTGGAGGTGTTTTGGGTCATTGCCCTGTTACAACACAAATAAAGGTCCAACTAAGTGCAGACCAGATGGGATGTCCTCTCTTTGCAGAATGCTGTGGCAGCCATGCTCTGCAAATATCCTTGAAGTTTTAATAAACCATTAAACAGTTACCAGCAAAGCCCCCCAAACCATTACACCTCCCCCTCCATGCTTCATGGTGGACACCACTCATGTAGAAACCATTCAACCAGCTTTCCTGTATCTGACAAAGACAGCGAGGTTAGTTATAAAAATCTACAATTTTCAGTCATCAGCCCACATTAGAACTTTACAGTAATCCAATGTCCAGTCCTTTTGTTGCTTGGCCCAAATAAGTCTCTTTTTGTTTGCAGTACTCAGTAGTAGCTTTTTTGCAGCAGTTCGAACATAAAGGCCTGATTCTTCCAGTCTCCTCTGGACAGTTGATGTCAAGATGCATCTGCTACTTGATGTGTGTAGAAAAAACATGTGCGATCCAGTTCACCTTGAGTAAGGCACCAATAAACCTCAGCAAGGAAAGACCACTCCTGTCCAGTGTGGTAACACAACAATCTGAAGAATTAAACTTTTTAGCCGTGGTCCAGATTAAAAGATAAGCATGAGCTTTATTTCAATATGAATTAAAAAAAGATTCCCAGTTCAAGTATATTTGTATTTTCTACATGTTTAAGACTAAACTTTACTCCTTATTCAGGGAATGTCTTTTTAATTAGTGTTGAAATAAAGATCATGCATATTTATTAATTCAGAAAACAGCTGGAAAATGTCATACTTCAGATACTTTATGGGAGATGTTATCTGATGTGCTGTCAATGTCTGGTTTCTGAGGGTGATAACTCTGATAAACTTATCTTCTGCAGCAGAGGTAATTCTTGGTCTTCATTTCCCGGTGCAGTCCTCAACAGACCCAGTTTCATCGTAGCAATTCATGTATTTTTTGTGACTGCACTTGAGGATGCCTTTAAGGATCTAGCAATTGTACAGATTTACTGACCTTTATGTGTTATAGTAATGATGGTCTGGACTGTCGTTTCTCTTTACTCATTTGAGTAGTTCTTGTCAAATTCTGGTTTTGAACAGTTGTGGAATAGGGTTCAGCACTGTAGAAAACCAGATGGCAGCCTGTTCAAGCTGCTTAAGAGAATTTCAAGGGTGTGTAAAGTTCTCATCAGCATAAAAGGGGACTACTTTAAGCAATCTAAAAACAGATTATCATTTGTTTGATATGTGTTTCTTTACTCCTTGTTTCCATATGTGTTCCTTTGTGGTTTTGAGTCTGAATCTACAATGTGCACTGTTGTGAGCTCATTTTCGGGTTTGCCTCTGGCTTCTGGTGAGGGTTATTGAGCTGGATGTGCTGACAGAGGGGTAGTGAGTTCTCTATCTGGACTCCCTCTGTTGGTGAAGGGAGGTAATGAAGCTGATCTAAATGGCAGAGACCAGCCACCTGAGGAAGAGGACTGCGATTGGACATCAGGAGTTTCTGATTGGATTTAAGGCAGCCGACTCCCTAGTTTCTTGCTGGTGATTTTTCCTGACTGTGGCTTCTGGTTTCCAGTTTGGTTCCTGCCTTCTTAAAGCTAAGTTTTCTCTGCTATTGTTCATATGAGTTTTTGTCTGTTTACTTAGTTTTTGTGTTCAGCCAGCCCTGGCTGGGACTGGGCTGAATCCCCATTTTGTCTCTGATCAGCTGATCTCTTTTGCTCTGTCTTCAGAATTTACCTGAGTGCTGATATTGGGAATTGAAGTCTAGCGACTTCAGGGCTTTTTTTCTATCAGACGTGTTGGACATTTTTTGGCAGGGTTTTTTGCGTGATTGCAGACAGCAGCTTTTCTTTCCTGTCCTTTCTAGTTAGTGAGGGCCCCATTGTTTGCTCAGCCTATCTTTCTATCTGTGTTTGTGTTTTCATCTTGTTTCACCGACAATACATGTTGGGGGCTGTCTATTGCTTTGGGGTCTGCTCTGGGGCAGTTTAGATTTTCCCTTTCTTTCATTAGGCTTATTTAGTTCTCTGGCCGTGATGAGGCGTCTAGGACCACCGTAGGCATGCTCCACGGCTACTGCTAGTTGTGTGGATAGGATCATGGGTCTGCAATCCGCTAGTTACGAACCTCTCCGGTTTTCTGGGCTTAGCTTGCTTTTTGTTTTTTCCTCCTCGGTGACTTATTCATAACAGAATCACCAGCCATACCGCAGATTCTAGGGTACTCAAAAGCAGGAGAGAATTGTAAAAAAAAGTGTCAGAATTTTTTTTTTTTATATATATATATATTTTCTCCTCTTTTTCTCTGGGGCCGTAGGAGGATTCTTTTTTTTTCTTTTTCTCCTTGATGGAAATTAAGCAATTGTCTGATCGTGTGGAGCAGCTCGCTGCTGAAGTGCGGCGAATTTCCGCCTATCTCACCCATTCACATGCTGTTGAACCAAGGATCCCTGCTCCTGATGTGTTTTTTGGGGATCGGTCTAAATTTTTGAATTTTAAGAATAATTGTAAATTATTTCTTGCCTTGAAGCCTAACTCATCGGGGAGCTCTGCGCAGCAGGTTAAAATTGTCATCTCCTTGCTGCGCGGCGATCCCCAAGATTGGGGAGTTTTGTCTAGGGCGCAACGTCAGGAGTTTAGAAGGCGTAATAAGCTGTGTTTTTTCTGTGGAGATGCCTCTCATGTTATTTCTGTCTGCCCTAAATGAGAGAAACGTTTTGCACACACATTTGCTGTGGGCAGTGTACAACTTAAGTTTCTTTTGGCAATTACTCTGATCTGCTCCTTATCCACATTCTCCGCAAAGCCTTTTGTGGATTCAGGAGCGGCCTTGAATCTGATGCACTTGGATTTTGCTAAACGTTGTGGTTTTCCCATGACACCTCTGCGGATGCCTATTCCTTTGAGGGGTATTGATGCTACTCCTTTGGCGAAGAATAAACCTCAGTTTTGGACCCAGGTGATAATGCGGGTCGCCCCAGACCACCAAGAAAATTGCAGATTTTTGGTGTTGCATAATTTACATGATACCATTGTTCTGGGTTTTCCCTGGTTGCAAATCCATAATCCGGTTTTGGATTGTAAATCTGGGTCTGTGGTGAGTTGGGGTTGTCGGTGTGCTCTTGGCGACACTCCGGTTTTCTCCACCTCTCCCCAGTCGCATGATGTTCCTGACTATTTTTATGATGTATTTAGTGAGAGCAAGTCTGCGTCTTTGCCTCCTCATAGGAGTTACGACTGTGCAATTGAGTTGAGACCTGGGTGTAAATTTCCCAAGGGTCAACTTTTCAATTTATCTGTACCCGAACACGAGGCTATGCGATCTTATATTAAGGAGTCGTTGGAGAAGGGTCACATTAGACCATCCTCTTCGCCCTTAGGTGCTGTTTTTTTTTCGTGGCCAAGAAAGATGGTTCATTAAGGCCTTGTATTGACTATCATTCCCTCAACAAAATTACGGTTAAATATCAGTATCCGTTACCCCTGATTTCTGATTTATTCTCCAGAGTTAAAGGTGCTTGCTGGTTTACTAATCTTGACCTCAGGGGGCGTATAATCTTATTCGCATCAAGCATGGGGATGAATGGAAGACGGCGTTTAATACTCCGGAGGGACATTTTGAGTACCTGGTGATGCCTTTTGGGCTCACTAATGCCTCTTCTACCTTCCAATCCTTCATGAATGATATTTTCCGGGACTTTGTGGATAAGTTTTCAATCATCTATCTGGATGATATTTTGATCTTTTCCAGGGATTGGGATTTTCATATGGAACATGTTCGGACTGTGTTCCAGATTTTGAGGGAGAATTCCTTGTATGTTAAGGGATCGAAGTGCCTTTTTGATGTACAGAGGATTTCATTTTTGGGATTTATTTTGTCTCCGTCAACTATTGAAATGGACCCGACCAAGGTACAGGCCATTTATGATTGGGTTCAACCCACTTCTTTGAAGGCTCTCCAGAAGTTTTTGAGTTTTGCTAATTTTATCGTAAATTTATAGCTAATTTTTCTGGTATTGCTAAACCACTGACTGATTTAACTAAGAAGGGAGCTGATATGCTGAATTGGTCTCCTGAGGCTGTTTCGGCCTTTCAGGTGCTGAAGCGGAGGTTCACTTCTGCTCCGGTTTTGCGGCAACCTGATGTCTCACTTCCTTTTCAGGTGGAGGTAGACACTTCAGAGATTGGTGCAGGAGCTGTTTTGTCCCAAAAAGATCCGGTGACGTCTAAAATGAATCCCTGTGCCTCCTTTTCCCGAAAGTTCTCCCCATCTGAACGCAACTATGATGTGGGGAATCGGGAATTGTTAGCCATGAAATGGGCATTTGAGGAGTGGAGACATTGGTTGGAGGGAGCTAGACATCAAGTTGTAGTCCTCACTGACCACAAGAATTTGATTTACCTTGAGTCGGCCAAATGCTTGAATCCTAGACAGGCTAGGTGGGCCTTGTTTTTTCCGCGTTTTGATTTTGTGGTCTCCTTTCTTCCAGGCACTAAGAATGTTAAGGCAGACGCCCTTTCTTGGAGTTTCTTTGTTGATTCTCCTATTGTGACCAAGCCTACTACCATCCTAGGTGAGGGGGTAGTTCTTTCTGCCATCTCGCCCGATTTGAGACGTGCTCTGGAAAAATTCCAGGAGGTCAAACCTGAGCGTTGTCCTATGGGAAAATTGTATGTTTCTGACCAGTGGAGGAAGAGAGTGATGTCTGAAGTTCATTGCTCCGCATTGGCTGGTCATCCAGGTATTTTTGGTACCAGAGATTTGGTGAGTCGGTCTTTTTGGTGGCCTGCCTTATCTCGTGATGTCAGGAATTTTGTGCAGTCCTGTGGGACTTGTTCACGGTCTAATCCCTGTTCTCGCTCTAGTGGGTTGTTGATGCCCTTGCCGGTGCCTTAGAGGCCATGGACCCATATTTCAATGGATTTTATTTCTGATCTTCCTGTCTCTCAGAGAATGACTGCTATCTGGGTGATTTGTGATAGATTCTCTAAGATGGTCCATCTTGTACCACTCCCAAAGTTGCCATCAGAGTTGGTACCCTTGTTTTTACAACAGCTGGTTCGGTTGCATGGGATTCCTGAGAACATTGTATCGGACAGAGGACTTCAGTTTGTTTCCAGATTCTGGAAAGCCTTTTGTTCCAAGCTGGGAATTCAGTTGTCCTTCTCCTCTGCATTTCACCCTCAGACCAATGGGCAGACGGAGAGAACAAACCAGACTTTGGAGTCCTATTTGAGATGTTTTATATCCGCAGATCAGGATGATTGGGTTTCATTTTTGCCCTTAGCCGAATTCGCTTTAAATAATAGAGCTAGTTCTGCCACCTTGATGTCGCCCTTTTTCTGTAACTTTGGGTTTCATCCTCGATTTTCTTCAGGGCAAGTGGAATCTTCAGCCTGCCCATGTGTTGAGACTGTGGTAGAGAGAATGCAGCAGATTTGGGACCAAGTAGTGGATAAGTTGTCTCTCTCCCAGGAAAAGGCCCA
This sequence comes from Dendrobates tinctorius, assembly GCF_039654945.1. NCBI lineage: Eukaryota > Metazoa > Chordata > Amphibia > Anura > Dendrobatidae > Dendrobates > Dendrobates tinctorius. The sequence goes on from NW_027361724.1 coordinate 1,789,694, forward strand.
GCGGTTTTCTAACCGGCATAGGACCATTGGTCCCCGGTTTAAAGTGGGTGATATGGTTTGGTTGTCATCAAAGAATATCTCTAGGAAGGTGGCTTCTCCAAAGTTGAAGCCAAGATTTATTGGACCTTATAAGATTTTGGAGATTCTTAATCCGGTTTCTTTTCGATTGGCTCTTCCTGTCACGTTTAAGATCCATAACGTGTTTCATAAGTCGCTGTTGAAGAGATATGTTGAGCCAGTAGTTCCTATGGCGGCACCTCCTGACCCTGTATTGGTTAAAGGTAATGTGGAATATGAGGTAGAGAAAATACTGGATTCTCGTCTGGCTAAACGGAGACTCCAGTATTTGGTCAAGTGGAAGGGTTATGGCCAGGAGGACAATTCTTGGGTCTCTGCCTCTGATATTCATGCCGATAGATTGGTTCATGCTTTTCATCGGGCCCATCTTGATCGGCCCGGTGGCGTGGATGAGGGTTTGGTGACCCCTCCTAAAGGAGGGGGTACTGTTGTGAGCTCATTTTCGGGTTTGCCTCTGGCTTCTGGTGAGGGTTATGGAGCTGGCTCTGCTGACAGAGGAATAGTGAGTTCTCTATCTGGACTCCCTCTGTTGATGAAGGGAGGTAATGAAGCTGATCTAAATGGCAGAGACCAGCCACCTGAGGAAGAGGACTGTGATTGGACATCAGGAATTTCTGATTGGATTTAAGGCAGCCGACTCCCTAGTTTCTTGCTGGTGATTTCTCCTGACTGTGGCTTCTGGTTTCCAGTTTGGTTCCTGCCTTCTTAAAGCTAAGTTTTCTCTGCTATTGTTTATATGAGTTTTCATCTGGTTTACTTAGTTTTTGTGTTCAGCCAGCCCTGGCTGGGACTGGGCTGAATCCCCATTTTGTCTCTGATCAGTTGATCTCTTTTGCTCTGTCTTCATAATATACCTGAGTGCTGATATAGGGAATTGAAGTCTAGAGACTTCAGGGCCTTTTTCTATCAGACGTGTTGGACATTTTTTGGCAGGGTTTTTTGCGTGATTGCAGACAGCAGCTTTTCTTTCCTGTCCTTTCTAGTTAGTGAGGGCCCCATTGTTTGCTCAGCCTATCTTTCTATCTGTGTTTGTGTTTTCATCTTGTTTCACCGACAATACATGTTGGGGGCTGTCTATTGCTTTGGGGTCTGCTCTGGGGTAGTTTAGATTCTCCCTTTCTTTCTTTAGGCTTATTTAGTTCTCCGGCTGTGACGAGGCGTCTAGGACCACCGTAGGCACGCTCCACGGCTACTGCTAGTTGTGTGGATAGGATCATGGGTCTGCAATCCGCTAGTTACCAACCTCTCCGGTTTTCTGGGCTTAGCTTGCTTTTTGTTTTTTCCTCCTCGGTGACTCATTCATAACAGTGCACATTCCAAGAAGAACAAGGAAAACAACTGACCTGCACTGTACATTAGAACAAAGTCAACCGAACACGCAAAAGCGCTGATAATAGCAAGATCAGCTAATAGTCTATTCTCTAAAACATGATGGGAGGATGATAGAAGGTAAATTAGAGTGGAATGGGATGAGATGATTGGATAAGAAAGGAAATTAGGATCTTGCACGTCGGATTTCAAACGGCTGATTCTTTCGTTCTCTCAGAAATAATCCACTACCTGGCAATTCTACCAGCTCATAGACAACACAGGAGTGCTCAGCTGAGTATTCCTGTGTTTTGTGGACAACTGTTTGCCCTACAGCTATCTAATATGTATGGGGAGCTTTACTCCAGAACTAAAAAACTATTTGTGAAATGGAACTTTTGATTTTATTTTCATTAAAGTTGAGTCGTTAATAAGGTAAGATTGTTAAGTGTGTTTTATTATTTTGTCCCTTTAAGGTTTAAAATTCAGACAAAATGTTATTTAGAAAAAAGTTTGATATACTCTTGCTACATTTAACCAGGAATTATGCAGTGGTTTTATAGTGTTCTGTTACTGTACATGAAAGCTATAAATTGGAACAGAACATACACATGGTGCAACCACAGTACACCGTGCTGTAAAATAGCCTTAAGGAATAGTTTTCATGAATCACATATTGTCCACATAAGCTTAAAATAAAACCAACCACTCGCTTTGTGGTCCTACTGTAGTTTTCTACAGTTGTTCTGGTGTTATCTTTTTTCAAAGTGAGTACTCATTATCGCTTTCTGTTGGTTAGTTTGCTTTTTTAACCTTTTCAGTCTCCTTTAATTACTTATAGTAGCCTAATATTCTTTTTAACCTTATTTTTTATTTCATTAAATTATATTTTCTGTACCTTTTACAAATGCAATGCAACTACTGTGAAATAATTAGGAGATATTATGTATATCAATGTTAATAAACATGTTATAAGTTGTGAGACTTTCTAATATTTGTATTTTATTGTATTGAAATTATTCATGATTTTCACAGTGGCTGCAGAAACTTTCTTTTACATTCAATGGTCCAAACCTATGTAGACCTAGTTCTCACAGTTATGATTTTACAAGTGTTGAACCTAAGCAGTCTGAGGCGCGGATTCACTAAAAGGAATTTGTCTACAGGTTTTCCCACATAATATGAGGGCAGCATGATGTAGAGACAGAGACCCTTGCTTTCATCAATGTGTCACTTACTGGGTTGCTTGCTTTTGATTCTATAAGAGCACTGTTTTATCAGCAGAAGATTATCACTACATTAACTAGTAAACCTGAATATAGGAGGATATAGAGTGATTTGGTTAAAAAAAAAAATTATATAAATATTAATAAAAAGTTAGAAAAGTGAATAATGTACATCAAAGACAAACAATGCCAGCTTACAGTTAACAAGTAAGCACATGAATATTCATAATACGTACAAGAGTTGTGCTCAAGGAGAGTATGCCCTATACACCACCCATAAGTCTAATAATAAGTATAGCCAAGTGGCAGTACATGTAAAATGAGGGAGAGCATCGCTTACCAAAGATAAGAGACTGAGTTTGGCATTGAGCCGGATGGCAGAACCCCGACTTTTCGCATGTTGGACACCACTTTCTGAAGGGGAATGCGTTTGTGGTAACCAAAAGGACCTTTTTGTTTCCATGGTGGCCGGTCAGGTAACTGGTTACGTGGTCCATGTGAACCAATGACGTGGCTCCAATGGTGTGTGTGCGCGCCCCACACCCACCGAGTCCAGCAAACGTGGCCACAGCCGTCAAGGGTCACCGCGCTACATGTAGCATAGTAAATTATGTTAGTACTACTGCATGATAGGAATCATCTAGAGTTTATAGATGGCGGAATTACAGTGATTGGTCCCACCCACAGCATAGAAATGGATCAACTGATCCAGCTGATTCAAATCAGCTTCTATTTAATCTAATATATCGTGTGATGAATCATCATCTTCCCAGATGAGTGCACTTGGTGGGCAGACAGCTCTGGGCTACTCAATAAAAAGGGTTTTGACCAGACAGACTTCCAACAACAAGGGTCCAACTGGAAGACAGCTTTCATGTGGTTCCCAGAGGGGCAACAAGTACTTGTCTTATCCTCTTATGTTTTTACTGATGCACAGTTAGTTATTGGGTAGGGGCCTGACTTTTTCTTCCACTAACTTTTTCAATTATTTCACAGCCCTAATGGTTCTGCAGCTTTTTTCGCTTCTTATTTTGAGGAAACTACATAGCAAAAATCAACCTATGCAGGAACCTTTGAGTGAGACTGAGAGGGAGGCGCTACAAAATTTGGAAGATCTACTTGGTGAACAAGCCCCACAACAGCAAAGTAGGTTCCCATCGCTTGTCATGCCCAGGTCAACGAAGTTCCCCCCTTTGTCTCAGTCGGGCTATTGAGATCTTCACTAGATTGGGGTCTGCAGATTTTAAAAAGGTTTCATCGAGGTGCAGATTTGATAACCTTACATATCGATGGACAAGGCGGGAACATTGTCATCTGGCCATTCGACACTGTCACGCTCGCGCCTTGGCTGATTGGCACGAGCAGGGGGGTTGTGGCCCTACTGTGCCACAGACCAGACTACCCTGGAAGAGGCGTGACTAAGACTGCTGCCTTGATCTTCTCTGGAGCCTCCAATGGTGAGGTCAGGGTTGTGCGGCAGGCAGCTGCCAGGTGCCACTCCAGGGTGGTGTCTGGCTTTGACTGCTGATCCCACTCGGGGACAGGACACTTGGTCAGGTGCGAGTGACAGGCAGGCACGGCTGTTATCCAGGCAGGCATGGCTGACATACAGGGCAGGCTGGCACGGCTGAGACACGGCAGTCTAGCATGGCTGAGACAGGGCAGACTGGCACGGCTGAGACACAGGGCAGGCTGGCATGGTATGAGAAGAAACAGGTAGGGGCCTGTTCACACAGCAGGTGCAGGTACCAGTATAGGCAGGAAGGAGTGGAGTATGATGGAACAGGTTTGGACCTGTTCACACAGGAGGAGCAGGTACGGGTTTTGACAGGAGAAAGTGGAGTATGACAAAGCAGGTTAGGAACTGAACCGCAGGAGTGCAGAGTAGGCAGAGCCGCAGGAGTGCAGAGTAGGCGGAGCCGCAGGAGTGCAGAGTAGGTGGAGCTGCAAGGGAGCGGAGCAGGCGGAGCCGCAAGGGTGTGGAGCAGGCAGAGCCGCAAGGGTGCAGAGCAGGCAGAGCTGCAAGGGTGCAGAGCACAGACAGGGAGAACACAGCAGGGAAAGAAGCCAAAGACAAGGAGACAAGGGGTAGAACAGAGTTCAGACACAATACAGGGTCAAAGATTCAAGGACCAGAATATTCTGTCTCCTGGAGGGCGGACGGAGGTACTAGGCAAGACAAGGTCAGGAGCTATAGCACAGAGACCAGGATATTCTTCCTCCTGGAGGGCAGACAGACAGGCACAAGACAAAGCTAGGAGTGTAGCCTCCAGAGAAGGAGAAACACAGAACAGGGCCTGGCTTACTCAGCAGCAAAACACTAACTGAGTTTAGACATTGCTCAGGCAATCTTCCAGTGGGTGGGGCAGCCCTAAATAGTAGTGGGCTCTAGGTAATTGGTCAGGGACACATTAGCCAGGTGCACCCTGACTCCATAAGAAGCAGAGCGTTCAGGCGCAGCCCCCCTATACACACATTCAGGAAACATGAACATAGCAGACAGGAGACAAGGCAAGGAGCTGGCGGCAGAGAGAAATCAGCATGACCTGGAGAAGTGAGTAAGTTGGTGAGTGTGGGATGGGAGGCCATGCAGCGATGCCAGCAGGGTTGCTACAGACACATATGAACGGGAGGCATTTCGCTAATTGAAAGATCTGCAGACACATGACAAGTTATCATATAACCCAATGATCTCCTCGTCTCAACTCCAGCAGATCCTCATCAGGGCCTGCAAGGATGGAATTATTGATAAAAATCTGTTTGAGGGACTAGCGGTCAGGTCTCTAAAAATCCCAGACTTCTACCTCTTGCCTAAAGTCCACAAAGATGCCGTCAACCCCCTGGGGTGCCCGATCGTGTCAGGAATTGCAGGGCTCTGAGATCTCATATGTAGATACATTGATTTTTATCTCAAGCACCTAGTAAAGACACTACCGTCCTATGTCCATGACATGACAGATGTCCTCTCACGGGTTGACGGCTTCTTTGTGGAAAAAGGTACTTTGCTTGACACCGCAGACATTGAGACTCTATGCACCATTATCAGCCATACATACTGGCTGGATGCGATCCACTTGTTGTTGGGGACCTTCAACCTGGGTGGCCCTTTGTGTGACCCTATTCTTGAGCTGCTGTATCTCTTCCTTATCCACAATTTTTTTGTGTTTAAATAATAATTCTATCTTCAGAAGCACGGCACATTCATGGTGCGGACTGTGCGCCCTCATATACTAATCTCTTCCGTGGTTCAATTGAGATAGTCCTTTTCAGTGAAGCTGGTGCAGAGGTCTCCGATCATGTGCTTTTCTGGCTTAGATATATTGATGACATCCTTATATTGTAGGGTTAGACAGTGCAGTAGCTCGAGATGTTTATGGATCAACTCAATACTAACTCACACAATATCAGATTGACATATAATTACAATTCTAAAAAAATAGATTTCCTGGACATCTCTGTAAATTGATGATCATTTGTGCATCCAGACATATATCTACAGGAAACCCATGTCTGTCAATGCTCTGCTCACAATCTTGACACCATAAGGGTGTTCCCAATTGGACAGTTCCTAAGAATGTGACTGATCTGCTCATCAGATGACAGATTTGAGACCCAAGCCTCTGACATTATGAGGCAGTTCAAACTATGTGGCTATATCATAGGGGCATTAAATGCGGTTATGATAGGACATCACACAACAACCTTTTGTCCCAAAACAAAAACAGTGATAGAGGCAAGGATGATAAGATCAGATTTATATCAACTTACAACCATCAATGGACCAGTATGAGGGGCATTTTAGCCAAACATTGAGCTATACATTGAGCCAGAACCCTCCCAGGAACCGCACTCAGGCAACTTTCCATCCATGACCTCAAGGAGATCAAAAATCTTAATGATCTCTTTGTCAAAAGTCACTACATTACGAGTAAAACTAATCCATTCAGATCCAGAGGACCTGTGTTGGGATCCTTTCCATGCGGTCACTGTCTTGCCTGCGCAAATTATTATTATTATTAATATAGAATCATTGATTCCATGGTGCTGTACATGAGAAGGGGTTACATACAAATTACAGATATCACTTACAGTAAACAAGCTAACAATGACAGACTGATACAAAGGGGAGAGGACCCAGCCCTTTCGGGCACACATTCTACAGGATGGTGGGGAAGGAGACGGTAGGTTGGGGGGTTGCAGCAGTTCCCGTGTTGCTTGAGGCGATATCTCCGGTAGTGGTGAGGAGGTAGAGGGGTCATTGCAGGCTGTAAGCTTTCTTGAAGAGGTGGGTTTTCAGATTCCGTCTGAAGGATCCGAGAGTGGTTGATAGTCGGACATGTTGGGGCAAAGAATTCCAGAGGATAGGGGATATTCGGGAGAAGTCTTGGAGGCGGTTGGATTAGGAGCAAATAAGTGTGTAAGAGAGAAGGAGGTCTTGGGAGGACCAGAGATTACGTGAGGGAAGGTATCGGGAGATTAGCTCAGAGACATATGGAGGAGACAGGTTGCAGATGGCCTTGTAGGTCAGTATTAGTAATTTGAACTGGATACGCTGAGGGAATGGGAGCCAGTGAAGAGATTTGCAGAGGGGAGAAGCAGAGGAGTAGCGAGGAGAGAAATGAATGAGTCGGGCAGCAGAGTTAAGCATGGACTGGAGAGGTGCAAGGTTGTTAGCAGGGAGGCCACAGAAAAGGATGTTGCAGTAATCGAGGCGAGAGATGATGAGGGCATGCTCAAGCATTTTAGTAGATTGAGGGTGGAGGAAGGGACGGATTATGAAAATATTTTTGAGCTGGAGGCGACAGGAGGTGGAGAGAGCTTGGATGTGCGGTTTGAAGGACAGGACAGAGTCAAATGTCCTGCACTGCTCCACATTCGGCTCCCTGGATGGTTTCAAACATTTTCAAATTAAGCAACATATATTATGCTGCAGCACTAACGTAATTTACTATGCTACATCTAGCTGTTCTCTGATATATGTTGGCGGATTGACATAAAAGGAGCTCTGAGTGCAGGTGCTGGAGCATATGTGAGACATTTGTGTTGCCTAGACATTGGCCGGCCCCTCTGATTTAAAAAAAAAATCCCCTGCCATTTTAAGGTTTCCCATAATTGTGGCGCTAAATTGCTTATGGTTAGGGGTATTAATAGTATTCACATGGGGATCAAAGGCGGTAACAACTAGCAACAAAAAACTTTTAGCGCAATGTGAACCCAAATATATAGTGACATTTGGCATCATGACACTTAAGGGTCTGAATTAGACACACAGCTTCACCCCCTTGCTATAGATCATTAGTATTTCGTCCATACCTGTTCTCTACTAAGTTCCTATCTTATCTCCCATCCCCCTCCGGATGTTGTTTTTTGTTTTCAATATATCTTTTAACGTTTCTTTTGTATTTCTTATTCTTTTTGTTATGTTTTCCTTACTTACTTGTTGTGGTACCACCATCGACGTCCTAGGTTTCCCCATCTACTGTGACTTCTACTGGTGTCCACTACATCTCTCTATAAAAATACCACAAGAAAAAAGTGAAGCAATCAAAAAAGTCCAGAAGACTCAATATTACAAAAGATAAAATTAAATCTTTATTATAATGTGAACAGGAACAAAGGAAGAGGGGGAATAGAGTCAGAAATGACCATAGCAGCACAGAGGCAGACAACTGGGGCATACATGGGGTGAATGGACCAAAGAGGGATAAGACGTAACTTGAGTATGATTACAATATAATAATTGGTAATACATTGCACCTATCCCAAAATGTCATAATATGACCAAACAGGTTAAATAGATGTAAACATTGACATTATTATTATTATTATTATTATTATTTATTGTTATAGCGCCATTTATTCCATGGCGCTTTACATGTGAGGAGGGGTATACATAAAAACAAGTACAATAATCTTAAACAATACAAGTCATAACTGGTACAGGAGGAGAGAGGACCCTGCCCGCGAGGGCTCACAATCTTCAAGGGATGGGTGATAATACAGTAGGCGAGGGTAGAGGATAGAGTCAGAAATGACCATAGCAGCACAGAGGCAGACAACTGGGGCATACATGGGGTGAATGGACCAAAGAGGGATAAGACGTAACTTGAGTATGATTACAATATAATAATTGGTAATACATTGCACCTATCCCAAAATGTCATAATATGACCAAACAGGTTAAATAGATGTAAACATTGACATTGTAAACAACTGAACAATAGAGAAGCTTTACCTGTAAGGACAGCAAATGGAGGTCCACCCACGTATGAACACCCCCAACGCACGTTTCGGCAGATGGCCTTCTCTTTCTCTTGAGAAAGGCTATCTGCCGAAACGTGCGTTGGGGGGAGTTCATACGTGGGTGGACCTCCATTTGCTGTCTTTACAGGTAAAGCTTCTCTATTGTTCAGTTGTTTACAATGTCAATGTTTACATCTATTTAACCTGTTTGGTCATATTATGACATTTTGGGATAGGTGCAATGTATTACCAATTATTATATTGTAATCATACTCAAGTTACGTCTTATCCCTCTTTGGTCTATTCACCCCATGTATGCCCCAGTTGTCTGCCTCTGTGCTGCTATGGTCATTTCTGACTCTATTCCCCCTCTTCCTTTGTTCCTGTTCACATAATATTTAATTTTATCTTTTGTAATATTGAGTCTTCTGGACTTTTTTGATCGCTTCTCTTTTTTCTTGTGGTATTTTCATGCTCCATGCGATTGTCCTTATAAATCCTACTAAGATAAACTCATTATACATGGTTACCTATGTATGTATTGTATGGAATTAATTTATTCATCCTAAATGGGGTTTTTATCCATAATATGGTTTACATCTCTCTATAAGTAGTGATTGGATCATTTTGGCTGTACTTTTTGTAATTCTGCTTATACAGTATATTATTATTTGTCATGCTCTGCTATGCACTACTATTTTTGTACAATGTTGTACTGGCTGATATATTTTTTCCACATTGCTCATTATCATAAGGGGATATTCTCTTACATGGACCACATGTTAGTCTGTCTCCCTATTTGGGGTTGTAACTTTACTTGATGTGGTGGTGCGCATGCGCACCATGTGGCTGCCCTGTTCTGTGCACGGCCCGGTGTCTCTATTAGTGTTGAGCATTCCGATACCGCAAGTATCGGGTATCGGCCGATACTTGCTGTATCGGAATTCCGATACCGACTTCCGATATTTTTTCAATATCGGAATTCGGCATCGGAATCGGAAGTTCAGTTGATTGACGGCCTGACGTCATCATGATGCGCGGTGTGTGCGCATCATGATGCGCCGTCATTTCGGGCCTTCCGGGGGTCTCTGCCGGCCTGCCGGGGGGCTGTGCCGGCCTGCCGGGGGGCTGTGTGGACTGCCCGGGGTCTGTACCGGCCTGCCGGGGGGCTGTGCCGGCCTGCCGGTGGTCTGTGCACCCTGTGGGGGTCTGTACCGGCCTGCCGGGGGGCTGTGCCGGCCTGCCGGGGGGCTGTGCTGATGTCCGGGGGTCTGTGCAAGCATCGTCCGATGGGACTACAAGTCCCATCGGGCGATGCCTGCTACCATGACAGTGATTGACACATTAGCCAATGATGGGACAGTAGTAGTCCCATCATCCGGCTAATGTGTTAAATGTTAAAAAAAAAAAAAAATACTACATACATACTACATGCATGCTACATACATACTACATGCTACATACATACTACATATATACTACATACATACTACATACATGCTACATACATACTACATGCATGCTACATACATACTACATGCTACATACATACTACATGCATGATACATACATACTACATATATACTACATACATACTACATACATGCTACATACATACTGCATGCTACATACATACTACATACATACTACATACATACTACATGCATGCTACATACATACTACATATATACTACATGCATGCTACATACATACTACATGCTACATACATACTACATATATACTACATACATACTACATACATACTGCATGCTACATACATACTACATACATACTACATGCATGCTACATACATACTACATGCATGCTACATACATACTACATGCATGCTACATGCATGCTACATACATACTACATGCTACATACATACCACATACATACTACATACATACTACATACTACATATATACTACATGCATGCTACATACATACTACATGCTACATACATACCACATACATACTACATACATACTACATACATACTACATGCTACATACATACTACATATATACTACATGCATGCTACATACATACTACATGCTACATACATACCACATACATACTACATACATGCTACATATATACTACATGCATGCTACATACATACTACATATATACTACATGCATGCTACATACATACTACATGCTACATGCATGCTACATACATACTACATACATACTACATGCTACATACATACCACATATATACTACATACATACAATACATTCATACAATACATACATAGACATACAGTACATATAACATAGAGTAACATACTTACCAATACTTGTCACATTGTTCCCCGAAGCCATTGTCTTTTCCGGAATAAATATTAACATAACAAACCACAAAAATACTCACCCACGATCTGAAGCAGTCCACGAGTGTGTCCCACGACGATCTTGGGTAGAGAACTGCAGCATCAGATGATGCTGCCGTTCTCTACGGGCTGCAGGAATCCAATGACGGAAGGTAGGTATCCTTCCGCACTGTATTCCTCCGCCACTTAAAAAAAAAAAAAGTCCCTAGTCTCACTTTATGCCATTGCTGCGTGGGAATTTCCCACACAGCAATGGCATAAAGTGAGACTAGGGACTTTTTTTTTTTTTAAGTGGCGGAGGAATACAGTGCGGAAGGATACCTACCTTCCGTCATTGGATTCCTGCAGCCCGTAGAGAACGGCAGCAACAGCTGATGCTGCAGTTCTCTACCCAAGATCGTCGTGGGACACACTCGTGGACTGCTTCGGATCGTGGGTGAGTATTTTTGTGGTTTGTTATGTTAATATTTATTCCGGAAAAGACAATGGCTTCGGGGAACAATGTGACAAGTATTGGTAAGTATGTTACTCTATGTTATATGTACTGTATGTCTATGTATGTATTGTATGAATGTATTGTATGTATGTAGTATATATGTGGTATGTATGTAGCATGTAGTATGTATGTAGTATGTATGTAGCATGCATGTAGCATGCAGTATGTATGTAGCATGCATGTAGTATATATGTAGTATGTATGTGGTATGTATGTAGCATGTAGTATATATGTAGTATGTATGTGGTATGTATGTAGCATGTAGTATGTATGTAGCATGCATGTAGTATATATGTAGTATGTATGTGGTATGTATGTAGCATGTAGTATATATGTAGTATGTATGTGGTATGTATGTAGCATGTAGTATGTATGTAGCATGCATGTAGTATGTATGTAGCATGCATGTAGTATATATGTAGTATGTATGTAGCATGTAGTATGTAGCATGCATGTAGTATATATGTAGTATGTATGTAGCATGTAGTATGTATGTAGCATGCATGTAGTATATATGTAGTATGTATGTAACATGTAGTATGTATGTAGCATGCATGTAGTATGTATGTAGCATGCATGTAGTATGTATATGGTATGTATGTAGCATGTAGTATGTATGTAGCATGCATGTAGTATATATGTGTTATGTATGTGGTATGTATGTAGCATGCATGTAGCATGCATGTAGTATGTATGTAGTATGTATGTAGTATATATGTAGTATGTATGTAGCATGTAGTATGTATGTGGTATGTATGTAGCATGTAGTATGTATGTAGCATGCATGTAGTATGTATGTAGCATGCATGTAGTATATATGTAGTATGTATGTAGCATGTAGTATGTAGCATGCATGTAGTATATATGTAGTATGTATGTAGCATGTAGTATGTATGTAGCATGCATGTAGTATATATGTAGTATGTATGTAACATGTAGTATGTATGTAGCATGCATGTAGTATGTATGTAGCATGCATGTAGTATGTATATGGTATGTATGTAGCATGTAGTATGTATGTAGCATGCATGTAGTATATATGTGTTATGTATGTGGTATGTATGTAGCATGCATGTAGCATGCATGTAGTATGTATGTAGTATGTATGTAGTATATATGTAGTATGTATGTAGCATGTAGTATGTATGTAGTATGTATGTAGCATGCATTTAGTATATATGTAGTATGTATGTAGCATGTAGTATGTAGCATGCATGTAGTATATATGTAGTATGTAGCATGTAGTATGTATGTAGCATGCATGTAGTATATATGTGTTATGTATGTAGCATGTAGCATGCATGTAGCATGTATGTAGTATATATGTGGTATGTATGTAGCATGCAGTATGTATGTAGCATGCATGTAGTATATATGTAGTATGTATGTTGCATGTAGTATTTATGTAGTATGAATGTAGCATGTATGTAGTATGTAGTATGAATGTAGCATGTATGTAGTATGCATGTTGTATGTATGTAGCATGTAATTTTTTTTTTTTTTTTTTTTACATTTAACACATTAGCCGGATGATGGGACTACTACTGTCCCATCATTGGCTAATGTGTCAATCACTGTCATGGTAGCAGGCATCGCCCGATGGGACTTGTAGTCCCATCGGACGATGCCTGCACAGACCCCCGGAGCCTGCACAGACCACCGGCAGGCCGGCACAGCCCCCCGGCAGGCCGGCACAGCCCCCCGGAGCCTGCACAGCCCCCCGGCAGGCCAGCACAGCCCCCCGGCAGGCCGGCACAGCCCCCCGGCAGGACGGCACAGCCCCCCGGAGCCTGCACAGACCACCGGCAGGCCGGCACAGACCACCGGAGCCTGCACAGACCCCCTGGCAGGCCGGCACAGCCCCCCGAAAGGCCCGTACAGACCCCAGAGAGGCTGTACAAGGGCAGGAAAGGTTTTTTCTTATTCCGATACCGGAAGTCCCATAGACTTGAATGGGACTTCCGGTATCGGAATCGGCGATACCGATACTTTTTTTAAAGATCGGCCGATACCATCCGATACAATACTTTGAAGTATCGGACGGTATCGCTCAACTCTAGTCTCTATGCCTCCTGCACATGACTGAAGGCCACAACTCGCTCACCTCCCTTGTGCATGTGCGGTGACGCCTGACAGCCGTGGCTGCATTTGCTGCACTTGGCAGGTGCGGCGCACACGCGCCTTTGGAGCATTGGTCCATATGGACCACGTGACCAGTCACTTCACCGGCCACCATGGAAATAAAAAGGTCCTTTTGGTTACCACAACTGCATTCCCATTGAGAAACTGATGTCCAATACGCGAAACGCGCGTTGGAATCCTGTCATCCGGCTCATTGCCATCCTCAGTCTCTTTTGTTTTTGGTAAGTGATGCCCTCCCTCATTTTCCAAGTACTGCCACTGGGTTATACTTATTATTAGACTTATCGGTGGTATATAGGGCATACTTTCTTTGAGCACAACTCTGGTATGTACTATGAATATCCATATGCTTACTTATTACCTGTTAGCTAACATTGAATACAATAATACTGAAACAGATACCATCGTTACAAGCCAGTATCACTTGTGATGCAGTGACCCCTGTGACAGCTAGGGGGCACTGTATGGACTTCCCAGGACTTGCATGCAGGCATTTCCATTATTGTGATGGGGAAATGGTGAGCGTCAGGGTTGTAAATGGCCGATATGTATCCGCCTCCAGTTCACCAAGCGACCACGCTGCCAAGTCCTTCAACCCTGCAGCCGGCACCATCAACCATGCTCCAGAGTACACGACCCCTGCAGCAATCAAGATCTATGATGCTGCTTACTACAGACCCCTGCCCACTACAGCACCCCTGCCCATAACAGCACCCTTAATGCAGCCTAGTCCACAACTATGGCCGATGACTGTTACAGAGCCCAGCACTCCCACTCGGCCAAGAAAAGCAAGATCTAAAAAAAAAATCTTGGCATTCAGGACCAAAACCAGGAGCCAAAAAAATCTTCCCACCTTGAACCCACCACCTCCACCCTCACCTACCATTTTATCACTACCTTCCCTTGTGTCTCTGTCTGTTCCTTCCGATTCCCATGATTCCACTTTGTATCCCCAATGTCTCCATTGCCATCCCTGATCCAATCCTTCAATTAGTTGCCCCTTCCCCTGTAGACCTTTCCCCTGTAATCCCATCCTCATGAACTACCTGTCACGGGGGCTAAGTTCAACTAAGGCTGAAAGACCCGGGGCCCCTGTGGTGTCCCTTTACTAGGGGAAACCCTGTCTGACCCTCAACCCAGGGTTTTTGCTGAAGGTGCAAATGCCTGAGCCTCCGACCTTTCCTTATCTCCTGCTCAGCCCTGCACTTAACCCTCCACCCTCCACCCAGTGAGAAGTCACCACCAAAGCTCCCACACAAATAATGACAGACAGGGAGAACTTAAACTGCACTGCGCCGCACACACACAGGAATAAACAGTAATGTGAACAGGGCACAACTAAACACAAATATGGGAAGGAGAAAGGATAAGGACGGATCATACGACACCAGATATGAATCTCTCTCTCTTGAACACCTCCACTCCAGACCGGAACCACTTGGTATGAAACACAAGCTATAATCGGCGACGCCCATAGGCCAGTATGACTATTTAAAGACCGTGGGCGTGACTAACCATCCAACCTGGTCTCCAGCAGGATTAACCCCCGAGAGCCTGAAGATCAGGCCGGCGCCACTGAGGCTATAGTGGCTGGAGGTGGAACTACCTTTGCCTGCCGGATGCTGTGGTGTGAACAGCGTCCGACATGACAGTACCCCGTCTTCTACGAGGGACGCCAGGGCCCTCAAGACTCATAGGACCCGGCTTGTCCGGATGACGACGGTGAAAAGAACTGACCAGCCGATCCGCATGTATGTCTGAGGCTGGAACCCAAGACCTCTCCTCTGGACCATACCCCCGCCAGTGCACCAAATACTGAAGAGTACGGCGTACTACTCGAGAGTCCACTACCTTGGCGACCTCGAACTCTAACTCGCCATCCACCATGACTGGAGGTGGCATCGGCGTTGTGTCCACAGAGCCTACCACCTTTTTCAATAAAGCCCTGTGAAACACGTTGTGTATCTTGTACACTGCGGGAAGTTCCAACCGATAAGCCACTGGGTTAATGATGGCAGAAATCCTAAAAGGCCCAATAAACCTTGGACCCAGTTTTAAAGAAGGGATTTTGAGTTTTATGTTCTTCGTAGCTAACCACACCCATTCACCCACACACAGGTCCGGACCTGGCACGCGTCTACTGTCAGCCACCCGTTTGTACCTGGCACTCATGCTCAACAAACGCTGTTTCACCCGCCTCCAGACTGATGACAATTGGGCTCCTAGCTGATCCTCCTCCGGGACACCCCCGGAGTCACCCTGACGTAAGGTACAAAACTGAGGATGTTGACCGTACACACAAAAGAATGGAGACTCTCCTGATGACTCTTGGCGGTGATTATTTAATGCGAATTCGGCCAGAGGAAGGAAAGTAGACCACTCCTCCTGGTTGTCGGACACAAAGCATCGTAAATACTGTTCTAGATTTTGGTTCATGCGCTCAGTTTGTCCATTAGACTGTGGATGAAACGCCGATGAATGTGACAACTTGATCCCCAACCTTGAGCAAAAAGCTTTCCAAAACCTCGCCACAAATTGCGTACCCCTATCAGATACTATGTCAGACGGTATTCCGTGGAGTCTGACCACCTCCTTCACAAATACCTGAGCCAACGTCTTAGCATTGGGCAAAGAGGACAACGCCACAAAATGCGCCATCTTTGAAAAACGGTCAACCACCACCAGGATGACCGTGTTCCCTGCCGAGGCTGGCAAGTCAGTGATAAAATCCATGGAGATTTCTGTCCATGGCCTATTGGGTACCCCCAGAGGCTGTAGCGTGCCAGCAGGACGGGTTCGGGGTGACTTAGCCCTAGCGCACGTGATGCAAGCTGCCACGTACGAGACCACGTCCTGCCGGATTTTGGGCCACCAGAAACGACGCGATACCAGCTCTAAGGTGCCCTTCACCCCTGGGTGACCAGCCAGTACCGAATCGTGGTGTTCCTTCAACACCTTAGGCCGAAGATGCAGGGGTACAAATGATTTGTTGGCGGGAAGTCCTGGTGGTACCTCCTCTTGGGCCTCGGCAATCTCCGCCTCTACCTCAGTCGTGAGAGCCGAGACCACTACCCCTTTCTGGAGGATGGGTACCGGCTCTTCCCGAGGTTCTCCCCCCGGAAAACACCTAGACAAAGCATCCGCCTTGGTGTTTTTAGCCCCGGGACGGTACGTCACAAGAAAATTGAAACGAGTAAAAAACAATGCCCAGCGAGCCTGCCTAGGAGACAGACGCTTGGCCGACTCCAGGTAGAGCAGATTCTTATGGTCGGTGATAACTGTGACCTGGTGAGCCGCCCCCTCCAAGAAGTGTCGCCATTCCTCAAAAGCCAGTTTGATGGCCAACAACTCCCTGTTGCCGATATCATAATTCCGTTCGGCCGGCGACAACTTCTTGGAGAAGTAGGCGCATGGATGCATCTCGCTCAAGGACGAGCCTTGAGACAGTACTGCCCCCACTCCCACCTCCGACGCATCAACCTCTACCACAAAAGGTTTAGACACGTCTGGTTGCACCAGAATGGGGGCTGAAGCAAAACTATTCTTCAGACGCTCAAATGCACGTATAGCCACCTCAGGCCAGTTCGCCAGATCGGCACCCTTTTTTGTCATGTCCGTGAGCGGTTTGGCGACAGTCGAAAAGTGTTTTATAAATTTCCTATAATAATTCGCAAACCCCAGGAACCGCTGGAGTGCTTTCAGACTCTCCGGCCTCTCCCATTGCAACACCGCTTGCACCTTAGCGGTGTCCATTTTAAAACCAGCTGCGGACACAATATATCCCAAAAAGGGCAACTCCTGGACAAAAAATAAACATTTTTCCAGCTTAGCATAGAGCTGGTTCTCCCGGAGCAACTGTAACACCTGCCTAACATGCTGCAAATGAGTGTCCCGATCGCTAGAATAAATGAGGATATCATCCAGGTATACAATCACAAATCTCCCCAGGACATGAGCAAAGACATCATTAATAAAATGTTGGAAAACGGCAGGCGCGGTGGTCAACCCAAACGGCATAACCAGACTCTCAAAATGACCCTCAGGAGTGTTAAACGCCGTCTTCCACTCATCCCCCTGACGGACCCTTATGAGGTTATACGCCCCCCTGAGGTCCAGCTTGGAAAACCATTTTGCCCCCGCTACCTGGTTGAACAAATCCGGGATCAACGGCATTGGGTAGGGATCACGGATAGTAATCTGGTTTAACTCTCGGAAATCCAGACACGGGCGTAACCCCCCATCTTTCTTCTTAATGAAGAAAAACCCCGCGGCTACAGGCGAGGACGAAGGCCGGATGTGACCTTTGCTCAGACTCTCCGCGATGTAGTCTTTCAGAGCTTGTCTCTCAGGACCAGAAATATTAAACATCCTGGCCTTAGGTAATTTGGCCCCGGGTTTTAGCCTAATAGCACAGTCATAGGCTCTATGTGGAGGCAGTTCTGAGCAACCCTTCTCAGAGAAAACATCCGCGAAATCCTGCAAAGCCTCCGGCAGGCTGGGCGTCACGGCGGACACACATGTGGCCAAGCAATTGTCTTGGCAGAAACCACTCCATTGTACTATGTCCTGAGTTTTCCAATCAATTACCGGGTTGTGCCTGGACAGCCATGGAAAACCCAGGACCATTTGAGCTGGGAGATTACGGAGGACCCTACATGTAACCGACTCAGAATGTAGGACCCCAATGTGGAGTTTCACCTCTGCCACAAACTCAGTAATCTCCCCTTGAGGGAGGGGAACAGCATTAATGGTCACCACCTGTATGGGGTGAGGAAGTTTTTCAATCTTAAACCCGGCGGTGTGTGCAAACTCCTCATCTATGAGATTGGTGGCGGAACCGCTATCCACAAACACTGATATAGGTAGCTCTCTGCCGGCGACAATAACCTTGGCAGGGAGCATACATTGAGATACCATCATGGAGGATATGCATACGCTCAGTTGGGTCTCCTCCATACCCTCTGAGCTTAACAGTTTTCCGCCGGTGTGACCCTCTTAGGTAGTACCGGGCAAACGTTAACATAATGACCACCTTTACCACAGTAGAAACATGCTCCGGACTTCCGGACTCCCGGAGCGCGAGGCCGAACCTGTGCCACGCCAGCAATCTGCATAGGTTCAGGGGACTCATCTACTTCAACCACACCTGCACCTCTGTTTTCCCCCAGAGGTAGCGTCTCCTGTGCCCCCTGACGAAAACGGCGATCAATACGTATCACCAAACTCATGGCAGACTCCAATGATGCCGGAGTCTCATACATCAGGAGGGCTTGTTTCACCCTCCCTGATACCCCATGAATAAACTGGCTCCGCAGTGCTGGGTCATTCCACTGTGTGTCTACAGCCCAGCGGCGAAATTCCGAACAATAGTCTTCTGCCAAGCGCTCCCCCTGGCGGAGGGCGCGGATTTTAGATTCCGCTAGAGCCAGTCGGTCAGGGTCATCGTAAATGAGCCCGAGGGCAGAAAAAACATTATCGACCGAATGAAATGTAGCAGAGTCAGGTGGTAAGGAAAATGCCCATGCTTGGGGGTCACCACTCAGTAATGACAACACCAGCCCTACTCGCTGGGCCTCATTACCTGAGGATATTGGCCACATGCGGAAGTATAATTTGCAGGCCTCCCGAAATACGACAAATTTGCTGCGATCGCCTGAAAATCGTTCTGGCAGCGGAAACTTCGGCTCTGCACCGATACCTGCAGATGCCGTTTGCACCTTTGCTACTACCAGGCCATGCTGCTGAACTGCCCCATTCAACTCGGAGACCTGTATGGACAGCGCCGCCAACTGGCGGGTTATGGAATCTAATGGATCCATGGACTCCTGAAAAATGTGGGCCGATTATAATGTCACGGGGGCTAAGTTCAACTAAGGCTGAAAGACCCGGGGCCCCTGTGGTGTCCCTTTACTAGGGGAAACCCTGTCTGACCCTCAACCCAGGGTTTTTGCTGAAGGTGCAAATGCCTGAGCCTCCGACCTTTCCTTATCTCCTGCTCAGCCCTGCACTTAACCCTCCACCCTCCACCCAGTGAGAAGTCACCACCAAAGCTCCCACACAAATAATGACAGACAGGGAGAACTTAAACTGCACTGCGCCGCACACACACAGGAATAAACAGTAATGTGAACAGGGCACAACTAAACACAAATATGGGAAGGAGAAAGGATAAGGACGGATCATACGACACCAGATATGAATCTCTCTCTCTTGAACACCTCCACTCCAGACCGGAACCACTTGGTATGAAACACAAGCTATAATCGGCGACGCCCATAGGCCAGTATGACTATTTAAAGACCGTGGGCGTGACTAACCATCCAACCTGGTCTCCAGCAGGATTAACCCCCGAGAGCCTGAAGATCAGGCCGGCGCCACTGAGGCTATAGTGGCTGGAGGTGGAACTACCTTTGCCTGCCGGATGCTGTGGTGTGAACAGCGTCCGACATGACACTACCACCCAATCCTCACAGCTCCACACCCCCAAGGTCCTACACATTTCACCCTCTCGTAAACCCCGAAGAAAAAATAAATCACCCCTTAATTCTTTCTTTTTGTTAAAAATGTTGAAAATAAAAGTTGTTGTATTTTGCTACCACTATACCCTGCTTTTTTATCTTTCTGCACCGCTGCCGACACAAACACACTTGTTTTTTGAGGTAAAGTACAACACAAGCACACTTTTTTTCAGGGAAGTTAGTTTATATTTAAATCAGGAAACATTAGGGGTAAATTATTACATGTACATGTTACCATCAAAGGTATGTAATATTTGACCTTACAGGTACATAACAGGTACAAAACATAACAGGTGCATTTTACTTAGCGGCTTAAATCATTTTGTCTTGCCAGGCCACACGTCCATTATCTGAAAGAAAGTAAGCGGCAAACTTATCCCTCATCTGGGCAACTTCAACAGTGGTTCTCAGAGGGTGAAATTGGTAGTCATGCAATGTAACAGGTCCCTCAGGTTGCAAGCTTGGTCTCTGTTTTACCATTATGTAGTTGTGCAGAGGAACACATGCTTTCACAGCTTCATCAATAGTGTCAATTTTTAGGTTAATGGATGTGCACAAAATGCACCATTTCGATACCAGCAATCCAAATGCACACTCCACGGTTCTTTGTGTCCTTGTCAGTCTGTAGTTGAAAATTTTTTTGGTGTGATTTAAGTTTCTACTAGAGTATGGTTTAATGAGGCACACATTTGGAATGCCTCATCCCCAACAACAAGAAAAGGCATTGGCGGACCATCAGTGTTGGGCAGAGGTCGTGGGGGCGGAAAATTAAAATCATTCCCATACAGACGTTGGCCCATGTCTGAGTTTTTGAACGTCTGCGAGTCATTGCCTCATCCAAAAAAGCCAATGTCCACAGCAACGAATTTACAATCGGCATCCGCAATAGGCATTAGAACTATGGAAAAATATTTTTTTATAATTGAAGTTCTCTGTTCCACTTCCAGCTGGTTTCATAATCCTTATGTGTTTGCCATCCACAGCCCCCACACAATTAGGAAAATTGCAAATTTCCTGGAATTTGGAAGCATTTTCAATCCAGAGTTCACTTGTGGATTGGGGGAGGAATTCTTGCTGCAGAATGCCAATTAAAGCACAACAAGTGTCTACAATAATCCCAGAAAGGGTGGATACCCCAATCCGGAATTGGAAATTTAACGAGGACAATGTCTCTCCAGTAGCCAGGAATCTGCGGAAAAGAAAATGAAAAACAAAAATCAGTACACTGATTAGGGATAGGGTAGGGTTAGGGTTCAACACTACGTACCTCAGGGTGACCAAGAAACGTTCCTCAGCAGGAATTGCTCACCGAAGCTGTGTATCCTGCCTGGCGATGGATCCTTGGACACATAGCAGAAAGTCATGGAAGCTCTGTTGCGACATCCTCGTGTAGTCAAAAAACTTCTCCAGGTTTTGCTGCAGCTCGGTGTACAAGGAGTGGCAGGCTCCACGGCTCTCTCGGGGTTGAAGGATGGGGTGTTGCCAATGGCGTCGATGACATCTTCTCAGTCTTTCTCTTCTTCTGTGTTCTTGACAAGCAAAAGCAAGGGCAGCCGGCAACTTCAATTGTAAATCCAGATCTTCTAGGAAGCTGTCCAGGTCAAGATCCATCTTGCAGGTAGATACAGCAGCCAAAGACGAGGATTTCCTCAGTGCAGTGTGTCTGTATATATATATATATCCAATGAGACACACCTACTGGTGTCGAGGAAAAGCTACTGGAAATAATTGGCATGTAAACGCAGCGTTTTTTTCCGTCATGCATAAGATGATGCGGAGAATAAACACTTTGTAAGCATGCATTTGCATGCATTTTTGCAAGCGTTTGGAGATGCGGATGATGCTCTGCGGACTCAAACGCAAATGTGAAACTAGCCTTAGAGGACCCAAGAATGAGAAAGGACAAAACAGACCACCCCCCATTGGGGGTGAGACGGAAGCCTTTTTTTTGTTTTATTAGTATTAATAAAGAATATTGACCCAGGTTGACCCGGATTGACAACTTCATAGATCCCTCTAAAGCTGTCAGTACAGTTCCCAAGGTCAATGGTTGGGCTATACCTTGTGTTTCTGCTATGTGTAATACTTGAGCAGGTATGCACCTGTAACACACTCATCTGACACTGGCCAAGTAAGTTATTCTGATAACCCTTATTGTCACTATACTATGTACTAGTATTTGTAAAAAATAAATAAAACTGTGAACCATGGGACAGATTCATTAAAAGTAGTTTTGTACACGTTGTCTTAATGATGAGCTCTATGGAGTACAATACACCAAATTCATGAAGAGGTGCACACTACTTAATAATTTTGGCACATCTTCTTTGTTTGCCTCACCAGAAATGCTTCTCCGGTCCCATTGCATTTGTGACATAAGAAATGCCGACCCTGTTAATGAATTTGAAATAAGACAGGCGGGTGTAACCCCACCCTATCCCGCCTCGGCTCTTCCCAAGCTCTATCCATTTTGGCAGAGATGCTTCAAAGTCATATGAAAGCAACAAATGTTGCAACATTTTTGTGTCAATGTGCGTTGTGAAAAAAAATTAGCAACTTTTTAAAGCTTTTTGATGATTCGAACCATCTCTATGTGTCAAGTCTAACCTTCCCATATTTCAGCTCTGTACAGCTTTCAAGCTGTGCAAAATTTTAATACATTACCCATGGATGTCTATGTATTAACACAGATGTTTTTTCTTCTGTCAGATTCTGTATAAAATAGAAAACACATTTTACCATTTTCTATCAGATGCAATATTGTATAGAGTATAATCTCCATACGGCAGCACATATCATGCCCATGGTTCTGATATATACAGCCACAGGGACCAAGTGCTTCCATATAGACTTTTTTTACTGCACATACTACATATTGTACATGTTTCTTAGTCAAATGCATATGTAAGAGGAGGACAGGACTGTAGTCGTGACCAGAGATGCTGAAGCATTTGTATCCCGATCTTCCTCTACAGAAAACTGTATTCTTCTCAGCGTACCTGCATCTCCAAATTCAAGTCCCCCCAGGCACTTCCCAGGCAGCGACGGTCTTTCTTTCAGGCGACCCCCAGTAATGGAGATACAGTTCAAGATAACTTGAACATTCTCTTTACTTAACACGTTACACGTTACATCCACAGTTGGCACATCAAGGAACTCACTTGTTTCCTTTTCATTCCCTGCTTTGCTGTCGCTTCTGTGCAGCACACGCCCAGACCTGACCATCCTAGACTGCTCCCCAGTTCCTTGCTGGCCTAACATCACCATGATGACAATTCCTTCTGCCTGTTTCACCCCAGACTCGAAATCATCAGTCATGAGGTTTGGTTGCCTCTGGTAAAGCATCTGGCCCGTCTGAACCATTCTCGTTGAAGCTCCAACTTCCTTCATCTCTTCAGTCCAACCGACTCCTACCCTAAAGGCATCCGCCCAGGCGATGAGTCGCCACATATTTCCTTCCCTGTTCTGACCTACTGCTATGATGCACAGTGGCCGTGGATAATGTCGGCTGCAGCGATTTAACATTACGTGGCTACCAAGCTGTCCGGGCCTATAGCCCATATTACGTGGCTGCCAAGCTGTCCGGGCCTATAGCCCATGTGGACACTTCGGGCACCCTGGCCCCGCCTGACCTAACTTCCTAGAAACTCCTGTCTTACCACCCGGCAGCCCCTCCTACACTTAACCCCCTATAACCATACTATAAACTATACCTACAGTGCACACTAGTAAACCCCCATCAAGTAGCCCACAAAGGAACTACACCTACCTTTATCTATAAGAACTATAGTACTAAGGTGCCTTCCTCTAATGTCCCAAAAGGATGCACCTTACTTTCCCTAAACTGTACATGAGCATTAACACACAACATCATATAATATAGTTCTACAAAGAATGGTAACACATGTATGAATGTGGCAGTACCATAAATGTGAGTGATAATACATATTACTATGTAGCAGTACCGCAAATATTAATCATAGACATTACTAACATTAGCATATGTAAACATCAACACATGGAAAACAATTAGAGGAAGGGAAGCAAGGAGGTAATTCTATCTCACCCCCTTACACTTATATTTTTGAAAGACTGTTTTAGCCAAAAACAGTATCATCATTTATGTAATGGATAGATGGTTAAGGTGAGATTACTTATATCCAATCGTTGGGAACTTCACCAATCGCTAGAATGGAGCAACCCAGACGCTACTTACATCCAATCTCATGGCTATGGCAGGGAGGGGTCAAAGCAGAGTGACAAGCACATCCAATCTATCATTTATTACCTATCCAATAATTAGAAGATCTCTGTTTTCAGGAATAGCCCAGTGTAAGAAGTTATGTAGAATTGTTCACTCATCAGCTGGGTGTTATTGGCTTCCCTTGAAGGGTTATTCCCATTAAACATTTATTGCACATAGAAAGCATTCACTGCTGTCTCCAAACTTTCATGGGAGTTCTGAAAACAGCCAAGCAACATCCATAACACTGGTACACCCAAAGAAATGACGAAAGGAAGATGTGCATGCGCAGTCACCCCTCAAATCCCAGTGGCTGCAATACAGGAATTAAGACCTGTTCTAGAATTAGGTGTGGATCCCAGAGGTAGCACATTAGGCATTACGGGCATGTCTTGTGTGGATGCTATAAATGTCTAAGATGGGAGTAACAATTTAAAAGTGAAACTTCAGTCAGACATAAAATTTGAATAATGTCAATAAATTGATTAGTAATTTACCTGGTCACCTGCCAAATCCTAGGCTCCTTTTCTTTTCCCTAAAACAACTTTTTGAGCTTCTAAGACACTTTCTATTATGTGAACAGAGCTGGAGTATCCAAAAACAGGGGGGTTCACAGAGAAACGCTATGGGTTGCACTACTCTCGTTTGTTGCAAGGATGAGGATGGATGCTCGTTCCCCTAAAGAAAGCCACTTTTCTTCTTTACACGTACATATTACGAAGTCACTTTGCAAAATCACACACCAATAGACACAAAATATGCTTCAACAGTTTTATTTATTCTTTCTCATGTTTAAAATTTACACCATATCAAGTGAGATATAAGTGCTTGGCATAAGGTGAGGTAAGTGTAACAGGCTGAGTGGTGGAACCACTGTGATGTGGACTAAAGAAAGTCTGGAGGGGCGTAACCAGGAGCCTCACCAAATCTGACCTCGGATACACAGATGAGATGAGCACTGGCAAGTGTGGCTGGACTGGCTGATGTAAAGATGAGCCCTGGCAAGTGCAACTGGACCGGCTGACATAGAGATGAGCACTGACAAGTGCGGCTGGTCCAGCTGATGTAGAGATTAGCATTGGCAGGTGTAAGCTAGACTGGCTGATAGTCAATTGGGTACAGCTGATAGACAGGCAGGTATACATAAATAGGAGCATTGGGACCTGAGAACTAACAAGAGTGTTTAGGAACAAACTTACAACGTTGCACAGCACCTCCCTAAAGGTGCAGGTGTCTTAAATAATGAATGTCTCCCAGCCATTGGCTGGGGGACACTTTAGGACAGCGCGCACAGCCCTTTAAGAGGACAGGACCACACGTGCCTTAAGCACAATGCCCAAGCAGAAGCAGGACGTGAAGAACGGGAGCCGCGGCGGTGAATAGGTCGGCGTCTCTGCCAGGGAAGAGAGGCAGCAGGCAGAGACGCTGGTGCTACAGTAAGTAGCAATGCTATGGGTTTTATTCCCATCCTCAGGCATAGGAAGGTCACCAGGAAGACATGGATAACTATGTAAAGAAGTTCAAGGTTCAGGATGATATTTCCCAAGAGCAAGCACGCTACTAGCAAACTTTCAGTATGGAGACAGGTGGTGGTACAGTCATCCATGTCTTCCTGGTGAGCTTCCTAAACCTCATGAAGGGTATAAACCTAAAAGGTTGTTACTTTTCATATTATGTGTGAAACACTTGTGCCTCACTCAATGTGGTTTGAAGTTTGTATATGATAGAGAATGTAGAAAATAGAAGCATATTATTGTGAGCTCATCTGTTCATTCACCTTTTGTGTCCGAGGATCTCCCTCATCTGGTGAAGGAAGGTAGTGAGGCTGATTTGGATGAAAGAAACCAAACACCTGAGCAGGTGGATTGTGACTGGGTAACAGGAACTTCAGACTGGTTATAAGGCAGCCGACACCCTTCTGAGTGGCTGGTGATTTCTCTGCTGGATTCTTGGAGACCAGTCTGATTCCTGCTTCCCAAAGATAAGTTTTTGCTCTGCTATTGAACTTATTAATTTGGTTTTGTTTACCTTGTTTTGGAGTTCAGCCATCCCCGGCTGGGGGTGTGCTGGATTCTTATTCCTTGATCAGTGTTCTCTTTTGCTCTGCTTTCAGAATATTCTGAGTGCTGATATAGGGTTTGAAGTCTAGTGACTTCAGGGTCCTTTTTGCTTATCAGTTGTGTTGGTAATATTTTTAGCAGGGTTTTCATGGATTGCAGACAGCAGCATTTCTGTCCTGTCCTTTTTAGTTAGCTTGGGCCCCATCGTTTGCTCATCCTATCTTTCTATCTGTGTTAGTGTTTTCATCTTGCTTCACCGTCATTATATGTTGGGGGCTGCCTATTGCTTTGGGGTCTCCTCTGGGGCAGTCAGTTTTTCCCTTTTCTCTCTTTAGGCTTATTTAGATCTCCGGCTGTGACGAGGTGTCTAGGATCACCATAGGAACACTCCACGACTACTGCTAGTTGTGTGATAGGATTAGGGGTCTGCAATCCGCTAGTGTCCATCCTCTCTGATTTTCTGGGCTGAGCTTGCAGTTTTGTTTTTTCCTCCTCGGTGACTCAATCATAACACATATCTTGTGACTATCAGTATGCGGGTCCTCCAAGTGTGTTTGAGAACAGGTCAGTGTCTCAGATTACCAATTAACAGTTTTGTTAGTCTGAGAAGCAATGCTGAAAATTTGAGGAAAAAAATGAGGGCACAAGGTACATTTTTTAATAATTTCCTCAATAACGATATATTTTTAGCTGCACTGGAGGTTTACTTTAAAGGGGTGGTCCAAAATTAAAACTTGTTTTAATCCTAAATGCCCATCTATTTTATATGCAAATTGTCAGAACTCATCTATTTTAATGTCATACTCTAATCTCTTTTCTAATATACCTTAATTAAAATGTCTCTAGTGTTCCCTCTCTACTCAACCTGCTTTGTTTTTTTATTCCTTCCTCTTTGATGATGCTCTGATAAACCCAGTACTTGCTGGGATAGTCACACCAGTAGTCATCAAGGGGCAGAGGCTGTGGTCACTGCTGCAGACTCAGCCCCTTTTCTGAAATGAAGTGTCATCAGTGACATCCGTTTCGGGCACTGGGCTAGTCTCTGCTCTACAGTTGTCAGTCTGATGTATGCTCAGTAGGTTCTTGTTACTGTGCAATACGCATAGTGACAATTCACTCGCTCACCGGTTCTGATCAGAAGTAATGAGTCAGAAAGAGAGCGCACTGTCAATGTGCATTGTAAGAAGATTACCCGGCTTTCAGGAAAAGCAGAGGCCAGGGCCACTCTTGCAAGTGACATCACTGACGGTACGCTTTCTTCCCCGATTGTTACTTCTTATCAGAGCTGCTGAGCGAGTGCCAAGAACCTACTGAGCATACGTCAGAATTGACGCATGTTCAGTAGAGTAGGGTCTAGCCCAGACCCTGAATCAAATATCACTGCTGATGCTTTGTTTCAGAGAGGGGGCAGAGGCTGCCATGAGCTCTTGTTTGCCTTTCCCAGCATGCACTGGGATTCTCAAATAAAAAGTCATGAAAGCGGAAGTAGTAAAACAAATAAAACAAATATATTAGAAAGGGAATGGTAGGGACGGACTTTTTAATTAAAGTATATTAGAAAATAGATTAAGTTATGACATAGCATGGATAGACATTCAGTATTAAAATACAGTTTAGTTTCGGACCACCCCTTTAATGCCTACAAATATCAAGTGTAATGTGATGACACACTATATGTCATAACTGTACACTACATGAAAAACATACCTCTGGTATCCTTTACTTGCAGATTTTTTTCCCCAATTCCCATAATCAAATCAGTCAAGACAGTATTGACAATTCATTCTATATTATTACTGTTATTAAAAACTTTCAACTCAGTTCACTTCCTGACTTTCTAATTTTAAACAATGTATCGATAAGAACGTTTCTTATTTGCAGCAAAACTTTCAGCAAAGACAGCTATAAAACGCAGGTTTTTATGATTAGTATAAAATACTCTGTAGATAACATTCAATATTGCAGGAAGAAACAAAGTTGTAACCTTCCAATGAAACGTATCTGCTTACTATACTGAAGAATTAAATTTCAAGGGAATCTGTCACCACATTTGACCTATCTAAACTATTAAAGTGGCCATACAGGTTGTAGATTGCTGAAAACAGTCCTACCTATGTGTCTCCTATCAGCTGTGCTATTGCTGAGAAATCACCTTTTATCGCTTTCTATAAGTGACCTCTTCCAGGCTCCGGGGCAGATGTGCCTAGAGATAACTCTGCCCCCAGAGCTTATTTTACATGAAGGAGGTGTTCCCAGTGTGAGACAAGTAACCAACACAGAACAGGAGAAATTAAATTTGTCTTCTTGCAAAACACATTTTTGCTTCTCTCTCATGTCTGCTGTATTGCAACTATATTTCAACCCTGTCTCCTGTGAGCTGAAAGATTAAACTGAAAGAAACCTGCAAGATGTGTCAGTTATCAAGAGAACAGAGAGCAGCCATTATACATCACACTGATAACAGTGGTAACCATGTCACATCACACTGGCAACTCCCCCTTATATTTAAAATAAGCTCTGGGGGCAGAGTTATTTTCCAGGCACCATCCGCCCTGGAACCTGGAAGAGGTTACTTATATAAAGGGATAAAAGATGATTTCTCAGCAACAGCACATCTGATATGAGACATACAGGGCAGACTGTTTTCAGAAGTTTATAGCCTGTATGCCCATATTAATAGTTTAGATAGGTCCAATATGGTGACAGGTTCCCTTTAAAATAGTCCAAGTGAACCTATCATGACCAAAGAAACAAACCACAGTTTTAAATTAAAATAAATGTTTTGTTAGGTTACTACCATCATTTTGGAATATGTATTGTTAGTAAAAAAATTAAGTGAGAACTTCGGAAAATGTAAACATTTTGCCCACTTTACACAATTTTTGTTGACAATATTATATTGTTATTTGTGTACATTTTCTTTGACCATAAATACATGATCTTGGCACATACAGTGATGCCTATAAAGCCTATAGCAAAACAAGAGAATATCTCAACTGTTGTACAAGACACCTTATATACCTTCTCAGAATGTTCTTATAATATAATGGATAACCCACAAAAATCACATAAAAAGAACATGCAAACTTTGTAATCATATACATAAAGAATACTACTTTTTAAAATGCTTAATTACCTGTTAAAGTGAAAATGAGGTTTCATATTAAATGCATAGTCTCACCACTTTCTGGAATTTAATTGTAATGAAAATGAGCAGCATACCATTGTGGCTCCACCGGAATCTTTTTAAAACGCCTTGTAATATTTTATTGTTGTGGAATCACCCATGTACCAACATGTGTGTTATATAGAGAAAAGTGTTCTAACAGCTGACATAAGCACCCAAAAAAAAGAAGTCTTATTTTATTACTATGTTCTACAGGTTCAGATGGGATATCCAGTCACTAAAGGAGGAGATGCATCTGCAGTATGGTTTTGTATTCACTGTCAATAACTTGGTAAGTTAATATTTCTTACTTTTTACTGCTGATGTTTCTCCATATTTTATGCACTGCCATCCAACAACTGACATAATCTGGTCAACATCATGTTTTCCTGGTTCTGTACCTGATAAACTTAAGACTCGGAAATCAATGAATGCATATTTTTCTTCTATAAGGTCAATGTGAGTAGTAGTTGTAATGCCAGCATAGA